>NC_056625.2:53536405-54136405 GCF_002870075.4 Lactuca sativa
TTTGGAATTTCAAGAAAAAGTCCAAAATCTGAAGAATAATTCCTGAATTTCACTAAAAAATTTGTTTTTTACTTAAAATTAACAAAAGGTTAAATAAACATACTAATATTAATTATATATAATATTAGTGCATAAAACTAGATATTTTATTGAAAAACTGCATAATGTAGCATTTGGAATCCCTAAAAACAATAAAAAAATATTTATGAAAATAAAAAGAAATTATAAAAAAAAATCGGACATGATCAGTACTCCGGAATTAGGCATCCATAAGAAAATTGTTATTTTTGAAAACTAAGAAAAGATTTGTTATTATCTTTAAAAGTCACATTTATAATGGTTAGATTACCTAATTTCCCGTACAAAATTCTTGGGTATCTTTATAAAACTTAAAAACCTAGATAACTACTGTCAAAGAATAACAAAAATATTTTAAAAAAAACATTCACCTACGACTACGACTACGACTGTACAAAAAATGGGCTAATCTAATAATAATAATAATAGATATACATTAATAGTTTATATAAAGCTTACACAAGTTTTTTATACTCATTCTGTTCTAAAATTATTATCTACAGACAAAAAAACACACGTACTAATGAAACATTAATTACCATTAATTTTATCCAATAAAATGACAATTTTACCTTTTCTTGCATTTAATCCCATCCATAAATGTTTTGTTTGGTTATATAATAATGATGAGCACTATTTATGATGAAAATGTATCCTAACTTTATAGACTATGAAGTGATTGTAATACCCTAAATTTTATGTCTTTAAGATTAATAGAATTTCAAGTTGTAGCCCAATAGTATAATGGAAAATCCATAAGAACAGTATTTATGTATTAAATGCATTTTGTTCTTTTGTATTAAGTTATTTTATAAGTCATTATAATGTTATACAAGTTATATCCGTGTAATGAATGCATAAATAACGTTAGAAATGAAAGAAATTTAATATTGAGTTGTTACATAAAATGGTGTACTAGTCCTTATTTTTCTTAATTCACAAAATAAGTGTAATGTCCTTACTTTTCAACTTTCAAAATTTACCATGGTTTTCCAATTACTATAAAAATCAATTAGGGAAAAATTTGGCTTTACAAAAATATCTCCATTTAACTTGTTAGAGTCACAAGTTTTTCGTGTTACAACAAAAAATCAACAACCATAATAAAAGCGAAGGTATCAAACCATCCGAATACTTCGCTAAGCCTTTTATAAACCTTCTTTATTAGCATCACTGTATGTTTTACTATGATACCTGAGTACATAGCACATTTAAAAATAACACTTAAGTTCAAAAAACATGTGAGCTAAGTGGGTTTTAACCCAACAAAACAATTTAAACATGTTTTCATTATACCAATTAAAACATACTGAAAACCTTTTAATGTTTAGCTTCTCATAAAAATCAAAGATGAGAATCCTATACCCCAAAACATAATCTTATAGATAAAACTATACACATTGGGATTACACGTCCCAGACATGACCCTGCAGATAGAATTGCACTTCAAGACATAATCTTGTAGATAAAAATACACTCAAAACATAATCCTGAAGATAAGACTACACTCAAAATATAATCTTGCAGATACGATTACACTCAAAACATAATCTTGCAGATAAGACTGCACTTATAAATGTAGCTCTATAGATAAGATTGCACTCACGGATATTGTAACGTCCGTAGATTCAGACTAGACAAATAAGCTATACAATGAATTTTGATAGAAGATTATTTAGGATAAATAATCTTAACAAAAGTTATAGTATATCTGACAAGGAATTCGTACAAACAAAGAACTTTGAAATTCGATTACGATGTAGAAGTTCTGCTTCTTCGAAGTTTCGCGGTTAAACTAGCGTGACTATGCATATCGTAAAAAGTGAATTTTAGATAGATTGCTTATTAGCCTAAGTAATCTAAAAAAAAGTCATATTAATCGTAAAACCGAGAGTGTGCATATAGAGAACGCCCAAATCTAACTTCACATTAAGAAGTTATGATTTTTCGAAGTTTCAACGCAGTAATATACGACATAGAAACCAAAATTGAAATCGGTCGATTGTTAGGAAAAACAATCTAAACGAGAGTTGAAAATCTTGTCAATAAATATATATTAATATAAAGACAATCGAGATTGGATATCGTATAAAAAAGTTATGATTTTATACGGACTTTAATAGTCTAAACCTGTTAAAAATTCTACTTTTAAAAATAAAATCAAAATTAGCCGACAAATTCTAAATGAAAATTGTAGATCTTGTCGATAGCTACGTGTGGATATAAAGAACATTGAAAAAGGAGCTCATACGAAGAATATATGATTTTTTAATGAAATCAAAATTTTCTGCGCACAGCCACGTGCACAGACAAGTGCGACGCGCACTAACACTCCACACGTTATGATTTTGTATTATAGAATGCTTTAGGTTTCCTACATAAGATGTTATCATTTCAATAAATGATACGTATATTGCTGAAATTAACTTGGAATAAAGAAATTTTATGTGCTAAGGGTTCTAAATGTTTCATTACGGTATTAGAACTAACATGTAACTTTTCAAAGTAATAAAGAGGATTATGCGTTTGAACCTTCCTTATCCATATTCTCGTCTCGGTACATTGAATGCCTGCATTGGATTACAAAATGTCAAGATAAGGAAACGAAGCGGATTGGGAAACGATAACGAAAACCGTCAGCCTGAGCCTCGGGTAATTTAATGTGCACCTGAAGCAGTGCCAATAACTAAACCTATCATAATGCCAGAATTTCAGGAAATGATGCCAACCATGCTCAACCAAAAAAATAGAGGAGACAAGACAACTACTTCAGGAGAATAAGGATGAACTTATTGCACGATTTGTGTAATTTGAGTTGAATAACGAACAGTTGGAAGAAGGAAATTACAGTAGAGTCATTAGACAGGCTGAACCACGAAGAAGAGGTTGATAGAAATGGATGAAAGTATGCAGACTTCATGACGTCCCAACCACTATGCCTTTCCAGAAAGGCAACGTCAGTAGCGATAATGGATTGGATTTACGAAATGGAGATGGAATTTGAGAGCCATGATTGTAGTGATAGATGGAAGACAATCTTTGCATCTACACAACTAAAGGGAGAATAATGGAAGATGTCATGGGAAGACTTACTTGTGAAGTTGAAAAGAGAATATTGCTCAAAGAGAGACCTTCTAGATATAATTAACAAATTCCAAAACATAAACAAAGGAGAGATGAGCGTCAACAGGTAAGGTACACCTTTTACTGGGATGATGGAATTATTTCCTTACCTAGTTCCTACTGAACTAGAAAGATTAGATACGAGATTACCAGCGGATTTCGGTCCAATAGTGAAATTAGCAACTACTTTGGAAGCAGCTATCCGAGTTGCCAAATCACGTGAAGACATAGTTAAGGGGAAAGTCATCGACCAAGCAAAAGCTGGCAAGAAAAAGATAAGCGAAGGACTCCCAAACTCTAATAAGAAGAGTAAATTCTCAACGTATGAACCCAACAACGAGAGATCTGGGTGTAACAATGAAGCAAAATGGTGCGACAAGTACATGAAGAAGCACTTTGAAAGATGTGACAGGGAGGTGGCCCGCTATAAGTATGGAAAGGTTGGTCACTATTCCGAAGATTCTACGTTCAAAAACAGAATATACTATGAATGTGGAGATAAGAGTCATATTTCAAAAGATTGCCCAAGAAAGGAGCAACATGCACGAGCATTGCAGACGACTCTCGGAGCTATAAGGGAGTGAATATGCTTATCCAAGGAGTTCAAGATATGAAGTGGTCCCCCCGCCTAGATAGTATTGTAGGATCTAGCTAGATGTAAAAGGCAAGATGTATGATGAACTCAAATAACAATGTAATCGTTTTCAAGAAGTTATATAATCCTTGGATATATATATATATATATATATATATATATATATATATATATATATATATATATATATATTGTTTTCACTATCTATTGTGTGCATGTATGACTGATTCTGGACCAATCATTTTAGTTATTTTAAGAAAGTAATTAATGCATATTACATGTTGAAGATATAATAGGTATTAATTACATCTTCAACATTTAATATGCATTAATTACTTTCTTAAAATAACTAAAATGATTGGTCCAGAATCAATCATACAGTCACACAATAGATAGTTAAAACATTTGAACCTAACTCTCTCTCTCTCTCTCTCTCTCTATATATATATATATATATATATATATATATATACATATATATATATATATATATATATATATATATATATATATAGGTAAAAGTTCAACAAAGAACCATTTTAAACCTTAGAATCAAGGAACCATTATATTTTCAAGTTTTAGAGCTTATTCTTTGTCGACACAAATATAAAAATATTTAAATTCATTACTTTTTATCCTCTTTCCATCGATATCAAATTATATATATATATATATATATATATATATATATATATATATATATATATATTACTTTTTTGATCTATTCAGGTTCACAGTATGAATCTACACAAATTCCAAATGTTGATTCATAGTGTGAATTTGACCATATCAAAAAAGTAATATATATATATATATATATATATATATATATGGAATTTGATATTAATGGAAAGATGATAAAAAGTTAACAAAATTTCTATATTTTTAGTTTTTTTATAAAAAAAATAACCTCTGAAAGTTGAGAAAAGGTTGGTTCCTTGGTACTATATATATCCATCTCTCTTTGTCTCTCTCTCTCTCTCCCTCTCTCTCTCTCTCTTTATATATATATATATATATATATATATATATATATATATATATATATATATATATATATATATATATATATATATCGGGTAGCGATGGGTGATATGACAAAGGAGATGAGAGATGAAAAATGAATAGGAGATGCCATACAAGAAATTGGGTCCTTTACCCACACATGTTATGTGTTGGTAAAAGCATAATATGTGTTGATAGTCAGCATTACCTACACATAAATTAAGTGTAACTATGTGTGGGCTCATGCCTATAGAAATAGATCATTACCAACACATAGTTTATGTGTAGTTTAAGATTTATCTATACCTACACATGTATGTGTGGTTGAAAGTAGTAAGTATGTGTAGGTAGAGGTATTTTGATATGTTTTGGATGTTAATGACGTGGCTATTGACATGGTAGCTTACATGGTTGCTTACGTGGCTTTCAATGTGGTCTACATGGATGGCATCGACTATATGTGTCATAAAAATATGTGTGGGTAATAGTTTTTCTATGTGTGGGTAATGTTAGTATATGTGTAGGCATTTCCTTTGTTATGTGTAGGTAAAAGTATATTTTTGTGGGTACTAATGATGTTATATATAAGTAATAAGTAATAACCTTCAAATATGTACAAAGTATATACAAACATATGTGTAAATACAAACACATGCGTTCAAAATATCATTATAGATTAAAAATTGTCTAACATAATATTTCAAGCCACAAGAAAATTATAAGTCATAAAACTTGAAATACTTAAACTAACAAAAGACAAGACTGTCAACTAATGTGCCACACTTGGATGTACCTCCATGAGTCAAGTCCTTGTGCACAAGTAGTGTTTCCTAAAAAAAATCCCATGAGCAAAGTTAATATAAAAGTGTGTATAAGCATGTGAAAACAAGTAAACATTTGAATCGTTATAAAATTTACCAAAAGAATGTGCACCTCTCTTAGCATTCCACCATACTTCAACCTCCTTCTGCTTCTTCCTACCGCTTTCAGCATGAAAGCATGTGAATGTAAAAATGCTAAAAGTAAACCATTTATAGTTGGGTGTTATAATGAGTAAATAAGTCAAATTGCATTGCTATTATGAGGAGCTTACGTCTTGAAAACATTAGTATCCAACATGTAATTTTAGTGGTGATGTCAGGTAATGGTTTGGGTTCTCTAGTAATTTTCTCAACCATAAAGTTTACCTACTTCAATAGTTTTATAAACATCATCTGTGCCCATTTATATATGTTTATAAACCATAAAATTAGTTCCCAACTTTGACTGGACAAGCTTCTGTAGTTATGGTGTCACCCTTTGTCTTTATGAAATCAACAGTCTTAGCAACCTACAAAATATCCCAAAAAATATCCTTGAGTAATAATGTTTGTATGGACTAAATGACCATTTGAGCAAGAATCTCGAGAAATAAAATGGTACAAGGTTTACTCACATCATCAACCGTAATGCCAAAATGACCAAAAATCAATAAAATAGGTATGCAAAAATAAAATCCATGTACAAAATAACTTTTCTTGAGCATTCCATCGAACACCTCCTGTGCATAATCCAGTTTTCCTAATTTTACCTTGGCAAATACAATCAAACACCAAACACCCTCATAACACTACAAATTTGATAGCTAAAAAAATGTTAGTGATATTTCTGAAGTAAACTCATCAGTGATAATGACTAGACCATAATTTCTACCCATTTGCATAAAAGACTTACACAATAAATTACATCTCCATCAATCTGAATTTCATTTCGAATAAAACTCTCCATGCCAATCCTCCATAGATGCTTATAAATTTAACAAACAAGCATGGAGGGGAAGGAGCAGGTGACGATGGTCGATGTGCGAGAGGAAGAAGCAGGAGATGAGATTTAATTAAAAAAACATTACCTAGAATTGGAAAATCGATGACTTTGAGGATGTGGAGGGTGTTGCTCGTCGTTCTTATGGTGGCGGCGTCACCAACGGAGGGAGGTAGATCAGAGAGAAGGTGGGAGGGAGGAGAATGGATGATGGTGTCTATCGTACGTGCGACACTGGCTTGTGAAGGCGATGGTGCGTGTGACGAAGACGGTATGCGATGGTAGGCGGTGGTCCTCTGTGAAGTCTGACGAGTTGAAGGGGAAAGGATGGAGGCGTGTGTTCTTTCATGGGCGAAAGAAAAAAGAGAATGCAGTGAAGATGGTAGGGTTAAGAAAAAAAATGAGATACCGTGCTTCTTTATCTATGAAGGGAAATGGGGAATTTGACTAAAGGAGGGAGTCGTTAGAAAATTTTGGGGGCGGGATAGTTTAAATTAGATTTAAAAAATGAGAAATTAAATATCCTCCTACTTTTTGTTCCTACATATCCTCTTACCTAATAAAATGGTGACATGTGTAACATTTAATGCTCATTTAATCAAATTTAATGATATTTTAGGATACTAATATGACACATGCCATCATTTGAATGGGTAGGAGGATTGGTAGGAACAAAATGTAGGATGATATTTAATTTCTCTTAAGAAATTAGGTTGAATAATTGATCGGTTGAAGTTTTCTGTATAGTTTTTTTTTATTAAAATATTTCAAATAGAACGAAAGTAGTCAAAATACTCCATAATTCAAAACATTTTATTTAACTACTTGATATAAATTAGTAAAAATTAACAAATTCACCACATACGCTCAATCGTATTTATATGTCTCGATTTCCTTTATCATTAAAAAAAATAAAACTTTTACCCATACATTTACTCATTAATAAATCTTAACACATTTATTAATAAAAGTTATCTTTATGTAGTAGTTATAATGTAGCACCTGGTTCTTGGTACGTATTCTGTTATTAAATCTTCATTTATTTTTGCATTTTAGCCTTGGACTTGGCGAGTCGAAGGACTGACTTGCCGAGTAGAAGCGGGATGAGGCGCGGAGTTTAAGCTGCGGACACGGCGAGTCGGGTCCCGGACTCGGCGAGTAGCCACTGTTTGGGAAAAAACCCTAATCCAGGGGTTTGCACACTATTTAAATGACCTTATGCAACCTCCTTTCCCCCTTTATGCTCCCAAACACTTCTCATAGCAAACCCTAACCGTTTTTGAGGAAATCCAAGGCTTTTGAGTGATTCTTGTGAGTTTTAACCTCAAGGAAGAAGGAAGAGCATAGGAGGATCAAGAAGAGACTGTAGGATTCAAGTTTGGTTCACCATTTGCAGACTACAGAAGGTATAAAGTCTGAACCTTACTCATTCATTTGTTAGATCCCTCTTTGGGGTGATTTAGGGCTTTTATAAGCCATTTTTGGCGGCCAACCATGTCTGCAAACCTGGTTAGGGGTTTGAGCTTCTGGGGCATGTCATTGTTGGAGTTACAAGTCAGATTTGGGATGCTTTTGCACTTAAGGAAGGTCCCATGCAACAAAAGACCCATTTTAGAGCCTTTTAAGCTCAAATGTCCCATGCATGCACGTAAAGTTTGTAACTTTACGTGCTAGATCGAGTTTAGGGGCCTGGATCTATCCTTTGGTTAAGTGTTGTACATCAGAAATCGAGGTTTTAGGAGGGGATGTGACCGACTCGGCGAGTCCATTCCTGGACTCGGCGAGTCTAAGGGTTTTGGTCCCATATCAGTGAGGGTCATAAGGACCAGATGAGTGTGGAAGGGTTTTAGGGAGTCCCGGGGAGTGACCCAACGTTCTGGACTAAGAAAATTGTTCTGGCAATTCATGGCATTCGGCGAGTGCATGAACGGACTTGGCGAGTCCATGACAATCTTCATAGCACTCGGCGAGTTGTTCATCAACTCGGCGAGTCAAGGACAGAACGTGTTCATAGGATGAAGAGTAACTCAATGAGTTATTCATACAACTCGGCGAGTCAAAGCAGGACATGAGTATCAGTTGATGATGAACTCAACGAGTTGTTCATACAACTCGACGAGTCGGATGAGGATTCAGTCGGTGTTCATTTAGAAGGATAACTCGTCGATTCATTGCCTAACTCGACGAGTAGAGACGGGTATGAGGTCTAATGGAAGGGTAGGGACTCAGCGAGTTGGCGAGTCAACTCGGCGAGTCAGGTAAACTAGAAGTTGACTTTGACTTGGTCAAGGGGTAAAATGGTCATTTTACCCTAAGAGTAGACGTCAGTTTCTGACTAAGTGCTTTGTGGGAATTATAGCCGGAGGATTTCTGGAGCAGTCAGAGGATTCCTGCACAGTTCAACAGCTGCTACGAGGTGAGTTACCTTCTAGTAGGGGTGGGTCTAAGGCCACAATGCCGGCCCACCATTGAGGAGTAATTAGAAGATAATTGTCTTTGTGATAATTTATCTTGTTATGGTATGTGTTTGGTTATTAGTTATATCTATATGATATGTTACATGATAGGGATAATTTTCCCTGATAGTGGTCCTTAGGACCAAGGGGTAGGTTAGTACCCGGATATGCCTGACTGTGTGCTTATATCTTGCGATTGTATGCTAGTGGTAGGGGTGGATTAGGCCCTAGTTACCGGTTGAAAGATACCGATGGCGATTACTGGTTGAAAGATACCGATGACGATTACCGGTTGAAAGATACCGATGATTATTACCGGTTGAAAGATACCGATGGTTTTGTATAGTATGTGGTATGATGGGGGAACTCACTAAGCTTTGTGCTTACGGTTTCAGTTTTTGGTTTCAGGTACCTCTTCATCTAAGGGGAAGGAGCCGGCGGCGTAGCATGGCATCACACACACACACATTTTGATTTTCCGCACGGTGTTTTCTGGGATTGTACTCTGATATGTTATTTGCTTATGTTGTGGGTTTGAAACATGATACTTGATTTTATGAGAGGACGTGTTGAATCAATATTTTCTAGTGAATGTTTTATGAGCAACTTAATTAAAAATGAAATTTTTGGACTTGAATTTTGCGAAGTTACAAGTTGGTATTAGAGCCCTGGTTTGAGGGATTCAGACACGCCCTCGGGGGTGTCTGGACTCAAACTATGGGGCTAAAATATTTTTACAATAAAATGGTTTTCTAAAAATCTAAACGGAAGGAATTTATGAAAGACAAGGTGTGTGATGCATGCGACCGGTCGGGCTCAAGTAAGTTTTCCCCAAGATACCCATACATGTTATGTTATGCTATATGGCTTTGATTCAGAATTGCATGCTAGAATGGAACTAAGGATCTAGGAAGATGCCTTGTGTGCCTGATATATGATTTTGATAATTGCATGCTAGTTAAGGCTAAGGATCTAGGAGGATGGCTTATATGCCTATTGTATGAGCTGTATGCTAGGACTGTTTAGTTAGCAGTAGGATGGCATGTGTAGGTTATGCTTGATTTGGTTACTCGATGCACGAATGCTGCTTGCTTTGTGCTATGGTAGTTCTGGCTATTTCCGACTAACTAAGGGGCGGATATGTAACAGTACCTGCAAGTTAGTTAGGGGGAAATGGTAGGGGCTCCTGGTGCAGCTGATGTCGGAGGGTGGGTCGGAGAGTGACGTAGGGAAGCCTAGGATGAGTTTAGTGGAAAGGGTATCGGTAAAGGGACTTGGTGAAGTCGAAGAAATCCTTGAGGAAAGCACGGGTAGATGTGGAAGGTAGTATGGGCCCGTACTTTTGAATGCAGAGGACCCGTACTCGAACCAAGGAGTGCCTAGATGAAACCGGGAACCTTGGAGAGTGTGTTAGATCCCTCGAGTATATGTATGATCCTGACTCTTATGCGTGTATTTTCAGTATGGTGACCACACGACTTGGGGCAGGAGGTTCCGGATCAGGATCAGGATCAGGCTCGGGTTCGGGATTCGAGCAGGTTGATGACGGGCTACGCGAGTTCATCGCGTCTGAGATGACAAGAGGCATCCTTGAGTCGACCCCTATCATCTTCAGGTCGATCAAGGAAGGGATTGTTGAGCTGATGGAGGATCGTCTCCGATCATTCAGGAGTGATATGGCGTCTAGCCAGATAGGTACGCGCACACTGTCCTTTAAAGACTTTCGTGGAAGTGGTGCGCCGGATTTCCATGGGGTGAAAGACCCCATTGCTGCTAGGAGATGGATCGCAAACATTGAGTCTGCGCAGCTGACGAGCTTCTGCCCAGAGGGGTCGAAGGTGAGATATGCAACAGGATGCTTGCGAGAGAGGGCTAGAGATTGGTGGGAGTCTGTTGGTGACCCATTGGGAGCCTCGGCTGTTGAGGCTATGACTTGGTCAGACTTTGTGACCAGATTCAGGGCGCATCCGTGGAGCTTCAGCAGCTGTCCAGGGAGTTTTTGGATATGAGTCAGACTACGGAGACTGTGGCGGAGATCACCGCCAAGTTCCGGGAGAGGGCATTGTTGGTGCCCCAATATGCGGGTGATGAGGATATGAGGAGGACCCGCTACCATGACATGCTACGAGCTGACATTCGGAGCATGTTAGTTTTTCAGCTTGCCCTACCTTGGATTCCATGATTTCTAGGGCTAGGGAGAGGGAGATTGATCTGGAGCACGTCCAGAAGAGGAAGGCAGTGGAGGGGATGACGACCGGGGCTTCGGGGAAGAAGCCCAAGGGATCTGATGGTAGGCCGAAGGGCCAGGAAGGACGGGACCGTTGTGGGAAATACGGTCGGTCACATGAGGGAGCTTGTCGCACTGGGTCGGGTTCGGGCTGCTATAAGTATGGCAAGATGGGGCATTTTGGTAAGGATTGTACTGCCCCCGCCCCTGCGGTACAGATGACAAACTTGATTTGCTTCCATTGCAATCAGAGGGGCCAGAAAAGGGCCAATTGGTTGAGATTGACAGCAGCGTCAACAGCAGTGCCAGCGGCGGCACCGGTCTCAGCGACGGCGTGGGTTACTGATGGCCGGAAGGTCAAGACAGAGGCTCCAGTGGTGCGGAGCCGAGCATTTCAGCTGACAGCCGAGGAGGCACGCGCTGCACCTGATGTGGCGACGGGTATGATTCTTTCCCTCTGATTTTTTTGTTGTGATTGTGTTCTTTATATGTGCTCTGTTTAGGATTGTTCCATGTGAACGGCGTCCCAGTTCTGGTGTTGTTTGACTCGGGTGCTACCCGATCATTTGTGTCTCTTGATCTTAGCAAGAGATTCTCCGAGTCTTCGGACATGTTGGATTGCCCTCTAGAGGTAGAGATTCCAGACGACCGTTCGGTGCGGGCATCGACGACATTTCGAGATTGTGTGCTGAGGTTATTTGCGGAGCGCTACTTGGTAGATTTGGTTCCCATTCCATTGCGTGGGAACAAGGTGATTATAGGCATGGATTGGCTCAACCCTAATGGGGCAGTGATCGACTGCGCGCAACAGTTGGTGCGGGTCAAGACCCAAAGTAGGGGAGAGCTGGTGATTAAGGGCGAGAGGCCACAGCGAGGACCAACTTTTTGTTCAGCAGCGAGAGCTAGGCGTTACCTCTAGCAGGGTTGCGCAGGTTATGTCGCATATGTTATGGATTCTCAGGAGACGGGTAGGGCGACAGTGGACGATGTACCTGTGGTACGGGAGTTCGTGGACGTATTCCCCGAGGAGCTGCCTAGGATACCTCCGGAATGACAAGTGGAATTCAGGATCGACCTAGTCCCTAGTGCGGCTCCGATAGCCAAGGCACCGTATCGGTTGGCTCCT
Organism: Lactuca sativa; assembly: GCF_002870075.4. NCBI lineage: Eukaryota > Viridiplantae > Streptophyta > Magnoliopsida > Asterales > Asteraceae > Lactuca > Lactuca sativa. The sequence goes on from NC_056625.2 coordinate 53,548,816, forward strand.
CCTGAGATGCAAGAGCTGTCTACACAGCTGCAGGAGCTGTTAGACAAGGGTTTCATTAGACCGAGCAGTTCACCCTGGGGAGCCCCGATTCTGTTTGTGAGGAAGAAGGACGGGTCGTATCGAATGTGTATAGATTATTGGGAGCAGAACAAGGTAATGGTGAAGAACCGCTACCCACTCCCGAGGATTGATGACCTCTTTGACCAGCTTCAGGGAGCATCTTGGTTCTCCAAGATTGACTTGCGTTCAGGGTATCATCTGATGAGGGTCAGAGAGGAGGATGTGCATAAGACTGCGTTTCGAACGCGTTATGGCCATTATGAGTTTGTGGTGATGCCCTTCGGGCTCACCAATGTTCCTGCCGCGTTCATGTTGGATTAGTGTCTAAGTCCATAACTATTTTGGTATGTGCTTGACCCGATGGTGCATGGTCCTTTTGGGTTGCCTTCACCAAAGCAACTTGATAGGATGAATTATGGAGAGAAATGATTAAATATGATTTATTAATATATTATGGGAATAATATATTAAAGGAGAAATCATATTGTTTAATTAATATTAGTCAATAATTAATTGGTAATTAGTTTTGTGACTAAAAGAGATTAATTAAACTTAAGGGACTGGAATTGTAATTATAAGATAATTGCAATTGGGCCATGGATTGCCTTATATTATAAGGATGTACGAATTCTATGGGGAAACCCATTATAAATCGTCCAATGCCTTTAAGGATAGGAGTCCATGGGTTGCTTAGGGCTTAAGCATCCAAATTAGGGTTTCCTTGTTAGATAACCCTAATAGCCTCACTATATATAGAACCTTTAAGGCTCAAAAACGTGCGGAACTTCTCTTCAAGGTTTAGAACACGTTTTGGGCAGCCTCCATCCTCTCTCCTCTTCATCCTCTTGCTCTTGGTGTTTGTGAACCATTAGGGGAGTGACATTTGTGACTCTAAGCTTTCTAAAGGCATTACAAGGAGGAATTGTGATTGTTATTGCTACATAACAATCAAGGTAATATCTTAAACCAATTCTTATGTTAATATGATTACTTGTATGCTAGAATTAGGGTTTATAGTCTTGGATGAATTGCATGTACAATAGAGAAACCTAGATCCAAACATTAGGGTTTGTATGAGCACATAGGATGTTCTTATGACTAAAACCCATCAGTGGTATCAGAGACTAGATTGGTTTCTATTGTATTGATGCCTTGTATGTTGAAAAAATTCGATTTTTGTGGTTCTGCATGATGGACTCGACGAGTCCCACTGTGGACTCGGCGAGTCCATGGGGGTACTCGGCGAGTTTGAGCGTCAGATGGAGCTATTTTCGGGATTTCTTGCTGTTTATCTTTGAGATACTTGTCTTTATCATATTAGATCAATATAAATCCGATTTTATGATATATACGAGTATATTCTTGATCTAATTGAAGATATTTATCAATTAATAAAATATTTTTTTCCTTATGTGATAATTGATTAATTATTTTGATTAAATTGGTAAATTGTTTTGCAAGAAATCATTAAATAAATCAAATATGGATAATTATGTGATTAAATGTTAATTTTAGATTATTTGTTATTTGATCCATGTGTTATGAAATGTTTCATATTTTCCCCTTTAGGTTTTATAGTTTAAATTTGAACTCAAAAGTTTTGTTGTTTTGAAATTTAAATAGTTGAAACCCTAATGTTTTGAAAAAGGTTTCAAAACTTGCCCTCAAGTTTTGGAATTTAAATTTTGATTAATAGTTTAATTTTGATGTATATTTAAACTCTAAACCCTAATGTTTTGAAATGTTTCAAAACTTGTCCTCAAGTTTTGGAATTTAAAAGTTGATTAAAAGTTTAATTAGGATTGTTAAATTTTAAAACCCTAGTTTTGTTTTGAAAAGTTCAAATCACACCCTTATGGTTTTATTAATTAAAGTGTATAATTATTAAATTAGACCACCTAGTATTTTAAAAGTGTAAAATACACCCTATACTATATATATCATTAAAAGTCTAATATTATATATGTATGAGTAAAGTGTCAAGTCTTACCGTTAGTAGGCCTCATTCACGAAGCTGGTCTATAAGGGGTGTTTAAGGAAATTGCCTATAAAATGGCGATTGAATGAGTATCCACTCTTACCCACCGCACTCTTGACTAGTGGAGGGTCGTTAGCCGAACGGGTAGGATAGGACAGAAACCTTCCATTATAAGTATAATGAAGTACAAAAGTAACTAAATGCCTTTACAAAATTCCCAATCTTAGTTACTTTAGGCAAAAGTGAATTGATGCAATTCCATGAAATTAAACTTTGTGCCCCTGCGAAGACGTTAGTGGAGCGTGTGTGGTTAACCGACACACTAAATGGTTCTAATCTAAGGTAGCAAAGGGTGACTCAATGTTTGTCATAGTTCGGTGGAGCGTGTGTGGTTAACCGGCACATCGAATAGGTGACTGTAACATGTGGGGGCACCATGTAAGTTTCCATGGTTATTCACACCCACTTTGTGATCCTCGGTATCCCAGTCACAAACTAGAGGGGCATATCGAGATTTAAACATGCCATTGAAACGTTCAATGAATCTCAAAAGATCTAGGAATTTTCAATAGATATAAAACTTAAATTTCTTTTTCGTATTTCATGGTGGAAATTATTGAATCGTCATTCACTTACCTTCAAATACTCTGCAACTAGATTACGACATCCCTTTTCTAGGTTGTAGCATATTGTGTTGGGTCCTAGCCTTAGTATCTCATTTGGGTGATTTACTAAGGACTCAATCAATCAACTAACTTGAATTTGTTTTCTCCCGTTTTGTAGATGTCAAAGTTCGACAACTATGGTCTTCCCAAATCCCGTGGAACAAGCTTTCCACATGAAGATGATATTCCACGATTTGATCAAGGAACAAGAAATCATGCTTCACTTCCTCCACCTCCTCCAATTATTCTCCCTAACCCACAAGTTCAAAGGCTTGAAAAGTTCAAGATCACTCAAGCCCTTTTGGCAAGTAAACATAAAGAAGGAAAGCCGGTGTGTGCACACGTCCTAGGGATGAAGTCACACATTGATAGGTTCAGAATGTTGGGATCTGTTGTCTATGAGGAAATGGCTGTTGATTGGGTTCTTCAGTCACTTCCTAACTCATATAGTGAGTTCGTAAGAGAGTACTATATGATGAACCGCGACGTGACTCTTATAGATCTCACCTATATGCTTATTGCTGCTGAATCAGCAATGGTTTGGCGCAATAGAAAAGCAAAGTTGATTGGTGAATCTGCCTTCAAGACCTCTATGGATATAGACAATGGCAATGAAAGACATGCTATGATCGAAAAGTTTGATCATAAGAGAAAGGCAATGTCTGAAGTAGTTCCATGTCATGTTCCAAAAGAGTCAATTTGCTTTTATTGCTAAGAGAAGGGGCATTGGAGACGAAGCTGCCCCATTTACCTAAGAGATCTAAGAGATGGGAGAGTCGAAACGTATGGCTCTAATATAGGTAAAATCCATTAACTAACTCTTTTAAGCTTCTATTCTAGATTCTTAATACATAATGTGATAAGATTACAATTGATGTTTTGTAGGATCGAAGAAAAGAAAGGAAGCTTAAGGGAAGAAGTGAGCAGAATCTAACCGTGAAGGAATGAATTTCGATCGCATTTCTCGAAGATTAGATTATTGAGCTACTACTTAGAGTTAGAATTAGATTGCTAAGAAAGATGTATTAGCATAGTTTTTCAATGAATTGCATTGTAAGGACAAATTTTTTCCGCAATAAAATAAATTTTGATTTTATATTATTTATTTATCCTTGCGATGGCGTATATGAAAAATTGATGTTTGAATGTTTCTATTATTAGCAATAATGGATTTGGTTCTTATTATGTTATTTGTGGAAATGTCGATGTAACGCCCGGGTTTTCAGGGCTAAGCATTTTTGTCAATGTAATAGTCTAGGTCAACTCTTGTAACTCTTTTTGAAGTAATAAAGATGGAATATTTGAGTATTATGTGAATTATGTGTGTTTATGTGTTTATTATTTAATTATAAATGTATAATTAATAAAGAATAAAAATGAGCGTCAAAATTAAAGTATGAGATAATCCCGATATCTCTACATAAAGTTGTAGAATATGTCTCAAGGTTTCCGTGCATATAAGGAACGCCGAAATCCGAGTTATAACGAAGAAGTTATGACCCGTCGAAGTTTCACGACAGAACCGGCACGATACCGGGAAGCGTGAATAGTGAATTTATGATAGAACGAGATTTAGCCTTAGTGATCTAAACAAAAGTCGTAGAATATGTTAAACTAAGAATATCGATAAAAAGAACGCCCAAATCTGACTTCGTATGAAGAAGTTATGATTTTTCGAAGTTTCGGAATAGCAGTGTACAGCCCGAAATTCGAATATTAGATAGAGCGGTTTTTAGCCGACACGACCTAAATGAGAATCGAAGATCTCGTTGAGAGTAGCGTAACGAGAAAAAGATGGGCGAAAACGGATGTCGGATGAAGAAGTTATGAGGATTTAACGGACCAATCGTGTCCCGGCCCGTTAATAATATAAAATTTAAAATCGAGCGAAAATTAGCCGACGATGTCTTAACGAAAGTTGTAGAGTACGTTCCCACCTTCGCGTGGATATAAAGAACGTCAAAAACGGAGGTCGTACGCGAAAGTTACGAATTTTTGAAGTTGTAACTCGAAATTGCGATGACGTGGCAAGATCCTGACCGTCGCTTGCTGAACACGGTCCTCGCTTCGGATTACGACACGCCACCCTTCGCTTACGCCCCGCGTCCGAAGTCTGTACGCCCCACGTACCCACTCCCTGATCTACTCCGAGTGTTAGACAGCTGGACCCTCGCTGGTGCTCTTATCCGATGACTACGCCCCGCGTAGGTCCGAGGTACGCCCAGCGTACCGAGGCCTCGCAGGGCTATAAAAAGAGGCCAAGATTTCTTCATTTTTCACACCAAAATCACTTCTCTCTCTACAAGCTTTCTCTCTCTAAGTGCTATAAATTCCCCTAAGCCCTAGTTAAGCCCCTTAGCACCCTAGGGAAGCCCCGAGGCTCCCGGAGTCCCGAGAAAAAGGAGTTTTTTGGTTTCGAAACGCTGCTCCAATTAAGTCCCGGTTTTCGATAAAATTCACTGTAAGTGTGCTACGCTTATGCAATTTTGTATATAGCTTTCAAACAATTATAGGAATGTTATTAGGTCCTTAAAATAATTATTTGGGCTATTATTGAGTGTTATTAAACGCTTAATAATAGTCAGACTAATTAATTTGTCGCGGTTATCGTTAAACTAAACCCTAGTGGTATCGATACTAGGTTTTATCGAAGGAATATCGTTTTGAGAGTATTGAAGCGCTGTCCGAGTGCTGAGTCACCACCTAATCAGGTGAGTGCATAGTTACTTTCAGCTTACACATAGATATGAAGTATTTTATATAAATTACGTGTTGTGTGTGTATATTATCTGTATACTTGCTATCTATGCTGGATGAACGTTTTATACATGTTTTCAATGATTTAAACTGTATATGTATTTTATATCTACAAAATGTGTTGGGTAAAACATGGGTAGATGTAATAGTTGCTGTGTGACAAAATAAAATAATGAGAGGCCTCGTTATAGCTGTTCTTGATGATCTAGTCATCTAGCGGAGTATAGATGACGACCACGGACTATGCTAGACAGTCCAGTGGAACACTAGCAGGCTTGCAACCTGTAGGTGTTTATTCGAACTGTGTGCTCACCAGGTATACTCCATCCCAATGATAGTCCTTTGACTAGGTCCCTTGTGTTAGATGTTTTAGGGACGTAATGTGAGGATAACGGGAATGGGTAATTGGGTTGATTGTTTGATGTTTAAAAATAATAATTATATTATTGTGGGTTGAAAACCCTATGTGCTCACCAGGTTTCCCAACCTGACCACTCAGTTTATTTATATCACAGGTGTTGATATGAAGTGACATTACACTGAGAGATTTAAAGAGATGTAGATCACTAGTGTAAACAATTGTAAGTTCTGTTTATGCTTATGTTTCTGTATTAACGATGACATCCCAAACGCTTTAAAATGAAATAAATACATTTCTTCGAAAATGTTTTAATTACGTATTTACCATTTTTTTCTGGGAACAAATTCCGCAACATTTTTATGAAATGAAACACTCTTATTTTTATAAAGCATAAACAAAATTGGTCTTTTCTGGCCGTGAAAATGGGGATGTCATAGTTGGTATCAGAGCATTAGTTTAAGCGAACTAGGAATTTGTAGGATTTCTAGACTTAAACTTAGAATGCTAAGCAATGATTGTGAGGTGTGAGCACTAGCTTATTTTAGGAATTGTGCCTAAAATGCTTTTATGTGCTAAATGTTTTGTGCATGATATGTTCGGATCTATGGTCTGTTGCCGACCGGATTTGGAAACCTTATGTCTTTAGGATTCTAAACGTACGACTACGATATTAGAACTAGCATGTAAACGTTTCGGAGTGATAAGGATGATTTGAACATCAGTCCTAAATAAAGATCTAAATTCACCTTATTCGGTGTATAGATCAAGATGGCAAGGACCCGTAGCGGAAACGTGAATGCAAATGGGAACAGAAACCAACCCCCAGTGATTGAGCAAATACCGGTGATGGAAGCCGTTGCTGAGCCAGTCACAATGGCTGGAGTGCAAGCGATGATCCAAGCGATGTTGGATCGTCAAATGGAGGAAACTAGACGTTTGCTCCAACAAAATCGAGAGGAAGCCACTATTCAGATCGAACAGCCCGAGTTGAACGAAGGGCAGACTGAGAAAGGAGACTATAATGGAACTGTTGGTCAAGTCAACCCACCATTAGTTCAACAAAATAACCAAGATGACGGATTAGAGAGAAATGGATGCAAGTACAAGGATTTTCAGACTTGCAAGCCATCGACTTTCATGGGAAAGGAAGATCCAATCGGAGTCATGGATTGGATCTCGGAAATGGAGTTAGCTTTCATGACGTGCGGTTGCAGAGGAAAGCTACAGACCACGTTTGCAGTGCGTCAGTTTCGAGGAGGCGCTGTACGTTGGTGGAATACCTTGGGGAAGACTTTAAGCCCCAACAAGCCCCTGCAACTGACATGGGCAGAATTTCTGGTGCAATTCAAACGAAAATACTGCTCAGCTCAAAACCTGCTCGAGCTAGAGAACCAGTTTCTAACCCTGAAGAAGGGGAGCATGTCAATCGATGAATACACGAACAACTATACAGAAAAGATGGAGTTTGACTTGCGTCTTGTTCCGGATGAGCTGACGAAAATTGATAAGTACGCAAAGGGATTACCATGGGAGTACGCGGTGCCAGTGCATCAGGCACCTACTTTGGAGGCAGCTATCTGGGCTGCCAAGTCTGTGGAGGACATGATTAAGGGAAGAGCTGCCAGTAAAGTCGAGGTTGGAGAGAAGAGGAAATTTGAAGGGTCTGCTAAACCCAACAAAAAGAAGAGCAAGTTCGGTTCAAAGAAGTTTGGGGGAGGAAATGAATTTAAATGGTGCGAGAAGTGCAAGAAGAAGCACTCGGGAAAATGTGGTGAGGAAGTAACATGCTACAAGTGTGGGAAAACGGGGCACTATGCCAATGAGTGCACCACCAACAAGAGGGTGTGCTACGAGTGTCGTGAAGAAGGGCATATTGCTAAGGATTGCCCAAAGAAGAAAGATGCGGGAAGGCCCAACATACCACCGAAGCCGAAGGCGAGAGCCTTCCAAATGACACTCGAGGCTGCGAAGGAGGCAGCAGACGTCGCTTCAGGTACCTTTCTTGTAAATGGTTTGCCTGCAAATATACTATTTGATTCCAGAGCCAACTACTCTTTTGTGTCGCATAAATTTGGTGGGAAATTAGCGTTGCCTGTAGAAAAACTTGATAATGCCCTGATTGTAGAAGTTGCCAGTGGCAAATTCGTACCTGTTAGTAATCGTATTAGGAACATCGTCATCGACCTAAACGGAAACGAATTCCACGAAGAGCTATTACCCATAGAGTTAAACGGTTTCGACATCGTTTTGGGTATGGATTGGCTTAGCGCCAACAATGCTGAGATTCAATGCCGAAAGAAGATAGTAAGGGTGAACCCACCCGGAAAGGAATCATTTATGGTGTACGGGGACAAACACAGAGTGAATTCTGGAATCATCTCCCTGATGAAAGCCAGGAAATGTTTGTCCAAAGGATGTGCATCGTACTTGGCATTCATAATCGATGCTAAGAAGGAGAAGAAAGAGGTGCAGAATATACCGGTTGTGTGTGATTATCCGGAAGTCATTCCCGAAGATCTTCCCGGATTACCACCTGATAGACAAGTGGAGTTTCGTATAGACTTGTTACCTGGAACAACACCGATAGCAAAAGCACCATACCGATTAGCACCGACGGAGATAAAGGAGCTCATGACGCAACTTCAGGAGTTGTTGGACAACGATTTCATTCGACATAGTTCATCACCCTGGGGAGCTCCGGTGTTATTCGTGAAGAAGAAGGACGGAAGTATGAGAATGTGTATAGATTACCGAGAGCTGAATAAGGCAGCGGTGAAGAACAAGTATCCATTTCCGAGGATTGATGACTTATTCAATCAGCTGCAAGGTTCGAGCTACTTCTCAAAGATCGATCTCAAGTCAGGATATAATTAGCTGAAGGTGAGAGAGCAGGATATTGAGAAGACTGCATTCAGAACGAGATATGGACACTATGAGTTCTTGGTTATGTCGTTCGGACTAACCAATGCTCCTGCAGCATTCATGGGTTTGATGAATAGGGTTTGTAAACCATTCCTCGATAAATCCGTGATAGTGTTCATTGACGACATTCTCATCTACTCGAAAAGCCAAGAGGAGCATGGCAAGCATCTACGGGAAGTATTAGAAGTGTTGAAGAAGGAGAAGCTTTTTTCAAAGTCCTCCAAATGCGACTTTTGGATACGGGAAGTCCAATTCTTGGGTCATGTTGTTAACCAAGAGGGAATAATGGTTGACCCCGCAAAGATCGAGGCTGTAATGAAGTGGGAACGTCCAAAGAGTCCCACGGAGATTTGAAGCTTTCTAGGATTAGCCGGATATTATCGACGATTTATCCAAGGCTTTTCTTCGATAGCTGCTCCATTAACAGCTTTGACTCATAAAGGATGTACGTATACGTGGAGTGAGAAGCACGATGAGGCATTCGAGAAGCTAAAGAAGAAGTTATGTGAAGCACCGATACTTTCTCTACCCGATGGAGTGGAAGACTTTGCAGTTTATAGTGATGCATCTGGAGTCGGGTTGGGTTGTGTTCCGACCCAAAGAGAAAAGGTGATAGCATACGCATCTCGACAATTGAAAGAGCACGAAAAGAACTACCCCACTCATGATCTGGAGTTAGCAGCGGTAGTATTTTCCTTAAAGATATGGAGGCATTACCTCTACGGCACGAAGTGCAAACTCTTCACTGATCATAAGAGTTTCCAATATCTCTTTAATCAGAAGGAGTTGAACATGAGGCAACGACGTTGGCTAGAACTACTCAAGGACTACGACTGTGAGATACTTTACCACCCAGGTAAAGCAAATATTGTTGCTGATGCTCTAAGTCGGAAAGTCAACCTTGAAAGGAAAAGGCCAAGAGCATTGAGAATTGAAGTCATCTCGACGATTGTGGAAAGTATCAGGAAAGCTCAAGAAGAAGCTTTACAGAAGAATGACCGAAAGGAAGAACGTTTGGGCAAAACGTTAGTATTCGGAACAAACAGTCGAGGACTGAAGGTATTCCAAGATCGAATTTGGGTACCTAAGACGGGAGGAATAAGAGATCTTTTGATGGAAGAAGCACACAAGACCATGTACTCAATTCATCCCGGTAGCACTAAAATGTATAGGGACCTAAAACCCTACTACTGGTGGCCGACGATGAAGCTCGATGTTGCAAAGTATGTGGCCGAGTGTGTGACATGTGCGAGAGTTAAGGCACAACATCAAAAACCATATGGGAGTTTAGAACCTTTACCTGTACCCATGGGTAAATGGGAAGACATCACCATGGATTTTGTGACTAAACTACCCAGGACGAAGAGCGGACACAACATGATTTGGGTAGTCGTGGATCGTTTCACCTAGAGTGCACACTTCATAGCAGCCAACGACAAGTGGTCTATGGATAAGCTCGCAAATGCTTACGTGAAGGAAATTGTAAGACTTCACGGTGTCCCTCTAACAATTGTATCAGATCGTGATAGTCGTTTCACATCGAGGTTTTGGAGGAGTCTACAAGAGGAGTTGGGTACAAAGTTGTGTTTAAGTACTGCTTACCATCCGCAAACTGATGGTCAGAGCGAAAGAACGATTCAGACGTTGGAAGATATGTTGAGAGCATGTACCCTCGAATTCCAAGGGAATTGGGACGAGCACTTACCTCTGGTAGAATTCTCCTACAACAATAGTTTTCACTCGAGCATCAAGATGACACCTTACCAAGCCTTGTATGGACAGAAGTGTCGTACGCCGTCTTGTTGGCTTGAAGCCAGAGAGAAGCAGTTTATGGGCCCCGAGATAGTCCATGAGACTACTGAGAAGTTGAAGGTGATTAGGGAAAGAATGTTAGCGGCTCAGGATCGTCAAAAGAGCTATGCTGACAAGAAAAGACGACCGATAACCTTCGAAGTTGGGGATTCCGTTTTGCTTAAAGTCTCACCGTGGAAGGGACTTATACGATTTGGGAAATGAGGAAAGTTGAGTCCAAGGTTTATTGGACCGTTCAAAGTTCTTCAGAAGATTGGGGACCAAGCTTACAAGCTGGAATTGCCCGAAGAACTCGATGGTATTCATAACACCTTCCATGTGTGTTATTTGAGGAAATTCACGGGAGATGTTCCCGACATAATTCCAATCTCAGAGTTAAGGATGGATGAGAATAAAAGGCTGATCGAAGAGCCCGAGGCAATTGTTGACCGTAAGACTAAGAAGTTACGACGCAAGATGATCGACTTAGTGCTAGTCCGATGGAAACATTCAAATGGGCCGAATCTCACTTGGGAAACAGAGGATGACATGATGAGTCGCTATCCACATCTGTTTGCTGATGCATGATTTCGGGACGGAATCATCCTAAGGGGGAGAGAATTGTAACGCCCGGGTTTTCAGGGCTAAGCATTTTCGTCAATGTAATAGTCTAGGTTAACTCTTGTAACTCTTTTTGAAGTAATAAAGATGGAATATTTGAGTATTATGTGAATTATGTGTGTTTATGTGTTTATTATTTAATTATAAATGTATAATTAATAAAGAATAAAAATGAGCGTCAAAATTAAAGTGTGAGATAATCCCGATATCTCTACATAAAGTTTTAGAATATGTCTCAAGGTTTCCGTGCATATAAGGAACGCCGAAATCCGAGTTATAACGAAGAAGTTATGACCCGTCGAAGTTTCACGACAGAACCGGCACGATACCGGGAAGCGTGAATAGTGAATTTACGATAGAGCGAGATTTAGCCTTAGCGATCTAAACGAAAGTCGTATAATATGTTAAACTAAGAACATCGATAAAAAGAACGCCCAAATCTGACTTCGTATGAAGAAGTTATGATTGTTCGAAGTTTCGGAATAGCAGTGTACAGCCCGAAATTCGAATATTAGATCGAGCGGTTTTTAGCCGACACGACCTAAACGAGAATCGAAGATCTCGTTGAGAATAGCGTAACGAGATAAAGATGGGTGAAAACGGATGTCGGATGAAGAATTTATGAGGATTTGACGGACCAATCGTGTCCCGGCCCGTTAATAATATAAAATTTAAAATCGAGCTAAAATTAGCCGACGAAGTCTTAACGAAAGTTGTAGAGTACGTTCCCACCTTCGCGTGGATATAAAGAACGTCAAAAAAGGAGGTGGTACGTGAAAGTTACGAATTTTTGAAGTTGTAACTCGAAATTGCGAAATCTGATGCTAGAACGATGACATGGCAAGATCCTGACCGTCGCTTGCTAAACACGGTCCTCGCTTCGGATTGCGACACGCCACCCTTCGCTTACGCCCCGCGTCCGAAGTCTGTACGCCCCGCGTACCCACTCCCTGATCTACTCCGAGTGTTAGACAGCTGGACCCTCGCTGGCGCTCTTATCCAATGACTACGCCCCGCGTAGGTCCGAGGTACGCCCAGCGTACCGAGGCCTCGCAGGGCTATAAAAGGAGGCCAAGATTTCTTCATTTTTCACACCAAAATCACTTCTCTCTCTACAAGATTTCTCTCTCTAAGTGCTATAAATTCCCTAAGCCCTAGTTAAGCCCCTTAGCACCCTAGGGAAGCCCCGAGGCTCCCGGAGTCCTGAGAAAAAGGAGTTTTTCGGTTTCGAAACGCTGCTCCAATTAAGTCCCGGTTTTCGATAAAATTCACTGTAAGTGTGCTACACTTACGCAATTTTTATATAGCTTTCAAATAATTATAGGAATGTTATTAGGTCCTTAAAATAATTATTTGGGCTATTATTGACTGTTATTAACGCTTAATATTAGTCAGACTAATTAATTTGTCGCGGTTATCGTTAAACTAAACCCTAGTGGTATCGATACTAGGTTTTATCGAAGGAATATCGTTTTGAGAGTATTGAAGCGCTGTCCGAGTGCTGAGTCACCACCTAATCAGGTGAGTGCATAGTTACTTTCAGCTTACACATAGATATGAAGTATTTTATATAAATTACGTGCTGTGTGTATATTATCTGTATACTTGCTATCTATGCTGAATGAACGATTTATACATGTTTTCAATGATTTAAAGTGTATATGTATTTTATATCTACAAAATGTGTTGGGTAAAACATGGGTAGATGTAATAGTTGCTGTATGACAAAATAAAATAATGAGAGGCCTCGTTATAGCTATTCTTGACGATCTAGTCATCTAGCGGAGTATAGATGACGACCACGAACTATTCTAGACAGTCCAGTGGAACACTAGCAGGCTCGCAACCTGTAGGTGTTTATTCGAACTGTGTGTTTATTCGAACTGTGTGCTCACTAGGTATACTCCATCCCAATGATAGTCCTTTGACTAGGTCCCTTGTGTTAGATGTTTTAGGGACGTAATGTGAGGATAACGGGAATGGGTAATTGGGTTGATTGTTTGATGTTTAAAAATAATAATTATATTATTGTGGGTTGAAAACCCTATGTGCTCACCAGGTTTCCCAACCTGACCACTCAGTTTATTTATATCACAGGTGTTGATATGAAGTGACATTACACTGAGAGATTTAAAGAGATGTAGATCACTAGTGTAAACAATTGTAAGTTCTGTTTATGCTTATGTTTCTGTATTAACGATGACATCTCAAACGTTTTAAAATGAAATAAATACGTTTCTTCGAAAATGTTTTAATAACGTATTTACCATGTTTTTCTGGGAACAAATTCCGCAACATTTTTATGAAATGAAGTACTCTGAGTTTTATAAAGCATAAACAAAATCGGTCTTTTCTGGCCGTGAAAATGGGGATGTCACAGTCGAAGAATTTACCGAATAAGGAAAGTTTCTTGTCACCCAAGTTTCAATTGGACAGAAACTTGGAATCATGCAACTTGGTTGCACGATGAATGAGAAATTTCATATTTGGAAATTAGACTAATTCATTGACAAAGTGTCAAGTGAAGGACTAGGAGATCGAGTACACAAAGTTGTGTGTTGATCAAGTACACCACAAGAATAAAAAGGATATTCGTCATGATTTACTAAAAGTTTAGTAAATGTGATTATACTTACAAGATTAAGTGTAATTCTGAATTGATTAAAGGGTTTAGATCAATAACAGAACGAATAAGAAGAATCAAGTAGGCAGAAAGATAAAAGTTTCTCCATTCTAAGAAGAAGGGAGAGTACCTTTTATGCTTTATGATAGGTCTTATTGATTAAGAACCATATATCAATTGATCCTCTAAGTGAGTCTTAGTACAATTGTATGTCTAAGAAGAGGAATCAAGAATTGAAGAAATGGTTAAATCAAGAGGTCAATCATACTTCGTTCCAAAACAAGTCTTAGAGTTAAGATTGCGACATTGAGTGATATGTATTAAGAAGGTTTATAGCATTCATCAAATGTGGAAAAGTTGTGATGTCTTGGATAAGACAAAGACCAACTAGGACCTATTTATGAAGTGTTTTGATAAAAACTACACTAACTCTTGAATATTTGGTTGTCAAGAAATGTTTATTGACAAGAGAATCTTATATGTCAAGGAGTCAGTGGGAGTCTTAATGGTCTTGAAAGGTTTCAAGAACAAATCAAAATAGACCTTATCAATCATCACTAGCACACGAGTTGAGGTTTACAACCTATCGTGTTGACATTATTTTGTTTCTGTGCTGTTCCAGTTGCGTTAATTATGCATGTGAGTCCTATGAGTTCTCATTTGAATGCATAAAAGGCAAGGACCTTGATCAATGAAAGGTACATTGATAGGAAAAAGTGAGCTGCTTAACTAATTGGAAGACATGGTGGGCAGTTGTGCTACCATAAGGCAAGAAATCAAGATTAAGAAAGTCCGGTCCATATGATTTTGAATTTGTCGTGAACTTTGGTTTTGACAAATTCACATGGATAGCAACGCATACACCATTAAAATCTAAGTGTCATAAGATTCCCTCCTTCATGAAAATGACTGTGAGGAAATGCTTTCACTAAGAAAGATTTTAAAACGGATAGTGACTGTGAAATTGTATTCTCGAATTCGATTATGGTTACGGTATCCCTTTCCATGATTTGAATTGTGAGGTTTGACAATTAGTCTGAATTGTTTAGACGCACATATGAGCTATCTAAGAAAAGGGTGTATAAGTTCAAGAAGCCTTGATAAAAGATTATCAAAGCATTAAGTATTAAAAACATGGACTTAAGTAATTCAATAGGTATTAATTTTCTGAAAGTTAAGATGTTTTTGAATACATGTCGAAGCTAGTGGGAGCATAAAGTGTTATGTTTTATAATAATCATCATCATAGTGGGAGCATAAATGTTATGATTGTATGATTATTAAGGAAAGCATTGCAAGTTAGCAATATTAATTATAGAAAAACAAGAGTTATACCTTGCAAAGTCGTAAGTGTTGTAAAGTTGTTTTGCTATAATTAAGGGAGAGAATATTATGCTTCATTTCAAATCTAAAGGCTTAGGTTGTGGAATGTTAATAATTTAGTCAAGGAAACATAGTGCGTTCTTAAAAATCCAATTATGATTACGGCATTCCTCTTCATAGTTCGAATTTTGAGAACATAGCACATAAAATATTATGGCAGAAGATTGATAAAGTATCGAATCTTCGTGTAAGACATTATGCATCGTGTCCCATACGCTTCGGGTAAATGATTGATTGCAAATGCTATAATATTTGAGCATTCTAAAATTTTCCAAATGTCTAGCGCATTTAGAGGGAAAAATGACAAGAATCGGTTTTGACTAAGATAATTAAACAACTATCAAAGGACAATCCAAAGTTCGCCTATGATTGGTCGCTTGTGAGTAGTTGGAAGTATAGTATTGGATGGACCATATCGACATTATTATGAATAGATAAGATTTTATTAAGAATGAGTTGTCATATGGAAAATATGGAAACGTTTCCATATTGGGAGTTGGATATTGAAAATCTATGTCTAGATTAGAAACTTTTATGCAAAAGGATGTTCAAAGGAATGTACTTTGAGTGAGAAACATCATATCTAAGGAATTGTCTTGTAACAATCTCCATTAGAGGACTTTGTAATTTCATTGGCAATAGTCATTGTGACTTTAGTGCAGTGACATTACAAAAGGATCGTTGCATAAAATGTTAGAATCTAACATATTCCATAAGTAGCAAGAATTTGATATTCTTTCACTTGTGAAAAGGATTCGGAGTTGTGAAATGAGTATGATTGGAAATGTGTTCAATTTGATCTATTTCACAAAGTAAGAACCATAGATAAACATTGTGTGCATGCTAGGAGCATGGGACAAGTGTAGTAATAATTCAAGTAAGAAGTTGATTACCCGAAACAACAACTAATGAGTAATCGATATGGTGATAAATAAAAGGTGTTTTATTTATGCTCAAAGGTTTGCGGCCATATGGGATTAGTATTATTCTTGTGTTTCACTTTTCATGTTTTGACTTCCTGAATAATTTAATTGGTTTAGAACAGTCAAATTATTCGAACGGGCCACAGTCGTTCATATGTTGGAAGTAGGTATGAATGAAGACTGTCGTGAATTGGTGTGTGGATTGTCTAAAAGGTATTAGACATAAGCAAATGTTTGTTGCAATGTTCATGAGTGCTTATGAATATGATTTGAGCATTGGATTAAACCCACACTCACTTGGATCACTCCATGGATTGTATCACGAGTGATTGGTGAGACGATAACATCTTATATTCTTGAAACCGAGATGTGTGAGTTGTATCTTGCAAATCGGTTGCACATTGATAATATGTAAACGCACTAGTAACTTGGTGTTATAAAACATATTATTGTGTGTGATTCGGTGAGTGAGTGCAAGCGAGCATTGAATCAAAGTTTATCCGTTCCTTTTATCCAAGGTAGGATAAAAGCGATATCTTTGGGCCCCTCGATGATTTAGTGATGACAAACGTAAATGCTCGGCTGGGCTAGGGCTAATTTGATTTGTTCAATTAGTCAGTCGTCATAAATCAGAAGTCGAGAAATAGTACAGAGAGAATGATTAGAAATCATGTCTTATACGATATCTAGAATGGAGGAATATATGATCCCTTATCTAAAGGACACGCGTATCTGATAGGATCAGAGTTGACAGTGGCTTTGGAAAGCTACGATTGCATATCGGGATCTGAAGTCATATGCATAATAGTTATTAGACTTATCCAAGTGGGAGACTGTTGGATTAGTGTCTAAGTCCATAACTATTTTCGTATGTGCTTGACCCGATGGTGCATGGTCCTTTTGGGTTACCTTCACCAAAGCAACTTGATAGGATGAATTATGGAGAGAAATGATTAAATATGATTTATTAATATATTATGGGAATAATATATTAAAGGAGAAATCATATTTTTTAATTAATATTAGTCAATAATTAATTGGTAATTAGTTTTGTGACTAAAAGAGATTAATTAAACTTAAGGGACTGGAATTGTAATTATAAGATAATTGCAATTGGGCCATGGATTGCCTTATATTATAAGGATGGACGAATTCTATGGGGAAACCCATTAGAAATCGTCCAAGGCCTTTAAGGAAAGGAGTCCATGGGTTGCTTAGGGCTTAAGCATCCAAATTAGGGTTTCCTTGTTAGATAATCCTAATAGCCTCACTATATATAGAACCCTTAAGGCTAAAAAACGTGGGGAACTTCTCTTCAAGGGTTAGAACACGTTTTGGGCAGCCTCCATCCTCTCTCCTCTTCATCCTCTTGCTCTTGGTGTTTGTGAACCATTAGAGGAGTGACATTTGTGACTCTAAGCTTTCTAAAGTCATTACAAGGAGGAATTGTGATTGTTATTGCTACATAACAATCAAGGTAATATCTTAAACCCATTCTTATGTTAATATGATTACTTGTATGCTAGAATTAGGGTTTATAGTCTTGGATGAATTGCATGTACAATAGAGAAACCTAGATCCAAGCATTAGGGTTTGTATGAGCACATAGGATGTTTTTATGACTAAAACCCATCAGTTCATGGACCTCATGAACCGCGTATGTAGACTGATGTTAGACCGGTATGTGATAGTGTTTATCGACGATATCTTGGTTTACTCCAAGACGCGAGAGCAGCATGAGGAGCATCTGCGGGAGGTTCTGGAGACTTTGAGGAGGGAGAACTTGTATGCTAATTTCTCCAAGTGTGAGTTCTGGTTGCGCGAGGTGCAGTTTCTTGGGTACCTTGTCAACCAGAACGGGATTTCAGTAGATCCGGCCAAAATGGAGGTCGTGATGAGTTGGGAGGTTTTGAAGTCTCCATCTGAGCTTCAGAGCTTTCTAGGATTGGCAGGCTACTATCGGAGATTCATTCAGGACTTCTCCAAGATAGCAGTTCCGCTCACCCGATTGACTAAGAAGTCGGTAGTGTATCGTTGGGGGCCTGAGCAGCAGGCCGCATTCGAGGCATTGACACAGAGATTGTGCGAGGCGCCAATTTTAGCCCTGTTAGAGGGCATGGAGGATTTTGTTGTGTATTGCGATGCATCCATCGCAGGTTTGGGCGCGGTATTGATGCATAAGGGGCATGTTATCGTCTATGCGTCGAGGCAACTGAAGCCTCATGAGGCGAACTACCCGACGCATGATTTGGAGTTGGGGGCTATTGTTTTCGCCCTCAAGATTTAGCGTCATTACCTCTACAGGGTTCGTTGTACGATTTACACGGACCACAAAAGTTTGAGGTATCTTATGGACCAGCCAAATCTGAATATGCGACAGCACCGGTGGCTTGATGTGGTAAAGGATTATGATTGTGAGATCCTTTAATATCCGGGGAAGGACAATGTCATGGCCGATGCGCTTAGCCGCAAGGCAGCACTGATCAGGGATATCTGTCTGAGGATGGCAGTGGTGACTCCGCTTCTGGAGCGAATCCGGGAGGCTCAACCGGAGGCTATGAAGGAGGAACACCGAAAGAGTGAGCGGATTGTGGGGCAGGTTTCCTCTTTCGACTATGATAGTCGAAGGTTATTGACTCTTCATCGTAGGGTGTGGGTCCCTTATCATGGAGGCATGCGCTAGGTCCTGATGGAGGAGGCGCACAAACCCCGATTCTCCATTCATCCCGGGGCGACGAAGATGTATAGGGATCTTCGTTTGGACTATTGGTGGCCCTGCATGAAGCGGGATGTGGCATGGTACGTGGAGCGGTGCTTGACCTGTAGGAAGGTCAAGGCCGAGCATCAGAGACCACATGGCAATATGCAGTCGTTGGATATCCCGCTGTGAAAATGGGAAGACATCACGATGGATTTTATCATGAAGCTACCCAGGACCGCGCGGGGAGTGGATTCGATCTGGGTCATTATCGATCAATTGACCAAGAGCGCCCACTTTATCCCGATTCAGGAGAGCATCTCGGCCGAGAAATTGGTCGATATCTATATCAGGGAGGTGGTGGTGCGGCACGGAGTGCCAGTTTCGGTGATTTCAGACAGAGATGTGCGGTTTACTTCTAGGTTTTGGAAGAAGTTTCATGACGAGCTAGGTACTCGTCTGCATTTTAGTGCCGCTTTTCATCCGCAGACAGATGGCCAGAGCGAGTGGACCATCCAGACTCTGGAGGACATGCTGTAGGAATGTGTGTTAGAATTCGGAGGTAGCTGGGATACCTACCTTCCATTGGCGGAGTTCTCGTATAATAATATCTATCATGCGAGCATCGACCGTCCTCCTTTCGAGATGTTGTATGGGAGGAGGTGCAGGACCCCGATATGTTGGGGCGAGGTTGGCCAGAGAGTCACGGGGAGCACCGATGTAGTGCTCAAGACGATTGAGAAGATTCAGCAGGTCCGGAGCAGGCTTCAGACTGCTCAGAGTCGGCAGAAAAGTTACGCCGATAAGCGTCGATCAGACCTGGAGTTCCAGGTCGGAGACATGGTCCTACTGAAAGTGTCGCCTTGGAAAGCGTCATTCGATTCCGGAAGCGGAGCAAGTTGGGCCCAAGGTATATTGGGCCGTTCAGGGTTATAGCCCGGGTGGGCAAGGTGGCATATAGGCTGGATTTGCCAGCCGAACTCAGTCAGATCCACAACACTTTCCACGTCTCTCAGCTGCGGAAGTGCCTAGTGGACGATACAGCGATGGTAACCTTGGAGGACATTCAGGTTAATGGCAGCCTGAATTACATCGAGCGGCTGTAGCAATCCTTGACCGGAAGTCGAAGGATCTGAGGAACAAAAGAGTAGAACTCCTGAAGGTGCAATGGCAGCACCGGAAGGGGTCAGAGTGGACTTGGGAGCCGGTGGATGAGATGATGGAGCACTACCCCGAGCTATTTCAGGATCGAGCGGCCGACTTCGAGGACGAAGTCTAAAATAAGTGGGGGAAATTTGTAGCACCTGGTTCTTGCTACGTATTATGTTATTAAATCGTCATTTATTTTTGCATTTTAGCCTTGGACTCAGCAAGTCGAAGGACTGACTCGCCGAGTAGAAGCGGGATGAGGCGTGGAGTTTAAGCTGCAGACTTGGCGAGTCGGGTCCCGAACTCGGCGAGTTGCCACTGTTTGGGCAAAAACCCTAATCCAGGGGTTTGCACCCTATTTAAACAACCTTATGCAGCCTCCTTTCCCTCTTTATGCTCCCAAACACTTCTCATAGCAAACCCTAGCCATTTTTGAGGAAATCCAAGGCTTTTGAGTGATTCTTGTGAGTTTTGACCTCAAGGAAGAAGGAAGAGCATAGGAGGATCAAGAGGAGACTGAAGGATTCGAGTTTGGTTCACCATTTGCAGTCTACAGAAGGTATAAAGTCTAAACCTTGCTCATTCATTTGTTAGATCCCTCTTTGGGGTGATTTAGGGCTTTTATAAGCTATTTTTGGTGGCCCACCATGTATGCAAACATGGTTGGGGGTTTGAGCTTCTTGGTCATGTCATTATTGGAGTTACAAGTCAGATTTGGGATGCTTTTGCACTCAAGGAAGGTTCCATGCAACAAAAGAACCATTTTAGAGCCTTTTAAGCTCAAAAGTCCCATGCATGCACGTAAAGTTTGTAACTTTACGTGCTAGATCGAGTTTAGGGGCCTGGATCTATCCTTTGGTTAAGTGTTGTACATCAGAAATCGAGGTTTTAGGAGGGGATGTGACCGACTTGGCGAGTCCATTGCTGGACGCGACGAGTCCAAGGGTTTTGGTCCCATATCAGTGAGGGTCATAAGGACCAGATGAGTGTGGAAGGGTTTTAGGGAGTCCCGGGGAGTGACCCAACGTTCTGGACTAAGAAAATTGTTCTGGAAATTCATGGCACTCGGCGAGTGCATGAACGGACTCGGTGAGTCCAAGACAATCTTCATAGCACTCGGCGAGTTGTTCATCAACTTGGCGAGTCAAGGACAGAACGTGTTCATAGGATGAAGAGTAACTCGCCGAGTTGACTCGGCGAGTCGGATGAGGATTCAGTCGGTGTTCATTTAGAAGGAAAAATCGTCGAGTCATCGCCTAACTCAACAAGTAGAGACGGGTATGAGGTCTAATGGAAGGGTAGGGACTCGGCGAGTTGGCGAGTCAACTCGGTGAGTCAGGTCAACTAGAAGTTAACTTTGACTTTGATTTGGTCAAGGGGTAAAATGGTCATTTTACCCTAAGAGTAGATGTCAGTTTCTGACTAAGTGTTTTGTGGGAATTATAGCCGGAGGATTTTCGGAGCAGCAACGACAGCGGTCAGAGGATTCCCGGACAGTTCAACAGCTGCTACGAGGTGAGTTACCTTCCAATAGGGGTTGGTCTAAGGCCATAATGTCGATCCACCATTGAGGAGTAATTAGAAGATAATTGTCTGTGTGATAATTTATTTTGTTCTGGTATGCGTTTGGTTATTAGTTATATCTATATGATATGTTACATGATAGGGATAGTTTTCCCTGATAGTGGTCCTTAGGACCAAGGGGTAGGTTAGTACCCGGATATGCTTGACTGTGTGCTTATATCTTGCGATTGCATGCTAGTGGTAGAGGGTGGATTAGGCCCTAGTTACCGGTTGAAAGATACCAATGGCGATTACCGGTTGAAAGATACCGAGGACGGTTACCGGTTGAAAGATACCGATGACGATTACCGGTTGAAAGATATTGATGATTATTACCGGTCGAAAGATACCAATGGTTTTGTATGGTATGTGGTATGATGGGGGAACTCACTAAGCTTTGTGCTTACGGTTTCAGTTTTTGGTTTCAGGTACCTCTTCATCTAAGGGGAAGGAGCCGGCGGCGTAGCATGGCATCACACACACATTTGATTTTCTGTACGGTGTTTTCTGGAATTGTACTCTGATATGTTATTTGCTTATGTTGTGGGTTTGAAACATGATACTTGCTTTTATGAGATGACGTGTTGAATCAATATTTTCTAGTAAATGTTTTATGAGCAACTTAATTAAAAATGAAATTTTTGGACTTGAATTTTGGGACGTTACATATATATATATATATATATATATATATATATATATATATATATATATATATATATATATATATATATATATTATATTTTTACTTACACATTATTCCCCATGATGTGTAGATATTACTTTTAGGTCATTAATTATATATAGATATTACTATATGTTAGTGGAAATTATTGATATTATTATACGTTAGTGGAAATTATTGAATTACCAACATATGCCTACGCATATTTCATTTTCAAATGTCTGGTTATCTGATTTGCCACATCAATTATATAATAATAATAATAATAATTATTATTATTATTATTTAATAAATTTACCTACACATAAATATATTTATATTATGTGTTGATAAAATTTAATGAATTACTCACACATCCATTTAATATATATCCATGTGTATAAATAAATTATTTATACATAAAAAATATGTGTGATATTACTTTGCCATGTCATTCATACAATATCAATTATTATTACTAATTTATTTATGTATGTACATATGTGTGAAATAAAATCATGTGTTGGTAAAGCCAAATGAATCACCCGCATATTCATTCAATTTATATATATGTGTAGCTGTATTACCAATGCATAAACAAAATTTTCAGCATGTATGGATAATTTCATATTACATAAATCACAAATCTTGGTGGGAAAATTTTCCCTCATATAAAATGTTTCTATAAGGTATTATCTACACATATTAAGTGTTATCTCTTATGAAAAATTATTATTTTTAATTACCCACACATATGAAAAATATGTGTAGGTATTTACGTACACATAATATGTGTGGGTGGTTTGTGTGTAGGTAAAGACCCCAATATTTTGTAGTGGATGTTTAGTTACGATGATTACAATGTTTGTGATGTAGTGTACGTATGAATGTGGAGATAGGGGCATATTTCAAAATATTGCCCAAGAAAGGAGGAGGTTCCACGATCATTGCAGACCACTCTCGAAACTATAAGGGAGTGAAGCTACTTAGCCAAGGAGTTTAGGATATGAAGTTCTCACCCTGCTTAAATAGTATTGGAGGATCTAGCCTGATGTAAAAGGCAAGATGTATGATGAACTTGAATAAAAATGTAATCGTTTTCACTAAGTAATATAATCATAGGTTATGTTATGTACTCGATGTGTTAAGCTGTTGTATGATTTTTCTTGTGTGGTGACTTGGAAACTATGAGGCACTTCTTTGTATCACAGGTAGCAGTACAAAGATACATGCATGAGAAGAGATTCAAGGAGATGTAATTTGTTAGTCCGAGATACTGTAAGGCCTGTTTATGCTTATGTTTTTTATCAGTTGTGCCATCACGAGCTTTTTATAAATCAATGAAAAACATTTCTTTGGAAATAATTTTACTAGACCAAATTCCGTATTTATAATAAAATATGTTTTAAATAAACACAAATAAAAAGTTTTTAAATGGCCATAAAAAATGGGGATGTCATAGATATAACCTTGCTGATAAAACTACGGTTACCGAACTTAATATTCTAAAACATAAACAAAGACATATGGGAATCAAATCTATATTATCCTTGGAAATACAACTTATCTCGAATCCAATGAGAAATAATTACCTCCTATCACTTTGTCCTGCCACCAGGACCTATAAACTTGGTTTCTTTATCAAAACTATAATCATATCCTATCATTAGGTGATTCATGATATACCCACTTTAGTGTATATTATGGAATCAACATATATAATGCATTCTAATACCCGTTCGCTTAAAGCCAGTATGCTCATTTAAAAATTTATATAAAATAACAGCAATTGTCCTATTAGTTGGTATCAACCATATGACATGCTAAAACTCTCATAACAGAACTAGTAGCACTCCCATGCAACATATAAACATAATGAAAGCTAAAACTACTAGCAATACCATTTTTAATCTCAACTTGAGAACATAATCATTTAAGTGATCAAACACTTAATATCTAACATTTATACATAGAAAATTCGTTTTCTATGAACTCATAAATATCCACATGCACTCACCTTGTCCAACTAGTGAAAAATAACTTCTGCTTTGGCCTCTACTTATGCTTGCCCAATCCTATTTGCATAATATTCAAAGTTCCTCAATACTTGTCCCAATTCCATAGGAGTTAATCTTAGCAACCATTTTGTCACCATTCTAATTAAAACTCCATATCACAATTGCTAAATGACCTAACCCTATAAATTGTTAGCTCAATCTCATATATATATATATATATATATATATATATATATATATATATATATATATATATATATATATATATATATAAGTAAAAGTTCAACAAGGAACCATTTTAAACCTTAGAACCAAGGAACCATTATATTTTCAAGTTTTAGAGGTTATTCTTTATTCGAAAAAAATCTAAAAATATCTAAATTTATAACTTTTTATCTTCTCTCCATTGATATCTAATTCGATATATTTTTCTTACTTTTTTGATCTGTTCAGGTTCACACTATGAATCTGCATAGAGTCACAGTATGAATTTAAACAGGTCAAAAAAGTAAAAAAAAAAAAAATTATATCGATTTTGATATCAATGGAATGAGGATAAAAAGTTATCAAATTCTATATTTTAGTTTTTTTTTTGATAAAAAGTAAGCTCTAAAAGTTGAGAAAAGATTGGTTCCTTGGTTCTATGGTTTAAAATGGTTCCTTGTTGTACCCAAACTTATATATATATATATATATATATATATATATATATATATATATATATATATATATATATATATATATATATATGGGGTAGCGATGGGTAATACATGAGGGGAGATGAGAGTTGAAAAATGAGTAGGAGATGCAATGAATTTTACTTGCGTTGATTGCGATGTTTGTGATGTAGTCATCTACCAGATTATAGATGATGACTACGGATGAATCTAAATAGTCCAGTGGAACACCAACATCATTGCACTTTGTATTCATGTGATGTACTCTACCAACATGTATTGCGGAGGAATCCCCAAAGTAATAATGTTAATGCGATGATAGGCGATGAACATTAGGAGAAGGCCTTAACGATGAAAATACAAAATGAAATGATTAGGTTTAGAACATTAGGAAAAGTCCTCTGCAATGAGTATATGTGATGATTAGGCGGTGATAATTAGGAGAAATCCTTAGCAATGAAATTATACAAATGCGCTGTTGGCGATGATCTTTAGAAATAAATATAAATAAAATGGAGATGCATAATTGGGTTAACTGTTTGATAATTATACATATTAACTATATAATTATTCGTTGAAAACCCTATGTACTCACTAGGTTTCCCAACCTGACCCACTCAACTTCTTTGTATCACAGCTAGTGGTACAAAGGTACATGCATAATGAGAGATTCAAGGAGATGTAGACTGTTAGTCTAAGATACTATAAGGCATATTTATGCCTATGTTTTGTATCAGTTATGACATCATAAGTTTTTATAAATCAATGAAAAAGATTTCTTCGGAAATACTTTTACGGGACTAAATTCCGCATTTATAAATAAACTATGTTCTAAATAAGCATAAATAAAAAGTTTTAAAATGGTCGTAAAATATGGGGATGTCACAGATATAACCTTGATGATAAAACTACACTCACTAAACTTAATATTTCAAAACATAAGCTTAGACATATGGGAATCAATACCCACAGTTAGTCCATAATCAAATCTTTATTATCCTTGGGAATACAAATAATCCTAAATCCAATGAAAAATAAGTACCTCTTGCCACTTTGTCCTACCATTAGGAACTATAAACTTGGTTTCTTTATAAGAACTATAATCATAACCTATCATTAGGTGACTCGTGATATACTCATGGTAGAGTATATGATGGCATTAACATATATAATGCACAATAATACCCATTCGCCTAAAGCCAATAAGCTCCTTTACAACTATATACATAATAACATCAATTGTGTCAATAGTTGTTAGAAACCATATGACATGCTAAAACTCTCATAATAGAACTAGTATTACAACCATGTAACAAATAAACATAATGAATGCTAAAACTACTAGCAATACCCTTTTTAATCTCAACTTGAGAACATAATCATTTATGTGATAAAACACTTAATATCAAAAATTTATACATAGAAAAATTCATTTTCTATGAACTCATAAATATCTACATGCACTCACCTTGTCCAGTTATTGAAAAATAACTTCTGCTTTGGCCTCTACTTATTCTTGCCCAAACCTATTTGCACAGTATTCCAAGTTCCTCAAGACTTGTCCCGATTCACAACCTAACCCCATAAAAAATTAACTCAATCTCATATATATATATATATATATATATATATATATATATATATATATATATATATATATATATATATATATATATATATAAAAGAAGGATCAAGGTGGAACTCAAAAAATGGTAGGAACTATGAAGACAATTTTTGGTCTTAAAATTGAAAAAAATGCCTAGGATTTGATTTTATTTATTGTCAAAATCTCGTGAGATGATATGACATTTTGGTAATTAATTGCAATATTTTGATAATTTTCGAGGAAGGTAACTGTTTAGAGGGTACAAGTGACAATAGCAAAAAAATATTAAAAAAGGAAAATCTGGTCATGTGGCCTCTTTAGGTGCTGACAGGTGCCCCCACTCCAACATGACAAGTGTACACAACCCTTATTGGCTGGTGGGTTCTTTTTTCCACTAGCTTAGTTTTCGGCCATAACTTTTTTTCTTTGAAAAACAAATTCTGAAAAGACCAAAGGTTTAAATTTTAAATCTCTACAAAATGAGCACAATCATCAAACTTTGAAAAATTATTATTTTTTATTTTTTATATTTATAAAAAAACCAAAAAAGTCTCCAAAAATTATAAAAATTTAAGGAATACTTCTACTCACTCTTTTAATAACTTTGTAAAAATAATTTTAAAATATGGTATTTTAGATAACAAACTTGACTTTAAACAATTAAAAGTTTTTTAAAAAAATATTGAACATAATATGATCCAAATAGAGATGATTCAAAATATTTACGATTTAAAAATATTTTGATTCAATATGTTTATGATTCTTAACTTGTTATGATCTTAAAATATTTTGATTAAGATATTTAATGATCCTTAATTATAATATTTTTTTATAATTCAAAATTAAATGATTCAAAAAATATAATGCTTCAAATGTTATATTGAACAAAAATTTTATTTAATTCAATATATTATGATCCAAATTAATATGATCAAAAATCGTATGATGCATAATATCGTTATGACTCAAAATATTATTATTTAAAGTTTCAAAATCGCAAAACATTACGATTAAAAAAAATATGAATGGAAAATATTATAATCATTAATATTTGTTTTATTTCAAATTTTGTAATTGTTAAACATTACAAAAATAAAACCGATAATTAGCTTAAAAAATTTAAAAAAAAAAACCAAAAATCATAAAATAAAAACAAAAATAAAGAAAAAAAACCCTACTATAATCAAGTATCTTGTAAAGATATTAAAAAAGAACAAAAGAAAACTTTTAAAAAATATTAAAAAGACGAAAAAAAAAACGTTAAAACCGAACATGTATCAATTTAACTTTTTTGCACTTTTTTTTAACTAAAAATAAAACTAAAATAAAAAAAAAACCAACATAAATGAAAAAGAAAAGAAAACCCCATTTAAATGACGTTCCACGGACGTTCGTCCCACATAATTATTATGTCAAGTCCGTATTACGTTCCATGCACATGCAACGCGTGCGAACGCATCATGACCAAATAAGTGAGTTTATCGTTTCTGCCCGTTGACGAAATGATTGGTAGAGAGTATTCATCGCGGTTCTTACCAATTTTTCGGTTCCTATCGAATCAGTACAATATATATATATATATATATATATATATATATATATATATATATATATATATATATATATATATATATATATATATATATATATATATAATGAGTAGGGCCCATAACCTTGGTCGTCCAAAGCAAGAATCCTATAAATAAATCATCTGTCAACACTATCATTGAGTTCTAGATTGTACTACCAGATCAAGAGGATGCCTTATCTCGTATACAATCATTGGGTTATAACAACCCTACACAATTTATGCTATTTAAACACAATTACCTACTACCAGATCAAGAGGATGCCTTATCTCGTATACAATCATACCCTTGCTAACCAACCTCATGACCGTTATCTCTAATTCGTAATCGTCATTCACCAACTTTGATCTCAACTCTTGTATATTGACGTTTAAATGTCTTTGTGCAGGCTACATGGCATTACGTAACTGTTTAGATCTCTCTCGGAAAACCACACAACAAATGACGATATCACATATACATAATTTTGGCCACCGTGTTATGGCCAACATGTTACCCAGTCATGGTGGCGTGCTGAGCTCCGTACCTACCACGTGCCCACCACTCACAAAATGTCACTCTTAAATTGACACATGTCCTCGTGATTCACATCATCTCTGCACCCTAGCAATCAAGTGACCGCGCCGCATAGTACTGAACTTTGACCATTTGAGTTTGGCTTTTGTTAACATTCTCTAAATAACAACATACTTTTATCTCAACTTCGAACGACCATAACTTTCTTATACTAACTCTGTGTTTTTATAAACTTTATTACAATAAAATCGTCACAGAGTGAACTACAACTTTCTTATTATAACTCGTGCATAGAGTAAATCAATTCTCAAATTTACACGTTGTTACGATAAGCACCATCAGTCATGGTTCTTTAATAGAAATTATCAATTTAATAAAAAGTCACAAAACCATCTTTTCTTGACTAAATGATCATTGGCTAGGTCGACGCTAGCCATTCAAGTTTGAATAAGTGATAACTCTAGCACCTATCCCACATTTTTACGTTTTAAGTCTAAGTTGACCATTTTCCACAAATATTTATTATAAACCCTTTATTAACTCATTTAATTATTCTTTCTTTTTTATTTTTTTATTTGTATTTTAGTTTTTTTCACTAAAAGGGTAAAAACTCTACGCACGATTAGGGGATGTTACAATTAAACAAGTATAGAAAACATAACATAAATTAATCGGGATGAAGAACTAAGAATTTCCTTACAAAAGGGTGTGGATATCTTCCTTATAAAAACGTTGATAAAGGATTTCCTTATAAGGAGTGTGGATAGCTTCCTTATCATTTTTGTTGCACTTCTTAAAAAATTAGTTGTTTTGGTGATGCATATATAATGAATCTATTTTAAAATAGGAAAATGTTCTTAAAAAAAGTTTCTTTGAAATTAAAAAAAGTTTCTTTATCATGTTTGTTGCCTTTTTTCTTGCATCTGTTACATAAGTCTCTTCAACTGCCATCATCTGTGCTACTGAAGAATCTAATTCGATCCTATATGAAAGTGGTAGTGAATGTTGAGGTTGCATATAATTCGATTCCATATGAAAGTGGTAGTGAATGTTGTGATTAAATAGTTCAAGTAGTTCTTAACTGTGAAATTTATTGAACAATGATATCCATTAATTATGTCATAATTTTTTTTCTTGTAATTTATCGTATATCATGATGATCTAGATCAAAAATTAGAGAAGCTATGATTTGTGATTAATAATCAAAACATATTACAAAAAAACCTTTCAAGAATTACCACCGATGATAGTTATGTATGCTGAAAGAAACCGTTAAAAAAGACTCACAAGGCATTCTTTTAGAGAGTATGCTAGAACCTCCCAGTCATTCTAAATAAGAAAATGAGGAATTATAAACATGTAACATGTACATCGGTTACTCAAAACATATTACAACTAATTGACAAGTAAATGAGGGGTTTTATCAACTACACCTCAGCAAGCAAATTCTTAATCAATTGTGCATCCTTTGTTATTGATTTTGAAGAACCTATTACCTTTGCAGTTCTGGTAAGTGAATGAGGATTTGAATCCATATCTTTGACAAGTTGTATCTTTGTTCTAGATTGTGGCTGAAGATATTTTATAGTCTCTCCACCTTTACCAATAATCATACCTACCCTCCCATTCAGAATGTCGATCTTTTTACTATGGCTGCCATAAGCATAAACATAAGATACGACAACAATAGTCAAATAGGGCTTTTCTCCACAATCTACACTTACAGAAAAAAAAAACATCAACAACTGATCTAAGGAAATATATAAATCATTATTGATTTCAAACCATAAAACACATCCGTTTTTAATGAAATCTAAAACTGTTTGTTTCAATTCATTAGACCAGGCTAATCTTGAAACATAACTCTTCTTCATCCCCTTCAATTCTTTGAAACCTGCAAAAGAAACAAATCAAATAAAGAATTTTATACCATATATATATTTAAATCAAAAGAAGCAGAAAACAATCCATTGAAAGTGGAGAGTTTGGGTTCAACCAATTCGCTAACGGCAATGGTGAAGAAAACGTTTAAATTAGAAAAAGAAAGAAAAAAGGGGGTAGAATTCATAATCTTTTTCGTAGTCTTTAAACATAGATTCGTAATAGTGTTAAAAAAAAAATCTAAGTTTCAGTTCAGATTCAGATTATGAATCTATTTAAATTCACATTGTGAATTGTCTCAAATTCACCTTGTGAGTAATAAGAAGTCAAATTCTCATTCTGAATTCTAAAACTTCAATTATATACAATTCAGATTCACAGTGTGAGTAAATCAATTTGATGATTTTACAAAACTAATTTCTAGTAATTAAAACATTAAAATATTATAAAATTAAATGGAAATATAGTTCGATCCACAAGTGAATTTCACTAAATTAATTTATGAATAATCAAAATGTTGAAATAGTAAGTTAGACAGTGTAAATGTTAAATTTGAAATATTTACGGTTCTGATTCATAGTATGAATCTTTTTTACTATGAATCTAAACTAATCGAGTTTTTTTTTTAATTGATGGCGATGGTTATCAATAGAGGACAAAAAATTGAGATTTTTAGTATAGTTACTTTTCTTTATAAAAATAAACCAAAATATTGAAAAAAAAACAATAAAACTAAGTTCATTTTTTTCGAAAAAAATTTTTGTTTTTTTATATATCAACTTGAATCTTTTATGCAAAGATGACGAAAAATCGAGAATAACAGTATATTAAGTTTTTTTTTTTGATAAAAAATGTGACCTAAAAATTTTAAACAAAAAAAGAAGTGACATTTTTGGTATAATCTGATGTATGTGCATCCAATATATAAATATACAACCATTCAATTGGTCGTTGTTCATTGTGATTTCCCAACACTCACGACTGGTTCGTTGGTTCTTTATTAATAATGATTCTCTATTAAACCTCAAGATATATATATATATATATATATATATATATATATATATATATATATATATATATATATATATATATATATATATATATCACTGTTGTAAAAATCACGACTAGGTCCCGATTAATCTCCGATTAATCCCTGCATACATAATGAGTGAAACATTATAAAACGATGAAATTTTAACATTTTGAAGAAGTTTTATCTCAAAGGAAACTATTTGAGGCATTATTAGTGTTGTATTAATCATATTAACCTATTTTGTTATCATATTAGTGGTATTTACGAACTTTGATATGATTTTAGTCATATTTATTTTTTTAAAATTCAACAAATTAGCAATTAATGGTACCCGATTAATCCCCCGATTAATCTCCACATAGCCGATTAATCCCTTGACTCCAGTCCACCGACTAGCTAACGTCGAACGTTTTTTGCAACCTTGATATATATATATATATATATATATATATATATATATATATATATATATATATATATATATATATATATATATATATATATATAGTGGATAGTTCAAATAAAAACAGTAAATATAGTGAGAACATGAAAACGATTATCAACTAATCATTTTAAGTTATTTTTGGTAATTAATAAAAAATATTCTTAAAATTCGGATTAATAATATATACAGGTAAAAAATTAACTGTATTTTAAGATAATTACAGTAATAAGAGAAATATGTGGGATTCTTGAATTCAAAATTTAAAATTCATATTTTATACACTTCAAAGATTTTAAAAATACTGAATTTTTAAATTTTCAGTTAATATTCACATTTGAATATATATATATATATATATATATATATATATATATATATATATATATATATATATATTGTTGGGGCTTATTTTGTTACGTCTTAGGGCTTTTTGTATAGATCAGGATTGAGCCTGTCCATCCGTGATTATCTCTTAGGGTTAGACTATATATATGCATGCATGTATGCATTATGTTTTACACGTCTAATTAATTACGTTTGATCGTATAAATAACAAGTCGTCTTCTTCGTTTCGAAGGCAACTTTATTTTAGATAAAACCCTAATCTCAAGTTTACATGTTTGATTCTAAAAACTCAACATGTCTCACGACGATTCGCAAACAAATCCCATCAACAACTCAAACAACATTGGATCTACAACTAGGATCCCCATACTCTACACTCAAGACTATGAAGTATGGGCACTTCACTTTGAAGACTATGTAATCGGTTCTGAATATAATGGCTATCTCATCTGGGAAGCAATCACTCTTGGACCGTTTGTTCATTCGGGAATGAACACAACTGTCAAGACTCAGCAGGAGTACAACAAGCTGGTGGCAGATGAACAAAAGATGCCACAGGATGACAAAGACAAGCTGCTATGTAATGTGAAAGCCATGCGAATGATAAGATTCACCTAACAATCTGACACCTTTGGGTTGGTTGGTTCATGCACAACGGCTAAACAAATCTAGGACAGGTTGAAAGAACTCTATTCAACTGATGAAGATCTGGAACACTCAACTTAAACCTTGTTGCTGTCAGAATTTGGAGCTTTCATACAGAAACCAGAGGATTAACTCGTACAAACCTTCGATCGGTTCAATCATCTTCTAAGCAGAATGTTCAAGCATGGAATAGAAAGAAAGTTAATTGAGCAAAAGGTGACTTTCATGAACGGACTAAGGCATGAATGGATGGCTGTGGTCTCTACTGTAAAAGCGCATGAGTAGTTCAAATCTTACTCACTTGCAAAACTTGTGGGAATCCTTAAGTCCCATGAAAGTGAAGTAACCAAAGAAGCGAAAGTGGTCTCTGGTATGGGATCACTGGCTCTTATCTCAAAAGGAAAAGATGTTGCAAAAGAAGAAGAAGAGTCAGATGTGTCTGAATATGACCTTACAAGCGAAGAGTATGCTATGATGGTCACCAATCCAAAGAAATTTGCTAGAAGAAAATTTCTTGTGAATAAGAACCAAAACTAGCAAGGAAGTTATAGTTCTGAGAAGGAGAAGGATGAAGCGAAGATTACCTCTCAAAAGAATGAAGACAAGAATGAGAGCAAACTTGCAGGAGACTCTAGATACGACTATAACTACTGCCATGGCAAGAACCACTTTGCCAAAGATTGTATGTTAATGAAATTGGCTGAGAAGAGAGACAGGGAAGATGATGAGACGTATTACATGCGCAAGCTGGAAGAGATCAAGAACAAGAAGACAACTAACAGTGCAAAAGGTACGATGAATGTTTTAATTGTGCAGGAAAATACTGAGGAAGATAAGTTCGGTGGCGTGGAAGTGTGGTCAACCGAATCTAAGGATGAAGAAGTGAGAAAGCCCACTCATGGAAGGGCTTATGTGGCAAAGGAAGCAGGTTCATCCGGGAAGTGCTTGATGGTCACTGCTGGATCATCAACCGAAAGTACAGATGAAGAACCGAACCTGACTGAAGACAAATGCTTCGCGGCAAAGCCTGTCAGTGAGCAGATCAACGACTGCGATCGGTTGATCAAAAAGGTACAATCCATCCTCGAATCACTTAAAATTCCATTAACAAATTATGAAGAAGAATTAAACGAATTAAAAATTAAATTCTCTAACTTAAGTGGTAGTCTCATGCAAACTTGCTTAGCGAATTCTAACCTAACTAACCAACTCAGGAGGGTGTCTTCAAAAAGTGAGGAGAGAAGGATGTGGATCGAGTTGAAGGAGGAAGAATTAGTTAAAGCTAGGGACAAAAGTTTTATTTACAAAAGGACAATTTGAAATTTTTGAAACAGCGAAATGTTTTTTGTTTAAGTGCTAAACGTTTATACACTAATATAGCTCAATTGCATTTAAGTTGTGAGATAGGAAAGAAAATTCATAAGATGATTTTGCCATTTCTTGAATTTAAGGAAGATGAGGTAATAGTAGAATGCGAATCAGAAGTATCATCAGAAGAGACGTCCATGTCATAAAAAATTGGTTTGGACAAAATAGAAACCTTCATTAATTCAAAAGAACACAAATGTATGTTCAAAGATATTTTAGATGAAAATGATAAGTTGAAAATCAAATCAGACACTACTCACTCATTTGATCAATCCAATGCCAAACTAGCCTCTGAAAGTAAAATAGATTTAGATAACGCGTCTGAATTTGATGAGATGAATGAGATATCTGTAGAAGATGTAGTTGATTGCTCTGAGTTTACGAAGAGCGAAACTGAGAATGAGAAACCATTAATCTCAGAAGATTCGGTTGAATTTGCTCGTCTAGCAAAGAATAAGGAAAAGAAGCTCAAGGAAAAAGTTGTGGTTTATCAAAAGGTTAAAACCGTGCCGAATCAAGTATATGCCATTAAAGGAGTAACTCATAGATAAACAGCAGAACTAAGAGTCTTGGTGGAAAAGGATAATGCAGAAGGGTGCGAAGATTTCTTCTGGTCTGCTCCCATAGATAATGCAGACGAAACAGTAGGCTTATCTGAGCGGATTTCCTGGAGAGTTAAAGGAAGATACGTAGCTGAACCCTTAAATAAACCCTCGAGTTATGACAAACGAAGCACGAGTGGAACCAAGGACATTCCTGTTGAACCGAAAGAAGAACCGAAAGCTCGAGTCAAAGCAACTAAAACTCAAAGAGAGAAGCAACAGGCAAGCCTCAATATGCACAAATCACAGAAGGAACTGGCTGAGCAAAAACGCTTAAGAAATTAAAGATATGCAAAGAATTTGAATGAGCGAAAGAGTTACTGGAATTCACAAAATTCCAACAATGTTCCTCCAAAGAAGATCGCAAAGGACAAAGGAAAGGAAAAAGTAAAAGAAAATTTCAGCCCAAGTTCTTACTATTCAAAGACTAAGAACCAAAAGTCTACTTTCGGTCCTCAATCTAGTTTCGGTCCTAAGTCAAGTTTCGGTCCCCCACTAGTTTTAAACCTGGTTTCGGTCCTCAGTCTAGTTTCGGTTACAACAGACCTCAAAGCAAAGAAAATCTCAAAGGAAAAGAAAAGCTAACTGCTGATACTAGGAGCAATAATAAGCAATCATCAGGTAATCCTAGGAGTCAAAGGCCATCAAACAAACTAACCAACGAATTCAAATTTAAACAAGATAAAACAAAGATTAAGGTATATACAATTAAAAGAAAAGATCAAACCACATTAGTAAAAAGAACATACTTGGTTGATATTTCTACTACAATTCCTTTTTCTGTGAAAAACTCACAAGGACCCAAGCGACTTTGGGTTCCTAAATCTGCTTGAATTTGCTGGTAATGAGTGACGAGAAGTTTGACGAAGAATGGTACATAGACAGTGGCTGCTTACGTCACATGACAGGAAGGAAGGAAGAACTAAGGGAATTTTGTTCGCTGAAAAACGGTGGTTGTGTGAAATATGGGAATAACTCTTTTGGAGCAATCAAGGGATATGGCATGATAACAAATGGTCACTTCACGATTCGGAAAGTGGCTTACATAGAAGGTTTGCAGCACAACCTCATTAGTGTGTCACAATTAGTTGTGGGCATAGGTCTAAAAGTATCATTCGATGATGAGGGGTTTGAGATAATCGAGAAACAATCCAACAAAGTTCTGTTGAAATCTGAACGTAAGGGAGAGATGTACCGTTTAAATCTCAATCCCATACGAGGAAAACCAGCAATATGCTTGCTGACAAAGGCAAATACAGATGATAGTTGGTTGTGGCATAGACGACTATCGCACCTGGACTTTAAAGACATTAATAAGTTGGTGCTTGGTGATCATGTTCGTGGACTTCCTCTTCTCAAATTTGACAAGGACCATCTGTGTGCATCATGTGAAATGGGCAAAGAAAGCAGAAAGAGCCACCCTACACGAATCAACACGAAGATAGTTGAAGCTCTTGAACTCTTGCACATCGACTGATGTGGACCTTCGGCTATTGAAAGCTTTGGTGGAAGTAAGTAGATTCTTGTAATTGTAGATGACTTTTCACGCTTCACCTGGGTTTTCTTTCTTAAACAGAAACCAGATGCAACTCCCAAGCTGAAAACATTCATTAAGCAAGTGAAAGTACAGCTGAGGAAAATAGTAAGGAATATCAGAAGCGACAATGGTCTGGAATTCAAGAATAATGATTTTGATAGCTTTCTGGCTGATAAGGGAGTAACTCATAACTTTTCGGCACCTTATACACCACAACAAAATGGGATTGTTGAAAGACGAAACCGTTCTTTGTGTGAAGCAGCCAGAACCATGCTCAGTTTCGCTTCACTTCCATTATACTTCTGGGCTGATGCTGTTGCAACTACGTGCTATACTCAAAACCGGTCCTTATTGAACAAGAGATTCTCCATTACTCCATATGAGATCCTGAACAACCGAAAGCCAAATGTCAAGTTTTTCCACATATTTGGTTCAAGGTGTTTCATTTTCAGCTCGAAAGAGAACCGAAATAAGTTTGATGTCAAAGTCGATGAAGGAATTTTTTGGGTTACTCACTAACGTCGAAAGCGTACAGAGTGTTGAATAAACGCTCAAAACGAATTAAAGAAACCTATTATGTCACCTTCGATGATAGTTATATGAAGAAATTACAAAGAAGATAAAGTGATATGGGAGACATTTTTCCAGAATCAGGACAAGTCTCGGTTCCTATAGCCAACTTGTTTGAAGAATACATGCGCCTGTTTGATGAACCAGAGAAGGCAGCAACCTCAGAAGCAAAAGCCACAGATAACAAAGTTGAAAATCTTTAGAAAATCATTGATGAAGCTGCTAAAGAGATGGAAAATGAACCTCCAACTGCTAAAACCAAACCACCATTTTATGTGGAAAGTTCAACAACAACAGAAACAAACAAAGCATCTTTCGAAGGGGAGGATTCATTTTCGTCTCCATCTCATAAAGGCTCAAAAAAAGAGGATAGTTCGGCTCAAAATCCACCTATTGGTAGTACAACCGAGGGGGAGAACTCTACTCCCACAGTGAGTGCAACCTTGAGTGAAGACACAGATTATATTTCACCGGTCGAGGGGGAGAAAGAGACCGAAAGCACAACTAATGAAAGTGAAGGTGATATATCCAAAGCTGGAGTAGAATTGAATGTTGAATTGGATCCAACATATGACCCAAATTATCCTCCATTAGTGAAATGGACCAGAGATCATCCCAAAGAACAAATAATTAGTGAAACATCTGAAAATGTTCTCACTCGGTCTCAAATAAAGGCGAAACAAACTGCATTATTCTCTAAAGTTGAATTTTTTATGTTTAATTCATTTGTTTTAAAGATTGAACCATAAACTGTAAATATTGCACTTCATCATTTAGATTGGGTCCAGGCAATGCAAGATGAGCTTCATGAGTTTGAACGCAACTGAGTTTGGAGGTTGATACCTACACCAAAGGATGCGTCTTTTGTTGGATTGAAGTGGGTTTTCAGAAGTAAGTTGGATAAAGAAGGGAATGTCATTCGCAACAAGGCTCGGTTGGTGGTGAAAGGATATTGTCAAGAAGAAGGGATAGATTATGAGGAAACCTTCGCTCCGGTAGCTAGGTTGGAATCAGTAAGGATCTTCTTGGCATATGTTGCTCATAAAAACTTCGAAGTCTTCCAAATGGATGTCAAATGTGCCTTCTTGAATGGAGAATTAGAAGAAACAGTCTATGTTGAGCAACCGTCTGGGTTTGTAAACTAGAAATTCCCTGATCATTGCTATGTGCTAGATAAAGCAGTGTATGGATTAAAGCAAGCACCGAGAGCCTGGTATGAAACCTTAACTCGTTTTCTAAAAATGTCAAAATTTAAGCAAGGTTCGGTTGACCCTACCTTCTTTTGAAAGAAAGAAGGAGAACATCTAATGATTGTTCAAATTTATGTTGATGATATCATCTTCGGCTCTACGAATCCTAGCTTAACAGCTGAATTCTGAAAGTTGATGGAGACTAAATTTGAAATGAGCGCAATGGGTCCAATTAACTTTTTTCTTGGTTTAAACATTAGACAATGAACATAAGTGTCACACCCCAAAACCGAGAACGGCGAAATACGTTATGGGGTGGAGGACGGCATGTACAATATCATAACAATGCATAATAGTAAAAACAAGCAACAACATCCACTGCATTAATATACTAAATATAATACAAGCGTGTTCTGTACAGCTTGTTAGACACCAAAAAGTATAACCATAAATAAAGAGGAGTCTTGTATGCGCTCCGTCTTCTCAAAAGCTACATTTGTACCTGTCTATTGCCGACCTGAGAATACAAGTTATTTTGAAAACGAGTATCAGCATAAAGCTAGTGAGTTCATAAGAATTTAGTGCCATTGCTTGTATAAAAATGTTTACAATCGTATAACCTGAAAGTTGTTATTAAGTTTGAAAATAGTGTGAATCTCTAGAAAATCCTATATTTTCTAATAAAATTAGTCTTATGCCAAGACTTGGTTACTTGTAAGTTTGATCCTTTGAGTGTGTAAAAGTTTTCCCAACTAGACTCATAATTATAAAAATATAATTTGGACTTCATTTGAAAAAAGTAAATGGGAAAATAATGTATTATTCTAGCAATGTTACTGCCGACTAGATGGTAATTAACCGCAGACTCTAGGTAGCGATATGTATTTAATACACCTCGGAGAGTCTACTTTACCCTTAATTCGTAATTTGGTAGATTAGGGTTCCGAATGTGAATATGTATGTAACCATGCAGATAGGCGATTGAATGTATCATGACCCTTCAGGTCATATGTAGTGTGGTAGCATGTTATCATCCCTGGGCCTAGTCAGCTCGGACTGTAGCTAGCAGTCGGGATGTGTGAGTGTCCGCCCTGTATAGATCTATACACATAGAGCCTGCTCTCCCTCCAGGAGACTAAGGTTACACGGTGAAGGAGCAGTAAAGTGTCGTAGGGAGAAATAGTGTATCACATTATGTATTAGTATGTTCTCTTGTATTAGTGTATAATGTGCTTCTCGGTATAATGTATTTAGTATTCTTCTGTTATAGTATATAGTATTCTTCCTGTATAGTACTTAACATGTAGTGACTCATAATAGCACTAACTGTGGTAAGTATCACAGTAATGGTAGCAAGGAGTGGTAAACCTTAACTATACCTATTATAGTTAACTGGCCTGTAGCAGTCGTTCTTGGATACTCATAAATATTGAAATAAATGAAGGTATTCATATCCAACACAAATACATACAATATATAACTAAGAATTCAACGATAGTTGGACAGATAACAATATACCCTAAGATCCCAATCAAACAAGAACAGGTAATAAGGCGAGCTATCAGTCCTAAATCCTTCAAGTCTTACTTATATAATATATTGGTGTAGATATATTTTAGAAACATAAGAAGTTTAAAAGAGTTTGAAAATAGTTTTTTTTGACAATTTACATGAAAATGAGTTTGATAAACATTAAAAACAGTTTTTGAAGGCAAAACGGTTAAAAGCATAGAAATCCCTTTTTGATTGTAAGTTACAAATCACATGTGATTGATACCATAAATTGTTGGATTTAACTTGTATTCCCCCCCCCCCTAAAAACATTTAAAACATTTGAAAGGTTAATTAAGGGGTATGAACTCACTTGCAGTGAGTGGAGTGGATGGAATGCCAGATAGGATGCTAGGTGTCAAGTGAGGACTTGAACACGCCCACAGATCTTATGTAACATATAGTGGCACATGATGGTGTCTAATTAGTCATTTTATCACCAATTTAGTAAGTAAGGACCGTTTAATGTATGAAAACACTTTGCTTCAAGTGCAAGGAGTGTTAGGGGTTCCTTCTAAAGAGTGTATGGCCTCACTATGGAGTTTACACTTCACATGACCACCCAAACATGAGTTTGCGGTTGAGAGACCACTTCCCCCATGGGTTTACGGCCGTAAACTCCTGGGAATAGTGAGTTTGTGTGTTGAAAGGTCCCTTGTATCATTAGGAAGGGTTCTAAGGTCAAATCAAAGGCTTGTGAAGTGATTAGGGTTCAAAAGGGTACTCCCTTGGAGTTTGCGGTCCTTGGACCACTCCTTGGGAGTTTACGGTCGTAAACACTAGGGTTTACGGCCGTAAACCCTTGGGCACAATATTTCCTTCGTGTTTTGTGGTCCTAAGCTCAATCATACAAGTTTCTAGTCCATTAAACATGCTAAGGAAGGAGTTAGGGACACCAAAACACCCTTTATGGTGTTTACGGTTTTGGTGTTTACGGTTCATGAATGTTCATGGATCGTAAACTCATGTTTACTCCCAAAAGACATGATTTTAGGGTTCTAATGTAACATCCGGATTCCCAGGTATAATATCTTCCCTTTATTTTTTTGGAAGTTGGGAGGGGACTCGGCGAGTTGGTGTTTAAACTCGCCGAGTATGGTCGCGGATTCTTATCCGAGTTCCCAGTTGGACTCGGCGAGTTCATGAGTGGACTCGGTGAGTGCACGCTGTTTAATGAAACCCTAATTTCTTGGGTTTGGGACCTATTTAAAGGCCCTTAGGGCCATCATTTGCAGCTACCAAACCCCAGAGAGAACCCTAAGAGTGTTTGTGAGGAAGGAGAGGCCATTTGTGACCATTTTGTTGGTGTTATCGCAAGAAGGAGGAAACCAAGGCAAGAGGAGGATGAAGGTGTAACGTCCCCAAATTCAAGACTAAAAATTTCTTTTAATAAAACATTACTTTAAGAAAATTCATCATTTTAAAAGATAAACAGAGTATTAGTTTCCAAAATACATGTTCGTTATCAGATTAAACATTCCCAGGCTGTCTAAACTATGGTGTGTGCCATGCGATCACCCCGAGCTCTTCCCTCCGCTACCGGAAGTACCTAAAACCAAAACTGAAAACCGTAAGCACGAAGCTGAGTGAGTTCCCCACCCTACCACATACCATGCATAACCACATACTGGACGTACTGGGCCACGCCCGCTATCCCGGGCCTCGCCCCTACCTTGGGCCTCGCCCACTACAACGGCCCCGCCGCTCAAGGCCCTGCCTGGCTGCGAGCCCCGCTCGGATACAGATCTGTTTCACTTAGGCCTCGCCTGTCACAGGGCCTCGCCCACTAACATATAATAGCACGTAAGCATATCACATCACATCACATAATCTAAACACATACTAACGGATCCTGTCCTAAGGCCTCGCCTATCTCTAGGCCCCGCCCTTGGCCTGCTACTGATGATTCATGGAACCCCGTCCATACTCCTGCTGATAGTGAGGTACGGGCCCAGCCCACCCTCACTCCTCCCCTAACTTGGGCCTCGCCCCTGCTCTGCTGCTACTGAGATGTGGAACACCATCCACACTCTACTATTGGTGAGATACGGGACCTCGCCCCAACTCACCTCCCTACCAGGCACATACAAGTATCACAAAGACAACAAGTAAAAACTATCACATAAACCATTCCTTGGGCACCCTCCCTCTATCATTGGACCTCGTCCCGAATATCATACTAGCATACCATGCCTAGGGCTAACCCCCGGGTCTTCTACTCATAACTACATGGGACGACATTGTGGCCGTAGACCCATTCATACAAAGGGAAACTCACCTACACTGGCTGAATTGGCTGATGAACCCACTAGCTGCTGCCCGACAACTCTCTGAACTCCTGCTCCACTCGCTCCCCGAGCTACCAATATCAATGCAACACTGAGTCTAACTGACCCCCGAAAGACAACCAAGTTAACTCTGGTCAAAGTCAAAGTCCTGGTCAAAGTCAACCTTCCAAGTCAACCCTACTCGCCGATTCACCCTATTGACTCGCCGAGTTCATATGTTCAGAGTCCTTCTATTCGCGACTCGACTCGCCGAGTCAGTCCATGACTCACCGAGTCTACCGATTACCGAGTCCTGACCTGTCTAACTCACCGAGTCTCCATTCGACTCACTGATTCGAGTCTCAACTCGAAGGGTTTGGGGTTTCGCGACCTGACTCGCCAAGTCTAAGAACAGACTCGTCGAGTCCAAGACAACCTTCAATAGACTCACTGAGTTGTTCATCCAACTCGTCGAGTTCCTACCCAACTTCATCCGACTCGATGAGCTGTTCATCCCACTCGTCGAGTTTCTCCAAATCCTCATGCTACTCGTCGAGCCCACTCAAAGGACTCGCCGAGTCCATTCAGATCTCCAAACATGCAGAGGACTTTTGTGTCATGCAGGGACTCCAAACCATAGATCCATACTTCCAAAGCTCAATCCCTACATAAAGTTGTAAACTTTACGTATAACTAAAGAGATCTAGGTTCAAAACATACTAGGGTTTGGTTTAAGGACAAAAGGGCTTCACCAACTACTCATCTTCTGATGCTTTATGACATATTGGACCATCCTAACACTAGATCTGACGTGGCAACAACATATCTAAGCCCCTAAACTTGAATTGGGTCTCAATCAACCATAAAACCCCTAAATCTCATAACAAAATAGATCTAGATGCAAAGAAGGGAAAATGGCAGCTTAATACCTTCGAGATGAACACAAACTGAAGTAGATCTTGGATATACACCTCTCCTTTGAAGCAACCTTCTTGATCTTCAAGTTCCTTTCCAAAATTTCCTTCCTCCAAAGCTATTCCTCTCAAATGATGGAAGCTCACACGAAATATAGGGTTTACAGGTTCTCTAGGATGATATGGAGGCTGAGGGAGGGACATAACACCCTTTATATAGGATACAACTCCTGGAATTAGGGTTTTCCTCGCACAGACCATACTCACCTAGTCTCCTTGGCCGACTCGCCGAGTCGGTCACTTACTCCTCGACCCGGATCCCGCTTGGACTCGCCGAGTTCCTCCTTGGACACGCCGAGTCTCCCCTTAAAATTAGGGGTTTTCTTTCCTTTCTTGGCCTTCAAAACTTTGGGTGTTACAACTCTCCCCCACTTAAACTAAACTTCTTCCTCGAAGTTTGCTATGGCCCACCACCTGCGATCTGCCTCCAATAACTCACCAATTAATCCAACACCAGCTGCCTACCTTCAATGGCCTCCCGCTCGGTCATTCCGGCTAACACAAATCCTTGCGAATAATAGACTCGGGTCACCCTGACCCTGAACATCCTGGAAACACAACTTACTTACCGACAATCCTTCTGGTACTCACCGAGTACTGCACTGAACCTATAGGGGTTCACCCCTTCTTTCCTTGCACAATTCCTTGCCTTCCCAAGGCAAAGCTCCATAACCAACTATTTCTTCCTTGCACAATTCCTTGCACAATCCCTATCCTTCACCAACTCCATCACCCCCGCTAATCCCAGTACGGGTCATCACCGTCAGTAACCACTGACACTCCTCTCTGCCAAAACTTGGTGTTGAGCACCCCTCGATTCAACTAACTGAATCCCACCATACACTGCTTACCCGCAGTACTACTGACTGAAAATTCTGATATTCCTTGTCTGCCTTCCGGATGAATTGAGACCACCCTGGTCCCTACTAACCTATCAATGTCTGGATTACCGGCTCCCACCGGTAGCTAGTCCCAACACCACCACTAGTCGCTCCCAGCGACTTCCGAAGAAACTTCGACCACCTATAACTGCTCAATCTATTCTGCCATTCAGGCACTACAAACCTGGGATCCCCGATCCCTTAGCTTGACACTAAGGTCCCTACCAGGTCCCACCTGCGCTGCTAAAACTCACAGGCCTCGCCCACGGGTCCCACCCGCCTCTATCCTTCTAGTCTCACTAGTCTAATCACTCTCGCTCGGGCCTCGCCCACGGGTCTCACCCAACCATACTATTGAGCTACCCTGCTCTCAGGTCTCATCTACACTGCTAATCTCATACGGGCCTCGCCCACGGGTCTCACCCAACTATATCCTGGAGCGGGTCTCCTAAGGTCTCACCTCTCTAGGGCTATACAGGCAAAACTCCCTATCATTCTCATCCACTACCCATTCTTGATCCCTATTTGATCACTAGGAGATAAGGGCCTCTCCCCAACTCCGCTAACGAAGCTACTAAGGAATGCTACGGCTTACCCGTAGTCTTACATCGCCATCCATTGCTGACTGCTAGTGAATGCTACGGCTGCCCCGTAGTCTTACATCACTTTCTACCACTGACTGCTACTACGAGGGCACCCATGTGCCATTAGCTCTCAAGATCCTCATTCCGACTCCTTCGAGTCCTACGGGCGATCCACAA
Organism: Lactuca sativa; assembly: GCF_002870075.4. Classification (NCBI taxonomy): domain Eukaryota; kingdom Viridiplantae; phylum Streptophyta; class Magnoliopsida; order Asterales; family Asteraceae; genus Lactuca; species Lactuca sativa. The sequence continues at coordinate 53,593,433 of NC_056625.2, forward strand.
CCTGAATTCCCAACCACGTAGTAACCATTACCATCACACGCACTAGCTGATGGGGAGTTCCTCAAACTCCCAACCCTGAAATCCTCAATCCATCAAATGCTGAACTACTTCTTTTCCTTCTCGGAGGTCGCACACTCATTCTGGATCTACGTGCTCCTACCTTTGCACACTTGGAGGATTTTCCCCTACTTCGATCCTGCTTGCCCCTTGTTGCTCAATACTCGAAAGAAATCCTTGCTATCATTTCATAATCAATCTGCTGAGGGACCCAAGCTTACCATAGCTAGGGCTCTAACCAGTCCATTTCTAACACTATACAACTCCGATCTAGCGAGACATACCAAGTCCCTCCCAAGCATGCTATAGTTACTGCATCCTATGCAACCTTCTCCAATAGGGCACATCCCCTCACCACCATTCGGATATCCAAGGTATGCAGATCGCATATAACTCGATCACAATCAACCGCTCAAAAATAAAATACTCATACCGATAATGATGCAGAACCATAACAATATAATCATGCACAAATAAAAGAACTAAAAACAGAAATCGCATACCTGCAACGTCCGGTGCTGATCATGCCTCTAAGGTAGTCATCTGAAGAGCTCTGCCTCCTATCGCAGGCGCCTCTGCACGGACCTGACGACCGTCTGTGATCCTCAAAGTTGCAGGGGCAGGTGCCATCACCCGTCGTGCTAAAAAAAAAACTGGGGCACTGGGCGTTCTTGTAGCCCCGCTGGTTGCAGTGAAAACATAACAGGTCTGATCCCTGTGAGGTGGTAACAGTACAATCCCTGCTGAAATGACCAGTCCGACCGCACTTGAAACAGCCAGACTCACCACCGCTACCACTCCTGCACGTGCCCCCGTGCGCCCTGCCACACTTCCCCCACCGGCTGCGGTCCTGATAATCCCTCGACCTCGAATCCGATCCCTTGGGCCTTTTGCCAGAACCTGCAGCTACCTGAACCTCATCCGGCTTCCCCTTCCGGATCTGCTCCAAATCGATTTCCCTCTCTCTAGCCCGAGAAATCATATCTTCCAGCGTCTTACAGCTGGATCTGCTCACGAACTCCCTGATGTCATCCCTCAACATCTCACGGTATCGGGCCTTCTTCATTTCCTCATCCGTGACATACTGCGGTACAAGAAGAGCCCTCTCCCTGAACTTGGCGGTGATCTCCGCCACAGTCTCAGTGGTCTGCGTCAAATCCTGAAACTCCCGTGCTAACTGTTGCACCTCAATAATCGGCGAAAACTCCGCCCTGAACTTGGCCGAGAAATCGTTCCAGGTCATCGCGTCCAACACGGCATCATCCCCCAAAGCATGACCAATCTCCTCCCACCAATCCCTCGCGGATCCACTCTCCAGCTCATGATCCTGACCCGGATCCACTCTCATCATGCCTCGGAATCTCCATACTGAAAGACACCACACAAAATCTCAGACTCTTCCCACAACCTGGGATCCAACTCTCTCTCAACCCAACCCTAGAGATCATGGTTTCCCTAATACGCGTATGGGTCCTGTGCTTTCAGTAGTACGGGCCCATACTACCTTCCACACCTACCCATATTTGTATGAAGTACTACCACAACGCCCTAGAGAAACATGCATAACAACGCTCAACCCTCACCACTAGAGGAACACTGAAAATATCCCATAAGGATCCCTAGGCTACAGGCATCACAAATCAGGCAACATATCATGAAATCCTGAAGATCCCTAGCCTATCACTAGCATGTTGTTCTATCAAAGCTAAAAAAAAAAAAATAACATGCATGGTATTTTGGGGTTACTCACTGGCTCCAGCTGATCGTACCTCCGCGTCCTCCCTTACTCATTTTGAAAACCATTTTAAATACCCTTTTGAAAACTCTCCTCGATTTGAGATTGGAGTCACACGAATGTTCCTCCAATTCACTCAAACCAAGGCTCTGATACCAACTTGTAACGACCGAAAAATACAACCAATTTTAATTTTTCAAAAACATCTCGATTCCATTAAATCTTTACAAAAAGGTTTTCAATACAAAACATTTAACGTGTTCCCAGAATCACAATACTACGAAATCATGAGGAGCGGTACGATCACGCCTTCGCCTTGCCACAGTCTCCTGAAGAACCTGAAAAACATGAAACCACAACTGTAAGCCCGAAAGCTTAGTGAGATATCCCCAAAATACCAACCACAAAAACCATACACGTATAACATGCCATAACATATCTGATCACAGAACAGCCATGCACTCCGGGTCTACTGTGTGACTGGTCCGCCACACCGGCCTACAGTCCACCTGGTCCACCCTCTGAGTCTATCCACATACATCGAGTCTGCAGTGTGATTGGTCCGCCCGCTCCCGGGCCTTCAATCCACCTGGTCCACTCTCTGAGTCTACAGTGTGACTGGCCCGCCCGCACCGGGCCTTCAGTCTATCTGGTCCACTCTCCGAGCCTTCGGCACGTCTGGTCCGCCCTTTCGGGCCTGCAGCCTATCCGGACCGCTCGCTGGGCCTTCGGGGCAACCGGTCCGCCCTGGGTATCTTGGCCTACAGCACACAGCAGGACCCGCCTCAACCCAACTCCAGTCCAAACAACCATGTGCACATATACATACAATCATATAGCAATTCACAGTCAACAAGCAGATCAAACAGATCCCATAGCATATCATCATCCTAACCAGGATACCGACCTAACAGGTCACTAGCATAGCATCACCCTATCTCTCAGGATACCAATCTCAAACAGGTCTCTATATACCATCCTAGCTCTCAGGATGCAAACATAACATAGCAACAACATAACAACAACTACCCGGATCTCAATCCGATAAGGGCCGACCTTGGTGCCTTAGACCCTGTTGATATAGTGAGGATAACTCACCTCGAAACTGCCGACTGAACTGATAACTCGAACTGCTCCGATCACTGATACGATCTCCACCACTGAACAACTACCAATGCACTGAACTCAAAACAACAATCAACAATTACCAAAATGCCCCTGGAAACCACTGGTCAACCCTTGATCAAAGACAAGGTCAAAGTCAACCCCTGACTGACTCTACTCGCCGAGTCAACCCGATGAATCGCCGAGTCCCCATACTCAGAACTTCCCTCAATCCGCGACCTAACTCGCCGAGTCACCCCGAGACTCGTCGAGTTCAACAACTCTGAGTCCATTCGCACACAACTCACCGAGTCATCCCTTGACTCACCGATTCTCGACTCGACTAGAAAATATTGGGACTCTTCGACAAGACTCGCCGAGCCCAAGAACAGACTCGCCGAGTCTAAGGCTATCTTCAACCTACTCGCCGAGTTGTTCATACAACTCGCCGAGTTCCAGGCAATCTTCATCCTACTCGCCGAGTTGTTCATACAACTCGCCGAGTTCCAGGCCATCTTCAAGCAACTCGTCGAGCCCACCCATGTGACTCGCCGAGTACCACCAGTCTGAATCCATACAGAAGCACTCCAGGCCATGCAATTGCTCCAAAACATAGATCTAGCCTCCTACAACTCATCCATCACGTAAAGTGGCAAACTTTACGTGAATCCAAAGAGATCTATGCATTTTGCACATTAGGGATAAGGTTTGGGACAAGATAGCTTCATCCAACACTCAACACAGGGACTTTCATGCATTCTACCTCTTCTCCATCCCAGATCTGAGGTAGCAACCTCAGATCTAGCCTCTAAACTCCAATACATCCAAAGGATATGATATCACCACCCCCAAAACGAAGAATCTAGACAATAGCAGCTCAAACAATGGAAAGATACCTCAAAAGGAAGCTCCAGGAGAAGATTATCCCGAATCCTTGCAAAGCCCTTTGATCCAAGCCTCTTCTTCTTTGGAATCTCTTCAATAACCACCTCTTCAAGCTCCAAATTGCTCAACAATGATGCTTCTCCATGATTTTAGGGTTTCTGGAACTTAAGGGGGAACAAAGAGGCTGGGAGGAAAACATAATGATCTTTATATAGGGCTTAACCCCGAGAATTAGGGTTTTCTCCACTCAGCGCCTACTCGCCGAGTCCATCTTACTGACTCGCCGAGTCGGCTACTTAACACGCGACCCAGTCGCGACTCTACTCGCCGAGTCCACCCATGGACTTGCCGAGTCACTCATTCCCAATTACTTTTTTAGCCCTTCCACTCTACTCTTGATATTTCGAGATGTTACATGCTGCTAGCGATGAGGTCCCTAGCCCCATGATAATCTGGTGCCCCGCAAGCCCTGAACTCCCGAAATGTCAAGGTACACGCTCCCATCAAATCCATCATCTCAGTATGGATGGCTCCCGGCCTCTCATCCAAAATCTCCAATATACCCTCCTTGACCGTGCCAAAGATCACAGGAGTCTGATTCAAAATACTGTGCATAACCTCGGAGGATATCAACTTCCTCATTCGCTCCTCGAGCTGCTCGGCCCCTGAGCCCGAGCCTAATCCCTCTCTGACGCCTGATCCACCTGCTGGTCTCTCTCGCAACATCACCATGCTGAAAGTATACCACAACCACTATCAAAATACTCATCACTGATGCGAGACCAAACACACCCTACCAGGTTCCCGGTATTGTCTCGGCCCTTCCCGAATCGAGTACGAATCCTCTACTTTCAGTAGTACGGGCCCATACTACCTTCCACATTTATCCGTACTTTCCTCAAGAACTGTCTTGACTCCACCAGGTCCCTTTCTACTACTTCTACTCCCAGCACTACCTCGTCCTAGGCTGACCCTAGGGAAACCTCTGACTCAACTCAAACCAGTCCTCAGCTGCTGAAGGCCTCCTCGCGATGCCAATTAGCCATCACCTGAATATCATCACATGTGACGAGGCTCAGATAATCCTTCGAGTAAAAGACTCGTCCCTACAACGGTTAGACTCAAACGAGAGCTGCACAATAGGGCCAAATCCAACACTCTGAGATTATTCAACCCTGATCACATGTGACGTGTCGTATCCACCTAATGGCTAACTTCCATCACTCAAAATCCCACAATACACAAAGCAAGCAACATTCAGACAAGGGAAAATCTAACCACAACATACTCAAGCAATCATATCCACATAGCAAGAAACTGAACTACCATGCAACACAAACTCATAGACCCACACAACTCATAAGATCAGGCATAACCTAAACAGGCCATCCTACTACTGTCTAATCAGCACCTATCATGCAACTCAAAACACATATAATAGGCACATAAGGCATCATCCCTAGATCCTTAGTCCTAATCTAGCATGCTGTTCTATCAACTGACAATCATAACATAAACTTGTATGGGTATTTTGGGGTACTTACTTGAGCTCGGTTGATTGCATGCACCACACCCTTTTTATCTTTTCAAATTTCTTTCCTTTCTGAATTATTTTTGCTTTTCTAAAACTGTTTTCTTTTCCAAAACTCTCTTTTTACAAAACTGTCTTTTCATTTTGAAAACTTCTATACAAATTCCTCAGTTTGAGTTCAGACACACCCGAGAGCATGTCCGAATCCCTCAAACCAAGGCTCTGATACCAACTTGTAACGTCCCAAAATTCAAGACTAAAAATTTCTTTTAATAAAACATTACTTTAAGCAAATTCATCATTTTAAAACATAAAAAGAGTATTAGTTTCCAAAATACATGTTCGTTATCAGAGCAAACATTCCCAGGCTGTCTAAACTATGGTGTGTGCCATGCGATCACCCTGAGCTCTTCCCTCCGCTACCGGAAGTACCTGAAACCAAAACTGAAAACCGTAAGCATGAAGCTTAGTGAGTTCCCCACCCTATCACATACCATGCATAACCACATACTACACGTACTGGGCCACGCCCGCTATCCTGGGCCTCGGGCCTCGCCCGCTACAACGGCCCCGCCGCTCCAGGCCCCGCCTAGCTTCGAGCCCCACTCGGATGCAGATTTGTTTCACTTAGGCATCGCCTGTCACAGGGCCTCGCCCACTAACATATAATAGCACGTAAGCATATCACATCACATCACATAATCTAAACACATACTAACGGATCCTGTCCTAAGGCCTCGCCTATCTCTAGGCCCCGCCCTTGTCCTGCTACTGATGATTCATGGAACCCCGTCCATACTCCTGCTGATAGTGAGGTACGGGCCCAGCCCACCCTCACTCCTCCCTTAACTTGGGCCTCGCCCCTGCTCTGCTGCTACTGAGATGTGGAACACCATCCACACTCTACTATTGGTGAGATACAGGACCTCACCCCAACTCACCTCCCTACCAGGCACATACAAGTATCACACAAACAACAAGTATAAACTATCACATAAACCATTCCTTGGGCACCCGCCCTCTATCATTGGACATCATCCCGAATATCATACTAGCATACCGTGCCTAGGGCTAACCCCCGGGTCTTCTACTCATAACTACATGGGACGACATTGTGGCCGTAGACCCATTCATACAAAGGGAAACTCACCTACACTGGCTGAACTGGCTGATGAACCCACTAGCTGCTGCCCGGAAACTCTCTGAACTCCTGCTCCACTCGCTCCCCGAGCTACCAATATCAAGGCAACACTGAGTCTAACTGACCCCCTAAAGACAACCAAGTCAACTCTGGTCAAATCAAAGTCCTGGTCAAAGTCAACCTTCCAGGTCAACCCTACTCGCCGAGTCACCCTATTGACTCGCCGAGTTCATATGTTCAGAGTCCTTCTATTCGCGACTCGACTCGCCGAGTCAGTCCATGACTCGTCGAGTCTACCGATTACCGAGTCCTGACCTGTCCAACTCACCGAGTCTCCATTCGACTCACTGATTCGAGTCTCAGCTAGAAGGGTTTGGGGTTTCGCGACCTGACTCCCCGAGTCTAAGAACAGACTCGTCAAGTCCAAGACAACCTTCAATAGACTCGCCGAGTTGTTCATCCAACTCGTCGAGTTCCTACCCAACTTCATCCGACTTGACGAGTTGTTCATCCTACTCGTCGAGTTTCTCCAAATCCTCATGCTACTCGCCGAGTCCACTCAAAGGACTCGCCGACTCCATTCAGATCTCCAAACATGCAGAGGACTTTTGTGTCATGCAGGGACTCCAAACCATAGATCCATACTTCCAAAGTTGAATCCCTACGTAAAGTTGCAAACTTTACGTATAACTAAAGAGATCTAGGTTCAAAACATACTAGGGTTTGGTTTAAGGACAAAAGGGTTTCACCAACTACTCATCTTTTGATGCTTTATGACATATTGGACCATCCTAACACTAGATCTGACGTGGAAACAACATATCTAAGCCCCTAAACTCGAATTGGGTCTCAATCAACCATAAAACCCCTAAATCTCATAACAAAATAGATCTAGATGCAAAGAAGGGAAAATGGCAGCTTAATACCTCCAAGATGAACACAAACTGAAGTAGATCTCGGATATACACCTCTCCTTTGAAGCAACCTTCTTGATCTTCAAGTTCCTTTCCAAAATTTCCTTCCTCCAAAGCTATTCCTCTCAAATTATGGAAGCTCACACGAAATATAGAGTTTACAGGTTTTCTAGGATGATATGGAGGCTGAGGGAGGGACATAACACTCTTTATATAGGATACAACTCCCGGAATGAGGGTTTTCCTCGCACAGACCAGACTCGCTTAGTCTCCTTGGCCGACTCGCCGAGTCGGTCACATACTCCTCGACCCGGATCCCGCTCGGACTCGCTGAGTTCCTCCTTGGACTCGCCGAGTCTCCCCTTAAAATTAGGGTTTTTCTTTCCTTTCTTGGCCTTCAAAACTTTGGGTGTTACAGAAGGAGGTGTGATTCTGGTGATTTCAGAGTTCATAGACTCCATCTTGAGGTATTTTTCGGATCTTCTTCAGATTTGGTGTTGATTCCTAGAGTTAGTGTTTTCTAACCCTTTTGGAGGATGGATTTGTGCCGCAATTGGTCCCTTCTCGATTTCATGCCTTGGATCTGGACTCAAAGAGGTCCAGAGACCTTAACCCTTAGGGCTTTATGGAGTTATTTTGGGAGTCATGAACTTAGGATGCTATTTTGGGACTAAATCACCAAGTAAGACCATCTAGATGCTATTTGAGTATCAAGGTCTAAACTTTACGTGATTATCATGCTTGGGAAGGTCAGATCTACGGATTAATGGAACATATCTAACCTCAGGAGGTTTATAGTGTATGTGCATGGCATGAACTCGCCGAGTCCAAAGATCAGGCTCGGCGAGTAGGGTTAGGGTTTCCCGTAAACCACTCAGTGAGTCAGAGGGGGGAATTAGAGGACTGAAATTCAAGGCGGAACTCGCCGAGTTGTTCTTGAGACTCGGCGAGTTGAGTCAGGGTGGCCCCGCGATTCATGCCAGGCGTGACTCGTCGAGCAAGGGGAGGGACTCGACGTGCCAAGCGGGACTAAAGAGTTAGCGGACACGTGTAGACTCGCCGAGCTGCCTTAGTGAACTCGATGAGTCGGGTCAAAGTTTGACCGTTGACTTTTGTTGACTTTTAGGGTTTGGTCAACAATGAGGCCTTTAAGCCAAGGGAGGGGTAAAAATGGTATTTTACCCGTATGAGGGTGTTAAGAAAGGTTTGAGTATAGTTATATTTATGAGAGTATTTACTTTATGTGATTAGGCGGAGGCTAGATCATATTTCTACCGAGTCAGAGACTTACCAAGACACTTGAGGTGAGTCTTCTCACTATACGTACCTAGAGTGGTATTATATGTTGACCAGGGGGTCATGTGTGTTATGTATGAGATTATGTGCTATGTGTTATATGTATGTTGTATGATGTTAAGACCGGACCGAAGGGTCCAACGATACAGACCGGGCCGGAGGGCCCTACGAGCTATGACCGGACCAGAGGGTCCAATAAGCTACGGGACTGGAGGGTGCCGCTGAGACACATCGACCGGAGGGTCATATTATAGCCTTGAGTGGCGTATGTGTTGTATGCGGTATTTTGGGGAACTCACTAAGCATTTATACTTACAGTTGTTGTGTTATATGTTTCAGGTACTAGCGAGGACCGTGGAAAGGCGTCGGCGTGACTCGTACACACTAAAGAGAGAGTTTCTTTTTTATGATCTTGGGATATGTTATGTTTCAAAAACTACTATTGAAAATATTTGAGAATATTTTTATATGAACTTGGTTGATGAAAAATGAAAAATTTGTTTTGAAAATTATGTTGTTACAAGTTGGTATCAGAGCCTTGGTTTGAGGGATTCAGATGCATCTTCAGGCGTATCTGAACTCAAACTAAGGATTTAAGGGAAAATTTTGATAATGAAGTAAAATTTTTGAAAAGAGTAAAAAAAAGTTTTGAGACAAACAGAGCTGAGTCGTGTGTACGATCAGCCAGCGCCCGAACGGTGAATTCCCAAAAGTACCCTTACATTATGTGTTATGAGATATGCTATGTTATATTATGCATGCTAGAGTAGGCTAGGTATTCATGTTAGGACTAGAGTGGCCTGATTTGTGATGCCTTAGCCTAGGAGATTCATGCTACTGAGTTGCTTTGAGAGCGAGTAGATAGCAGTTAGGGGCTCATGAGAGGTCTATCGGAGGGTAGTGAATGCATAATGAGAGTAGAGTACTTGTAATCCAGGATCCAAGGAGGAGGATTTGGGGTGAATGTTGATGCGGTGGGGTCAGTAGTATAGGGCCCATACTACTGAAGACACCGGATCAGTGGGCATTTCAAGTAAGAATCTTTTGGACAACGGAGAAAAAGTAGGGTTGCGTCATCGAGTATATGTATGCTCGATCGAGTCTCTGATATTTATTGCTGTATTTCAGAGGCATCATGGTTGGGACTCGACACACACCTGAGAGCAGTGGTGTCAGCGACGAGGAGATCCGTCGATTGATTCATGAGGAGGTGGCTGCTGCCATCCGGGATGAGATTCCAGAGATGTTTGGGGACATCAAGACCACTTTGATTGAGACCTTTGATGAGCGGTATGCAGCACTAACTGAGGCTGCGGCAGCTGCAGCTACGGCCGATGTTGCTGCTGCCAGACCTCAGGGAGGTGACTCGTTGTTGTTTTGGGAGTTCGACAACACGAAGCCACCAGAGTTCAATGGGACGCATGACTCAATTGCTACGATGAGATGGATCTCTGACATCGAGGGATGTTTCTATACGCATTCTTATCCAGAGCACTTGAGGGTACGGTTCGCTCTGAACCAGCTCTGCTTGGGAGCGAAGGCACTTGGTGGAAGTTCGTGACGGCGAACTTCACTTTGGCAAAGATTTCTAAGGTGAACTGGGAGAGGTTCACCACTATGTTCAAAGACGAGTATGTTCCCCCGGTGGAGAGGGAACAATTGATTTAGGAGTTCTTGACCCTCAAGCAAGGTATTGATTCTGTGACGGTGATCACCAGGAAGTTTCATGAGAGGGAGATGTTTTGCCCTGAGCAGGTGTCTTCTGAGCAGGCTCGTATGAGCCGTTATCTGGGTGTTCTGAGGAGAGATATTCGGGAGTTCGTGGCAAACTCGACTTACCGGACATTTTTTGAGCTCTAGGAAAATGTCCGGAAGAGAGAGATTGAGTTGGAGACTCAGGCCAGGGAGGAGGCCGAGTCACAAAGGGTGGATCGGCGACCGGCTCAGTCTTAGCTAGCTGCCAAGCGAACTAGAACCGGTGATTCAAGATCTGGGGGTGCGAAGGGCCGCACTTGTGGGAAGTGCGGCAAGAGTCACGAGGGGTCGTGTAGGGCTGGAGTGTGCTACAAGTGCGGGATGGAGGGGCATATCGCGAGGGATTGCCCCAAGGGATTTTCGGTTTGCTTTCATTGCAATCAGACCGGCCATCGGAAGGCCGAGTGCCCTCAGCTACTTCAGGGATCTGCGCCTGCTGCTAGGGCTACCGAGGTACGGCCAGTGAAGGCCAAGGCACCGAAGGCTCGTGGGAGGGCTTTCCAGTTGACTGCGGAGGAGGTCCGCGCGGCGCCCGATGTTGTGGCTGGTATGTATTATTCTATATTCATCTTTTATTTGAGTTGAGTTATTGTGCTTATATGATGATATGCGTAGGTACTTTTCTTGTGAGTTCTGTGCCTGCTTTGGTATTAGTTGACTCGGGTACAAGTCGGTCGTTTGTTTCCGTAGCATTTAGTCAGCACCTTAGTATCCATCGAGAGGCATTAGGTCGACCTCTGCGAGTTTCCATAGCTGATGAGCGAGCAGTGTATGCTACAGATGTGATTCGAGGATGTGTCCTTGAGATCTTCGTTGTGGAGTTTCTGATAGATCTGGTTTCGATTGCGATGGGGGATGTGTGTGTTATAGTGGGTATGGATTGGTTGAGCTGATATGGAGCTGTGATAGACTGCGAGCGTCAGTTGGTGACGATACGAGACCCTAGTGGGGCAGAGTTTGCTGCAAGGCTGCAATGGATTCGTAGCCTATGTGTCAGACACACGAGTGGCCGTTGGGAGGCCAAGTTCGATTGATGAGGTTCCGATAGTGTGCGAGTTTCCAGATGTTTTTCCCAAGGAACTACCAGGTGTGCCTCCCGAGAGGCAGGTGGAGTTCCATATCGATTTGGTTCCGGGAGCAGCTCCTATCGCCAAGGTGGCTTATCGCCTCGCGCCGCCAGAGATGCAGGAGCTATCCTCGCAGCTTCAGGAGCTGTTGGGGAAGGGGTTTATTCGACCGAGTAGCTTACCTTAGGGAGCGTCGATCCTTTTTGTCAAAAAGAAAGATGGTTCGTATCGGATGTGCATTGACTATCGGGAGTTGAACAAGCTAACGGTCAAGAACCGTTATCCGTTGCCGAGGATTGATGATTTGTTCGATCAGTTGTAGGGAGCTTCTTGGTTCTCCAAGATAGACTTGAGGGCGGTTTATCATCAGATGAGGGTTTGGGATGAAGATATCCAAAAGACGGTGTTCAGAACTCGTTATGGGCATTACGGGTTCGTGGTGATGCCTTTTGGGCTAACCAATGCACCAGCTGCGTTCATGGATCTCATGAACAGGGTGTGGAGGCCGATGCTGGATCGATCAATGATCGTATTCATTGATAATATTTTGGTGTATTCGAGGTCTAGAGAACAGCACGAGGAACATTTGAGGGAGATCCTTGGAGTTCTGAGATCGGAGAGGTTTTTTGCCAAGTTCTCAATATGTGAGTTCTGGTTACGATAGGTTCAGTTTTTGGGGCATCTCGTCAACCAGAATGGGATATTGGTCGATCCGACCTAGATTGAGGCAGTCATGAGGTGGGAGGTGCCGAGATCAGCCACCGAGATCAGGAAATTTCTGGGTTTGCCCGGCTATTATCGGAGATTTATTATGGATTTCTCCAAGATCGTCGTGCCACTCACCAAGTTAACCCGGAAGGGTGCTGCATTTTCTTGGGGTCCGGAGCAGCATACCTCGTTCGAGACATTGCGCCAGAAATTATGCAAAGCACCAGTGTTAGCCCTTTCAGAAGGGATGGAGGATTTCGTGGTATATTGTGATGCATCGATATCTGGATTGGGAGCGGTGCTTATGCAGAGGGGGCATGTGATAGCATACGCATCGAGGCAGCTTAAGACTCATGAGTCGACGTATCCCACTCATGATCTGGAATTGGGAGCGGTACTGTTCGCCCTCAAGATCTGGCGACACTATCTGTATGGGGTTCGGTGTACGATATACACGGACCACAAGAGCTTGAAGTATTTGATGGATCATCCCAACCTGAATATGCGCCAAAGGAGGTAGTTGGATGTGGTAAAGGATTATGATTGTGAGATCCTGTACCACCCGGGCAAGGCTAATGTTGTAGCCGATGCACTGAGTCGTAGGGCGGAGGGCGCCCCGATGGGTGATGTTTGTTAGAGATTAACAGTGATGACCCCGGTGTTGGACGCTATTCGTGGGGCCCAGGCTGAGGCCGTAAGGACAGAAAGCCAGAGGAGAGAGCGAGTTGTCGGGCCGGTATCGGAATTCGTTACCGATAGCCGGGGGCTTATGACATTTCAGGGTCGGATTTGGGTACCGTCTGTGGGCGAAACACATACCATTTTGATGGAAGAGGCTCATCGATCGAAGTTCTCGATCCATCCCGGGGCCACTAAGATGTATTTGGACCTAAAAAGGGAGTATTGGTGGCCCTGTATGAAGAGGGATGTCGCATGGTTTGTAGAGAGATGCTTGACCTGTCGCAGGGTTAAGGCCGAGCATCAGCGTCCACATGGTAAGCTGCAGCCATTAGAGATTCCCGAGTGGAAATGGGAACAGATTACCATGGATTTCATCACCAAATTGCCAAGGACTGCGAGAGGTGTCGATGCAATTTGGGTGATTGTGGACAGGTTGATGAAGAGCGCTAATTTCCTTGCCATCAGTGAGAGCTCTTCCGTGGAGAGGTTGGCCGAGATGTATGTGAGAGAGGTGGTATCGCGACATTGAGTGCCGATCTCGATTGTCTCAGATCGAGATGTACGTTTCATGAGGAATTGGGTTCGAGACTGCATTTTAGTATCGCATACCACCCACAGACTGACAGACAGAGTGAGCGGACGATTCAGACGCTCGAGGACATGCTCCGAGCATGTGTGTTGGATTTCGACGGGATTTGGGACACATACTTGCCCTTGGCAGAGTTTTCCTACAACAAAAGTCATCATTCGAGCATTGGTATGCCACCCTTTGAGCTGTTGTGTGGGAAGAGGTGTCGAGCCCCCATTTGCTGGCGAGAAGTAGGGCAGCGTGTGATGGGTAGTATCGAGATCGTGCTTCAGACGACAAGGCAGATTCAGCAGGTCAGAAAGAGGTTGTTGACCGCTCAGAGTCGTCAGAAGAGTTATGCGGACAGACACCAGTCCAAGCTCGAATTTCAGGTCGGCTACTTCGTACTCCAGAAGGTCTCTCCTTGGAAAGGAGTGATTCGATTCAGGAAGAGGGGCAAGTTGGGGCCCCGATATATTGGTCCTTTCAGGGTGATCACGAGGGTAGGCAGGGTAGCCTACCGGTTGGAGTTACCTGCAGAGTTGGGTCAGATTCATGACACTTTCCACGTGTCACAGTTGCAAAAGTGTATAGCTGACGAGTCGGCGGTGGTGCCATTAGAAGATATTCAGGTGGATGCGAGCCTGAATTATGTTGAGAGACCGGTAGCGATTAGGGATCGGAAGGTCAAGGTTTTGAGGAACAAGGAGGTTCCTCTGGTGCAGGTCCAGTGGCAACATCGGAAAGGGTCAGAGTTAACTTGGGAGCCGGAGCGTAAGATGCGAGAGCAGCATCTAGAATTGTTTGAAGAGTAAGACTTCGAGGGCGAAGTCTAATTCTAGTGGGGGAGAATTGTAACATCCGGATTCCCAGGTATAATATCTTCCCTTTATTTTTTTGAAAGTTGAGAGGGGACTCGACGAGTTGGTGTTTAAACTTGCCAGGTATGGTCGCGAATTCTTATCCGAGTTCCCAGTTGGACTCGGCGAGTCCACGCTGTTTAATGAAACCCTAATTTCTTGGGTTTAGGACCTATTTAAAGGCCCTTAGGGCCGTCATTTGCGGCTACCAAACCCCAGAGAGATCCCTAAGAGTGTTTGTGAGGAAGGAGAGGCCATTTGTGACCATTTTGTTGGTGTTATCGCAAGAAGGAGGAAACCAAGGCAAGAGAAGGCTGAAGGAGGTGTGATTCTGGTGATTTCAGAGTTCATAGACTCCATCTTGAGGTATTTTTTGGACGTTCTTCAGATTTGGTGTTGATTCCTAGAGTTAGGGTTTTCTAACCCTTTTGGAGGATGGATTTGTGGAGCAATTGGTCCCTTCTCGAGTTCATGCCTTGGATCTGGACTCAAAGAGGTCCAGAGACCTTAACCCTTAGGGCTTTATGGAGTTATTTTGGGAGTCATGAACTTAGGATGCTATTTTGGGAATAAATCACCAAGTAAGACCATCTAGATGCTATTTGAGTATCAAGGTCTGAACTTTACGTGATTATCATGCTTGGGAAGGTCAGATCTATGGATTAATGGAACAGATCTAACCTCAGGAGGTTTATAGTGTATGTGCATGGCATGAACTCGCCGAGTCCAAAGATCAGGCTCGGCGAGTAGGGTTAGGGTTTCCCGTAAACCACTCAGTGGGTAGACTTGCCGAGTTGGGGAGATAACTCAGTGAGTCAGAGGGGGGAATTAGAGGACTGAAATTCAAGGCGGAACTCGCCGAGTTGTTCTTGAGACTCGGCAAGTTGAGTCGGGGTGGCCCCGCGATTCATGCCAGGTGTGACTCGTCGAGCAAGGGGAGGGACTCGACGTGCCAATCGAGACTAAAGAGTTAGCGGACACGTGTAGACTCGCCGAACCGCCCTAGTGAACTCGATGAGTCGGGTCAAAGTTTGACCGTTGACTTTTGTTGACTTTTAGGGTTTGGTCAACAATGAGGCCTTTAAGCCAAGGGAGGGGTAAAAATGGTATTTTACCCTTCTGAGGGTGTTAAGAAAGGTTTGAGTATAGTTATATTTATGAGAGTATTTACTTTATGTGATTAGGCGGAGGCTAGATCATATTTCTACCGAGTCAGAGACTTACCGAGACACCTAAGGTGAGTCTTCTCACTATACGTACCTAAAGTGGTATTATATGTTGACCAGGGGGTCATGTGTGTTATGTATGAGATTATGTGATATGTGTTATATGTATGTTGTATGATGTTAAGACCGGACCGAAGGGTCCAACGATACAGACCGGGCCGGAGGGCCCTACGAGCTATGACCGGACCAGAGGGTCCAACGAGCTACGGGACTGGAGGGTCCTGCTGAGACACATCGACCGGAGGGTCGTATTATAGCCTTGAGTGGCGTATGTGTTGTATGCGGTATTTTGGGGAGCTCACTAAGCATTTATGCTTATAGTTGTTGTGTTATGTGTTTCAGGTACTAGCGAGGACCGTGGAAAGGCGCCGACGTGACTCATACACACTAAAGAGAGAGTTTCATTTTTATGATCTTGGGATATATTATGTTTCAAAAACTACTGTTGGAAATATTTGAGAATATTTTTATATGAAGTTGGTTGATGAAAAATGAAAATTTTGTTTTGAAAATTACGTTGTTACATCTAAGTTCATGTATGCAAGTTTCTTAGTCAAAAATGAGCATTAGAAGGGTTTTGGAGGGATTTTGGGGCTTCAAAACCCCCTTATGGGAGTTTACGGTTTTGGGAGGTGTTCCCAAACCGAACTCTAGTTTTTAAGAGTATTTTGGGTGGTTAAATCCTGAATTTGCATGAACACAAAGAAAAACAACAAGCTAGGGTTGATTACTTACGGATTTGGAGCTTGAATGAGGTGTTTCTTGACCAATTCCAATTTCTGGAGAGAGAGAGAGAGTAGAGAGAGAAAGCTTTAGGAGTGGGGGAAATCTTCAAATGAAGGCCACTCAACCCTTATATAGGGTCTGAGTTGACGGCCAGGTGGGGATCCACCCCATACTGACTTTAAACGGAATTTAAAATTTTACCCGATTAAATGGTCGTGACCCGGCTTAGTCGTAAACTAAAATTTTTCTTAAATATTTTTGAGGGTATTACACGTGCTTTTATTTATTTCATTTCGACAATAAAATAAAATAAAACATTAATTGATTCGTCTAATCCAATGTTAACGGAAATCTCAATATCAATAATAAAATAAAATATTCTATTAACGGAAATGGATTACAGCGACGGAATAAATTTCGGGTTGTCACAAGAAGGTATATTCATCAACCAAGAGGCTTATACAAAGACTTTACTGACGAAATTCGGTATGACGGGCGACTCAAAAGTAAAGGTTCCAATGACGTTTGGCACTAAACTAACACCATCTCTTGAAAAACATGCTGTTGACATAACACAATATCGTCAAATGATAGGTTCACTTATGTATTTAACAGCTAGTAGACCAGACATTATGTTTTCTATGTGTTATTGTGCCAGGTTTCAAGCTAATCCAAGAGAACCTCACATGGTTGCTGTGAAGAACATATTCTGTTACCTAAAGCGAACCTCTTCTTTCGGTCTCTAGTATCCTGCAAGATCTGGATTCTTCGTTCAATCTTATTCTGATGCTGATCTAGGAGGGTGTGGACTGGACAGAAAGAGCACCACATGTGGATGCCAATTTCTTGATGAAAAACTTGTTAGCTGGCAGTCCAAGAAGCAAACTTACGTGTCATTATCTACATCCGAAGTTGAGTATATTGTTGCAACCTCTTGCACTTCTCAAGTAATCTGGATTCAAAGTCAACTGAGAGACAATGGGCTAAGCATGAAGAAGATACATCTTTATTGTGACTCAGAAAGTGCAATATGGATTTGTCACAATCTGGTACAACACTCAAAGACTAAGCATATTGCACTTAGGTACCACTTCATTAAAGATCATGTTGAAGATGGGAACGTAGAAGTACACTTTGTTCGATCTAGTGATCAATTGGCCGACATATTCACTAAGGCATTACCTGAAGCACTCTTTAACAGAATCTTACAAGGCTTGGGTATGATGGAAGCAGAGTCGGTACCGAATCCTCCGTCTTATCACTAAAAATTACACAAGCGAAATGGAGCGACCGCTCGGTCTATTTCGGCTCCTTAAATTTTTTTTGGGAACCGAAATGCACCGACCGCTCGGTCTATTTTGGCTCCTTAAATTTTTTTGGGAACCGAAATGCACCGACCGCTCGGTCTATTTCGCTTCATTCAACTGAGATAAGGTTTCGGTTGTAAATTGTTTACGTTTCTTTAAAGCTTATTTAAACTTTTCCTTTTTCTTTTTTTATTCTTTTTCAGAAAACTTCAAAATCCAAAAATATTTTTCTTTTCCGTTTTTTTTTTCAGTAAACTTTAAAAATCCAAAAAAAAATCTCAGTTTTTATTATTTTTCAGAATACTCAATCTCTCGAAATATGTTTCGTTTAGTGTGTGTGGTATATTTGTTTGATCTTGCCTCTATTCAGTCACAAAGATACAAGTATCACAGAAGTTGGAGGTGGGAAAGGTATGATGCTTTTTTTATGAACTAGTTAAGGGTCCCTAGAAGCATGCTGCTGCATGTTGACCCAAGCCTCTAGAACCTAGAGCAAGGCCTTAATGATTCGATAAATACCTATTGTTTCTTCCCAATCAGGCTATTCTTATTTACTCGGTCTAGAGCTACCTTACTCTTCTCACATGAGTTAAGAGTTTCTCTGCTTTGTCCTATTATATAGCAGAAGGTACTTTCTGTTTCTCTCACCATCCTTAAACCATTCTCCATCTACTATCGGTTCACAATTGTAACCCTTGAGACTCTCGGTTCTTACCACTAAGGTTTATGGTTGCACAACATCTGTGTTTATGATCTTAGATACGTATACCACGTGCTGAGTGAAACCCAAAATTCAACACCCATAATGAATTATCAGTGAATTTATATTCAAGATCTTACTTGGTACCGAAAGAAATCTCTTTTTTTTTTTGCGAGGTCTTTTATGAATTTGTCTAACACCAAAACTATTCTTCCCATAAAGATCCATTTTTTTTTCTTTTTGAGATTTCTATACACTCTATTGTCATCACAATCTAACACCTGCCTACTTGTTCAACAGACCACATCGGTTTCACAAGTACTTCTTCCAACACGTGGTCGTATTTTAAGTATTGATGTTCGGTTGAAGATAAGCCACCTTAAACCTATGTCATAAAAAGAAGCCTTTCAATGTTTATTAACAAACATTTAATCGTATTCTCGGGAATCCACACAAGCACTTTGAGTCTCTCTTGACTTCGAAGGAAGTGATTCTTGCCCGAAATCCTTTGTTTTTTGTCTGATAATCAGACATCACTCACATCCCATACACATTTGATTTATTCCTTTATCTTTTGTCACTCTAATGCACAAATTTTTTTTAATTTTCCTCATTCTATTTATGATTGTTGAAATCCTTTTGGGCGCGTGAATTTGAATGGTCGCTATACGTACGCGTACTGGCACTTACCTAGGAACATCCAACCTGTCAAATCGCGTTTTTTCAGGCTAATTTTTAGAGATAACGTCACGATTTTCTCTCTCCTACCAACGTTATATAAAGGGCTTGCATGATTCCTTTCCTTCTACCGCATCAAGATTTCTCAACTGAAACGTCGATTTCCACTGTTCATCTTCTTCACTTGTTCAACAATGGCGACCTCTTCTTCTGCACAAGATCAAATTGCTTCATCTGCTTTTCTTACCATCAAGCCGAATCAAAACATGATTATTGAACTCATTCCATTCATGTATGATTCCTATATGCTACACGTTGTGGAGTGTTTGAAGTGTTTTCCGCTAATTGTTGCCCTAACCCAGTTCGAGGCTGTTCCGATGTCATTATTATCTCAAGTTTGTTCTTCTGCATCATATGACAAGAACAAGGAATGAATTTATTTTCAAATCCACAACAAGAAGGCCTCTATTTCCAAAGGGAGGTTTTGTTCTTTACTTCATCTCGCAGTCGATTCTTCGGTGATTTCCCCTGACTTTATCACCACATCACAACTCTTCTCCATGTTGTATGAAATGGGCTATACTGATGTCCTGACCACCATTGCCAAAATCAAGAAATCGTGTCTACCATCTCAGTGGAACGGTCTTCTCACTTTACTCATCAAAGGCTTACTGGAACGAAGTGCTAGATCAGATGGCACTAGCAAAGGGTTTCTGGCCATTCTTTATGGTCTGATAATGGTTTAAACCAGGACTATGGGTCAATCATATGGTCTCAAGTTGTGCAGAGCTTGAATACTTCCACTCGTCAATCCGAAATCTCATAAGGAAGGTTTTGTACCATCATTACTCGGCGGGCCATTGATACTCTGGAAGTTCCGGTGATGAAGGATACTCTTATTGCGTCCATTGCAACCTTTCATACGAAGAAGATCATCATCTTCGACCCAACCAAGTTTCATCACTATGGTTCCATTCTGGAGACCATGTACAGGAGTGTTTCAGCGCAAAGTAAGGTGATGGCTGACTACAGCAAGCTTAATCCCACAGAGCCGAGAGTTCTCACTGCCGAACAACAAGCTGCTTTGGATGCCCTTGACAAGCCAAGTAACCGAGGCAAACGGGTGAATGCAAGGAAGGAGACAACCAAGCATGAAACCTCTAAGCCTTCCAAGAGCAAGAAGCGTAAGTCAGAGACAGAAAGTTCTTCTAAGCCAAAGAAGATTAAACGTATGGCACAAAAACCCAAGGGTCCAACTCCTCCACATTCAGACGATGACGATGATGAAGAAGCAGAAACTCAACAAGTGTCTCCAAGAGGTAATCCTCCACCTCATTCTCCTACTCCAACTGAGGATGTTAAGATTCCTACCCCACCTCCATCACCAAAACGATCACCTCCACAAACAGAAGAAGTTAAAATTCCAACTCCACCTCCTTCCCCAAAACAAACACCTCCGAAACAGACACCTCCAACACCGACACCGAAAGTATCAGTTTCGGTTGTTCCCACTACTACAACAAAAACTTCTCAACCACCTCCACCAGTTTCTTCTGTTTCTATTTCCACAACACCTCTATCAACTCCAGTCATTACCCCAGTCACAACCACTACAATCCCTGAACAAACAGCAAGGGTCAACGTATCTGATACGGGGGCACCTACTGCAACCGAAACCCCTGTCATTACTACAACTCTCTTACCATCCCACTCAACCGACTCAGGTGCTACTCTGGGAGGCGACAATGATGAGTATGACTCCACATACTTTAGTCCCTATCGGTTACAGTCTGATGAAGATACTGAAGCTCCTATCAACCGCCAACATTTAGAGAGCATTCATGAAGAGTTGGATAAACTACTTGCCGATACTCAAGCTTATGGAGGGGTTGTTCTTAAAGCTTTTGTAGAGACATAACTCAAACGACGCCTTGGACCCCCGACTAGCAAAATAAGCACGTGCAGGAGGTTTGGTGGAGAGAACGTGTAATCCATGGTCACGCCTTCCTCGGGCTAGCACCCGTTTCGTTTCCCGGTCCTGAATATCACAGTAAAATTTTGAAAAAAGAACATCCACATTATTATCATATGTCAATTTGCTAATCGATAATAAATTTTTGGTGAGTTGCGGAACCACCAAAACATCCTGCAAACGAATCCCATTATTAAGATAAGAGGATCCAATAGAAGAGATAGGAAGGGCTATAGAGCAATATACACAAGCTATGGATAAATCAACTGATGCCATCAAAGAATCAACTTCAGTTTGCAAGAAAGCATCTGCTGATGTTACTGAACTTATTCGCACCACACATATCTTTTTAGATTCTTTAAAGGAAGAACAAAAGAAGTTTGATGAAGTCCGTTCCTCTCTCAAAGCTGACAATGCTTCTCTGTTCGGTTCTGTTTCTTCTAGATTGGACTCATTGCATGCCGATATTGCCAAAGAGGGTGCTTTGAAAGAAGAAATCGCAAAACAAACCTCTACAAATGTAGTTCAGCAAGTCCAACTTGCTCAGGCAGAGAAGGAAATTTCTTTGTTGAAAACCGAAAGAGCAGTTTTCCGCAGTTGTGCTAATGATGTTAAGGACATGCTGACCAATCTACTTGGTGCTCATGATCCGATTCTCACTCTTTCTATCCGCAATCATCTATCAAGCAAACTGCTTCCCGTCCTTGCTATTCTTCATGAAATGAAAGGTGTTTCAGAGCCTTTCGTTACTCCAAAACAAGGGGGAGAGGGATCTCATAAAGAGATTGTAACAAAAGAACTGAAGGAGAATGTAGCTTCAGGTTCTGGTCCAACAGAAAAGCTGAAATAGATTGTCGATGATAGCGATAGTGATGATGCAGATGAAACTATTGCTAATGCCCTGAAAAGAAAGAAAAGGGATAAAAAGTTGGATGAAAATTTAAAGATCACAAAAGAGGCTGAGGAAACAGAGCGACACAACAATGAAACCGAAGATATCTTACAGTGTAAGAAAGTTCTATTTCCTGAATGGACTCGGGATGTGTTGATCAGTCAAGCAATTGAATCACCGAGTATCTACTAGTTGGAACCAATTGCCTCTTTTGACTACGACAATTCTAAGAACTCACAGTTTGATATGTCGATTACAAGGAAGGCATTTACTTTTCACTGTTTTTACTCAACTGTTGAGGTTTCTTTTCCAAGTCCAAAGGTTGACCGAGAGCTCATCGACTGGTACTTAAAGTATGGTCAACCTCAATACCTGACATGGAGTGCACAAAAGATTATAATTGTTAAGGTATTGAAGCCGACTCCAGCTGACAGGTTTGTGAATGTCCATTTCAAGGTTACACGAGGAACTGCAAACTCTGTTTCATTGATATCTCTGGCTGATCTTCCCAATCTCAATCCACACGATTGGATTTTGCTTTACAACATTCTGCTCAATAATTCTGAGGAGTATGAGCCGATTCTAGAACATTTAAAAAGAATGTTAGGCTCCTATATTCATGAAGTTGCAACAATGGATCAGGAGATAGCAAGAGTAATGAACAAGAAGCCGACAGTCAAGCCTACTCAAAAGCTCGGTGATGTGAACAAGATGAAGATTGGGCAAATTGACTCAACTCATTTGACCGTGATGTTTACGAAGGGTGACGCTCACAAGTTCTTGTTTGCTTTGGTAGATAAACATCTGTTTTCTACTGACTGCTTGGAGCACATTATCAATCTGATACATCGGTGCAAGCAGAACTCGGATGTTGATAAGAAAAAAATTTACTGATATGCTTTGGTGGTATATTACCTTTCGGTACCATTTGTTTGCTGTCATACCGAGAGTATTCAAGACGGTGAAGAAGCCCTCGGTTTCTAAACAAAGTTGAAGTCTCGGTCCCAAAGACACAAAGAGGGAGATTGTTGGGGCTTATTGTGTTACGTCTTAGGGCTTTTTGTATATATCCGGATTGGGTCTGTCCATCCGTGATTATCTCTTAGGGTTAGACTATATATATGCATGCATGTATGCATTATGTTTTACACGTCTAATTAATTATGTTTGAGTTTTGGAACCCTAAACATCTCTACAGTCGAAGTTCTTAATCGAGGTCTTCTGAGGTGTTGAAGCTTTAATCATTTAATGTATTCAAGCCATATTCTTGTTCACTTTACGTACTTACTTGTTTGCTTACTTAGAATCAATCGATCCTGATAGAATATCGTTCACAATAGAATATATCTATAAATTCATACATATTAATAAGATAATGAATTTTTATAGAAATATGATATACAAATAAATTTTTATATAAAAAATCCATAAAAAAAATATTAACATACATACAAATGTGAAGTTACACAAAATTTAAAGTATACACAGAAATTCTAAACAAAAAATTATATGCGCTCTATGTATTCTATGATTTTTTATGTTCTTGGTCTTGACTATGTTTCATAATTTCTTGGCCTTGGCTATTTTCTCTCTTTGCGTTCTATTAACCTATAAATACAAAAATAAAAACGTAAATAATAAGTTGTATGTAGGAATTCTTAAGAGAATAATAAAAAAACATAATGAATGAAGTTTATGGAACAAATTCTTAACGAAATAAATACATATTTATTAATCCGAATATAAATTGAATTATACAAACATAAATTCATAATAGATTATTAATATGGGAACTAAAATTTTAAATTCAAAAAAGAATTTCTAATAACAACTCGAGGAAGATTAAATTTGATCATTTTAAATTCAAAGTAGAATTTCAAAATTCAAAACTGAAGATTGAATAGAATGTCTAAAATGAAAAGAGAATTTCTAATATCAACTAAATTTTTCGAAATAAAACACCATTCATATGAGAATTACTGCAAGTTGCTCTGGAAAAACCTTAAAAAATCAAGAAATTCTACAAGAAATATTAGTTTTTAATTTAGTAGGTTACTTAATTTTCATCTTGGAGGAAAGAAAATTTATTACCTGAAAATTGCTCTAATGGTTTTCTGCATGTTTGTCGACTTCTTATAAGAGTAAAAGAAATTGAATTTTTTCAAGAAATTCTCCTCATGGAACCAACAACACGTTGCTGCCTATCTCCATTCTTTATCGAAAAATCCCTACATAAAGTAAACTGGCAAATGCTCCTTGAATCATTAATTAATTACTACAGACTTCAATGGCTCTCCTGACAAATGAGATAGATGAGTACCTACATTGATTCCCTTGCTAGAAAAACTGATTGAACTTTATACAAATTTTGTTTTCACTAAAAATCGATGACCATAAAGTATCTATCATTAGCCCGCCCCCTGCAATAATCGTGACCTCAATTATGTCCGATAGCACCCACACACCACTTCCTGCCTCGACTGATTATACATCTAGGTATTAGACCCAACCCTAATTATATCTCTTGTTTCATAGAAATTCAAACCTTGTAATCTTCTTCGACATCAATCGGTTTGTGATGCAAAATACAGAGAAATAGGGTTATGATTTCGTGAAGCAATATGGGAAAAAAGAGTATAGAAAATAAAGATCGGCAAAACATAAAAGAGAAAAACTTACTTGATGAAGACTTGATCGACGACAACAACGATGAGGAGATCAATTTCTTATACGAGTGAATGGAGGGAGTAATGGCAGAAAATGGTGACTGTGAGCAGCACAAAATGAAGCGTTCAATCGGTTCGCATCCTCATATGTTTATAAATGCCAACCTAATATCTCTCCAAACCCTAATTCGAGAGATAAAAAATAATTTCCAAAAATATAAGATTCTTTAATTATACTATATTTATGACATATATCAAATAACATAAATGCCCTTCTATTTCTTATTTATTATTAAATTATACAGACAAAAACGATTGATTGAAAATTGTTCTCATATAGTCACAATAATTTTTTAAGTTTTTATTCAAAAACTAGTTTAAAAAAATGATATTTGGCAATGGAAGACTTGATCATTTTTTTGATTAATATAAACAAGTTAAACCCATCTAGGATTATCTTGTAAGTTATAGAAAGATTAAACAATTACCAAAGAAGAAGATTGACAAATTACAACCATTATAGTTCTTTGGACCCTTTTGGGAGGCTTGAAAGTTGATGAAAAATGATGAACATTAGAGACACCAACAAGAAGCCAACTTGATGTAGATGCTATTCTAAAACTCTTAACTCTTAAGCTTGAAGTTCATAACCAAAGTATGGACTTCAAGAGAGTATAAAAGCAGGTAACATATTCAAGACTTAAGAAGAAATGAGAGAAAGTGCATGCCATATGCACTTATAGTTTTCATCAAGTCAAGACAAGAATGAAAGCCTCATCTCTCTTAATCTATAAAGTGAATTCATTGACCAATAGTTACTCGAACTTTAGACAACCATATCCCTATGTCTTAATAAATGCATGCTTAGGCTTGAGGCTTTTGAATAAAGAAGTCAAGAAGCCATTCCTTTTGATTAAACAACTAGGAAAGCCCATAGTCTCTTTTATCTTGCCAATTTTCGAAAATATGAAGGCAAAAGAAGACAAAAGCTTTTATATTTATAAACCATGTTTAGAAAGTATAAACTTTAACTTTTTGGTAAAAGACAAAAGAATTTATCTAGTCCAAAATGTTGTGTATGACTTATTAATTCATACCATATAAATTGTATAATGTTACTTGCTAATAAAATTATTATTTCCTAGAAATAAATAATTTCCAATTTAATTATAAGTTTATTAAATATTTATTAAAATCAATTTCTAATAAATAATCAATTGTATCAAGTTGTTCTTAGTGTGACCCATTTGTATCATATGATAATTAGCAATATCACTTTAATATGAATCTTGAGCATACTAGATCTTTTAATCTCCCACTTGCGCAAGATTTATATTAGACTGACATTGATAGTGGTGAATATCTAGCAACATTTCACTGCTCCCATTAACATACGACTTTGTGCCATTCTATCAATGCCCAATTCCCAAGAAGCTTCAAGCTACAATTGGTGTATAAGTAAGTTTATCAGTTATCCCTTTGTCACAGACATCATGTTAAACATGAGATATAGATCACAATCAATCTCATATGGTGTTCAACTTTTGGTAAGAAGCAATTCTCAATACACAAGAGGAACAAGTCCCACATTGACTACATAAGCCTCTTGCATAGTTTATACCATACCTGAAAATGGCTTTTATAACTGCCTGGTCAAGGACCAGTGTTTGACCATATTTAAGCACAACACTCCCCACACTTAAGTCCCACTATGTATCTTAGGTTTTAAGGATAAAAATAGAATACCTTTTAATCAAGTATCATTCATGATAGCGATCCATGAGATGATATTGATGCGGGTCAGTTTAATACTAGTTTTCTGAAAAGTACTTATGAAACTTGATTACAACCCATTGCCTATCTTCATCCGGTGAAAGTCAACCAATCCAATTAATATTAGTCTTACTTCATAATTGCTCACACAATTATATAACCGACTATGAACTTTTAGAATAATAAGATTATTCATGGATTAAACATGTTATTATAGAACACAACAAATATTGATGTTATGATCTATTGGGTTTTGAGCATTCTAACACCCCTAAGTGTACATGCAACCCTAAATACCTTGGATCTATCTTTTCTCTATTATACATGCAAACTTGAACTTTCCAAGGTATTACCTTAACTAGCATACAAAACTTTATACATGGGTAATAAAACAAGTTAGATAACATACCTTTTCTTGTAGTTGGAAGCCTTGGACCTTTAAGAACTTATTGCCCTAAGTGTTGCACCTCAAATGGAATCACACAACACCACCAACAATTTGAATAACGTGAGAGAAGAACACTTGCTTCACATGAAATCGACTAGCCCTCCTTACCAAGACTCTAGGTCACATTTCATGAGCTGTGAGGCTTCTTATATAATCTGCACATTAGAGTTACACCATGTAACTCATGACTTTCCATATTCCTCATGATCCATAGGTTTAACCTCCATGGAGTATCCATGGGTCACCACATAGGTTTAGCTCAACATGAAGAACTATGGATCATAAGCCCACTTTATAAGAATGAATGATTTACCAAATCAATCCCCATTTATTTAATTCGCCTCTTTTTATCACAAAATTAATTCCAAACTAATTCTAGATCAATACTAATTAAATAGTATGATTTCATATTAATTTATTAGAACTTATAATATATTAATAAATCATAAATATCCTCTTCTCACAAAAGTCTATCCAAATTGTTTGATGCCATGCAACCCAAATGGATCATGCTACTCTCGGGTCAAGTACATACCACTAATAGTATGGGCTTAGACACCTAATCCAACAGTCTCCCACTTGGATAAGTCTAATAATTGTTATTGCAAGCCTAACTCCAACCCGACTAGCAATCGTAGCTCTTAAAAGCCGTTGTCGAACTCTGATCTAGTCAATGACGTGTCCATTAGATAAGCGATCATATATTCCTGCATTCTAGATATGATATGGACTGAGACATGGATTATAATCATTCTCTGTGTCCATATGTTGTTTCCCGATTTCCGATTTATGATAACCGACTAATTGAACAAATAAAATCAGTCAAGGCCTGATGTCATCACTAAATCATCAAGGGGCCCACAAATATCACTTTTATCCACATGGGGTAAAAGGAACGAATAAAATTTGACCCAAATGGTCGCTTGTACTTACTCATCAAATTACACACAACGATATGTTTTATAACTTCCAAGTTACTGGTCCGTTTACATATGTCAATGTGCAACCGACTTGCAACTAAAACTCACACGTCTCTGTTTGAAGAATATAAGATATTATCATCTCATGATCACTCGTGATAAAATCCATGAAGTGATTCAAACGAGCGTGGGTTGAATCTAATACTCGAATCTTATTCCAGGAGTACTCATAAACACTACAACCACCTTGTCCTATACAAACTATAGATCCATTCATGACAGTCTTGCCTCAATGCCTACTTCCTAAGTATGATCGACTGTGGATGGTTTGAATAACCTAGTTATTCGGGAAGTGAAAACATGCAAAGTGAAACACAAGAATAATACTAATCCTATATGGCCCTAAAACTTTTGAGCCATGCTGATTACTTAACATTCATTGTATAATGTTTCGAATAATCAACTTAATACTTGAATTAAAACAATAGTTATGCCATGCTCCAAGCATGTACACTATGTTTGTCTAATCGATAGTTATACCATGCACCAAGCATGCACACTATGTTTGTCTATGGTCCTTAATTTATGAAATAGATCAATTGAAAAACATTTCAATGATGCTCATTTCAAAATTTCAAATCCTTATTGAAAGTGTAATAATTCCAAATTCTTGTCACTTCTTGAAAGTGTTATATTCTAAAATATCATGCAATAATTCTTTTGTAATGTCTAGGTGCCAAAAGTCACAGAGACTTGACCAAAGATATTACAAAATATTACTTTGGAGATTGTTACAAGACAATTCCATGGAAATGAAGTCTCAAATTCAAAGTACATTTCTTTGAACATCCTTCTTGCATAAAAGTTTCAAACTTTCTCATCTATTCTTCAACTCCCAATATGGAAACATTCCGTATTTGGCATAAACCAACTCATTATTAATAGACTCCGGTCTATTCATAATAATGTGAATATGGTCCTTCCATTACTATACTACCAACTGTCCTTAAGTGATCAATCTTTAGCGAAACTTAGATTGTCGTTAACAGTTGTTTAACCACTTTAGTCAAATCCGGTTCTATTCCTTTTTCCCTCTTAATGTCCTAGGCATTTAGAAAATTTAGAACACGAGAATATTATAGCATATGCAATCGATCCTATACCTGAAGCATATGGGATACGATTCATAATGACTAACATAAAGACATGATACTTGATCAGCTTTTTGCTATAATATTTCTATTTTCCATGTTCTCAAAAATTTGATTATGAAGAGGGATGCCGTAATCATAACCAAATTTTGAGAACGCAATTAACCTTTCCATGTATAGAATTTCCTTATGTTGAACCATTCCAACGTAACATTCATATATATTTGACTAAATTTGATTAAAAACTCAATCTAAGCTTTTAGATTTGAAATGAAGTATAAAATTTTCTCCCTTAATTATAGCAAAGCAACTTTTCAAACCCTATAACTTGCGAATGGAAACTTTTGTTTTCTATAATTAACATTGCTAACTTGCAACATTTACCATAATTGGTTATGCTCCCACTAGCATAATAATTATTATTTTACTAGCATAACACTTATGCTCCCACTAGCTTTGACATGTAGTCAGAAATCAACTGAACTTTGGAAATTCAGATTTATGACACGAGATGCTTTGATAAGACTTTATCTAGGCTTCTCAAAATCATACACCTTTCCTTAGAGAGCTCACATGTGTGACTAAACAATTTAAGAACTTACAGTAATAAGTCTCAAATGTTTAGACCTTTTGCCTTTTCTCACAATTCCAATTATGAAGAGGGATGTCGTAATCATAATCAAATTTGAGAATGCAAATATCACAACTGCTATCTCCTTAAAATCTACTTAGTGAAAGCGTTTCCTCTCCATCATTTTCATGAATTGGAGAGAAACCTTAAGACGCTTAGATTTTATGGTGTATGTGTTCCTATCCATGTGAATTTTTCATAATCATAATCACAAGACGAGGTTAGTGACAAATCCAAACTCATATGGACTGAACTTCTTTAATCTTAATTTCTTGCTACCTGGCAGCACAAGGGCCTACCATTGTTTCCATGTAGTTATGCAAACAACTGAGAACTCATAGAACTCACATGCATAGTCATCGTTAAATGGAATGGGCATAGAAACGAGAATATGTCAACACGATAGGTTCCAAACCTCAAGTCGTGTGCTAGTGATAAACAATAAGTTTATTCTTGATTACTTCTTGAAACTTGTCAAGATCTTTAAGACTCCCACTGTCCTCTTGAAATATAAGATTCTCTTATCATGAACATTCCTTGACAAACAAGTATTTAAGAGTCAGTGCGGATTCTAATCAAGACTAACACTTCACACCTTTGGCCTTAGTTGGTATTTATCGTTACCAAGATATCACAACTTACCAATTTCAAATGTACATGAGCAAAAAACATTTTAGTCTACATTTGATAAGTGTTATAAGCCTTTCTTAAGATTATGTTACTCAAGGTTACAATCTTGGAGTATGACTCTAAACTTGTTTTGGGAACGAAGTATGACTCATCTTCTTAATTTAAACTATTTCAACAATTCACGGTTTCTCTTCTTAGCCATACAAATGCACTAATATGTGCTTAGAGGATCAATTGTGATATGGTTTTTCCATAAACATTATGATGATCATAAAACACGATACTAAAGTACTCTCTCACCTTTTCATATTGGAGAAACTTTTATCTTTTTGCCTAATTTGATTCTTCTTATTCGTCCTGCCATACATTGAAACTTTTCCAATGTTTCATAATTATTCTTTAGCTTGTAAGCATAACCATGTTTACTAAACTTTAGAAAATCATGACGAATAGTCTTATCAATCTTTGTAGTGGATCTTGACCGGCGCACACCTTGTGTACCCGATCCCCTAGTCCTTCACTTTACTCACATATATATGTGAACAAAGAATTAGTCTTAACTTACCAAGGATGAAAATTCTCATTCATCATGCAATACAACTTGCATGATTCCAAGTGTTTGTCCAATTGAAACTTGGGTGATGAGAATATTTCCTTATTTGGTAAATACTTGAGATTACCACAAATGAAAGAATCATATTCATATTGCTAACATAGAAACATACAAACATTATTTTTCACAAATGCCATTGCAAGGAGATATAAATAAAACAAAATTTCATTTATTTATAAAAATGCGGAAAAAACATTTCCTTACAATGCAATTAAAAACTAAAACTATGTTATTACATATTTCCTAGCAATCTATCATAACTCCTAAGCAGCAACTCAAAAATCCGATCATCGAACCATGTGATAGAAATCCATTTTCGCAACCAGATTCAACATACTCTTCCTTTAAGCTTCCTTCTCTTTGCATGATCCTACAAAACATCAAAATGCAACCTTGTCACATCATGTATTTAGAATCAACAATTAGGAACTTAATAGAGTTGGATAGTAGACTTACCTGAAGCAAAGTCAAACTTTTCGATTCTACCTTTTCTTAGATCTTTCAGGTAGTCAGGGCAGCTTCACAACCAATGCCCCTTGCCTTGGCAACAGAAACATATGGACTCTTTAAGAATGATACACTGGACAATCTTAGACTTAGCCTTTCTCTTTCCCTTGGAAAGAGAAATCTGTTTTGGACTTCCAATGTTTCCATTGTCAATGTCCATGGAAGTTTGGAGAGTAGATCTTCTAATCAAATTTGCTTTTCCAGTGCGCCAAATCATTGTTGATGTAGCAGCAACAAGCAAATAATTAAGATCATTAAGGGTCATATCGTGGTATGTCACATAGTAGTCCTTAACGAACTCATTATATGACTCGGGAAGTGGTTGCAGAACCCAATCAACAACCAACTCCCTTGAGACTTCGATCTTCATGTTTTATTGCAAGTAGAGCTTGAGTGACGTTGATTTTTTCAAGTCTTTGAACTTGTGCATTAAGGAGAATTATTGGAGGAGGTGGAGGAAGATAAGTATGACTTCCACGATCCAACCGTCAGATATCATCTTCAAGAGGAAAGCTTGTTCCAAAGGATTTCGGAAGACCATAGTTGTCTGAACTAGACATCTACAATGGGAGAAACTCAATTAAGTTGATTTAAGTACTTAATATAACACCCAAATGAAATATTAAGGCTAGGAACCAACACAATATTTTACAATTTTGAAGAGGGATGTCGTAATTTAAACCGCAAAATATTTGAAGGTAGGTAAATGACGATTTACCAATTTCCACCACGAAAAATGAAAAAGAGTTTTAGGTTTTAAGTGAATTGAAACTCCTAGATCCTTTGAGATTCATTGAGACTTTCAATGAAATATTTAATCTCGATTGTGCCCTTCAAGTTTGTGATTGGGATGTCGAGGATCACAAACATGGTGTGAATAATGATGCAAATTAGCTTGGTACACCCAATGCTACAACCACCTAATTAATGTGCCGATTAACCACACGCGTTCCATTGATCTATGATTAACATCAAGCTACCCTTTGTCACACACTGTTTATCCAGATTAGTGTGTCGGTTAACCACACACACTCCACTAAAGGTTTAACAAGGTGCAAAGTGCAATTTCATGGGTTAGCAACATATTCACATTTTCCTAAGTAACGAAGATTGGGAATTTATAAGTGTTTAGTTACTTCATATTTATTGTTATTC
The DNA here is from genome assembly GCF_002870075.4 of Lactuca sativa. Taxonomy (NCBI): domain Eukaryota; kingdom Viridiplantae; phylum Streptophyta; class Magnoliopsida; order Asterales; family Asteraceae; genus Lactuca; species Lactuca sativa. The sequence goes on from NC_056625.2 coordinate 53,625,730, forward strand.
TTTTAATCAAAAGGAGAATTAGAGTCCTATCCTACCCGTTCGGCTAACGACCCTCCACCAGTGAAGGAAGTGGTGAGTGAAAGTGGACACCCATTAAACTGCCGTTTTATAGGTAGTAACTTATACCCCCCCCCCCCCCCTTATAGACCGACTTCATGAATGAGGCCAACTAACGGTAAGACTGACTTTACTCATATATATATATATATATATATATATATATATATATATATATATATATATATATATATATATATATATATATATTAAACCTATAATATTATGATAGTGTAAGGATTGAATTTTAAACTTTTAAAATTCTAGGGTTTGGAACTAAATGTTTCAAAAGTTGGACTTTTACATTTACAAATTCCAAAACTTGAGGGAAAGTTTTGTAACTTTCAAAACCTTTGTAATCCATAACTTATGAGTTTAATATAGGTTTTACGAAAAGACTCTTGACATTCCATAACTTGAGGACAAGTTATGGAGTTCATAAAAACATTTATTGGGGAAAAGACTCTTCAAGTTTATAACATATGATTTTAATGATCTCTTTAAAAGAAAAGCTTTTCATTTTCCATAACTTGAGGACAAGTTATGGAATTCACCAAAATCATTTAGATCAAAAAATTATAACAAGAAAATCAAATAATTTGTCTATGATCTAAATTAAACTCATAAGAACAAGACAATTCATATCAAACAAATTTCATGTAATTAGCCTAACCATATAAACTAATACAAAACATGAAACTTTGACAATTATATTTTAAATTGGATTAGCATGATCATTACCACATCAAAAACAGGTTTATAAGTCCAAAACAATTTAGGATAATGATCCTTGTCAATTCCAGCCAAAAACCATGAAAAACTGCATTTGGGGCACTACCTCGTCGAGTGTATGAACAAACTCGGCAAGTTGGATGATTTTGTACTTGGACTCGACGAGTTCCCTAGTGGACTCGGCGAGTCCCCTAGTGGACTCGGAGAGTCCACTGTCCAGAACAGCAGAAAATCGACTTTTAAAGCATTTTCAAGCGAGTAGCATCAAGTATAACTGAAAATAAGCCTAGGCGCTGATAACACTATTGGGTTTTGAGCATTCTAATACCCCTAAGTGTACATGCAACCCTAAATACCATGAATTTATGTTTTCTATATTATATATGCAAACTTGAACTTTCCAAGGCATTACCCTAACTAGCATACAAAACTTTATACATGGGTAATAAAACAAGTTAGATAACATACCTTTTCTTGTAGTTGGAAGCCTTGGACCTTTATGAAAATTAGTTCCCCAAGTCTTGCATCTCAAATGGAATCACACAACACCACCAACAATTGGAATAACTTGACAGAAGAACACTTGCTTCACATGAAATCGGCTAGCTCTCCTTACCAAGACTCTAGGTCACATTTCATGAGTTATGAGGCTTCTTATATAGTGTGCACATTAGAGTTACACCATGTAACTCATGACTTTCCACATTCCTCATGATCCATAGGTTTAACCTCCATGGAGTATCCATGGGTCACCACATGGGTTTAGCCCACCATGAAGAACTAAGGATCATAAGCCCACTTTATAAGAATGAATGATTTACCAAATCAATCCTTATTTATTTAATTAGTCTCTTTTATCACAAAATTAACTCCAAACTAATTCTTGATCAATACTAATTAAATGATATGATTCATATTAATATATTAGAACTTATACTATGTTAATAAATCATAAATATCCTCTTCTCACAAAAGTCTATCCAAATTGTTCTGATGCCATGAAACCCAAATGGACCATACTACTCTTGGGTCAAGTACATACCAATAATAATTATGGGCTTACACACCTAATCCAACATGATCATATCCCAGTATATTCAAAGACTATATAATAGTTATTGTTACAATGTTCCAATATCCAAATACTAAATCCAAACCCAAATCCAATATCCAGAATAATAAAGTCCTATAGTTGAAGTGTGATCATTCATACTTAGCTCAGAAGAAGGGCCTTATTATTAGGTTCGACTAAACTTAATTTGCGTGAATTATGCGAATACTATCATGTTTATATTTGAATTTACTCTTGATATAGTTATATATCTTGGAGTATATGATTGGTGTTCTTTCATGACATAAAGTCTTGATGTGTATTTTTATGTATATATTTTAATTGCTCAAGTTTTAAATTTATAAAAACTGATTTTATCGCATCTGGACTAATAAACACACTAGGCAGTGTACCTAATGGTGCAATCGTATAGTTGTGGTAAGACCATGTGTAGAACACAAGGAGAAATATGGTGAATGAATTTTGAGTTTTTGATTATAGGTTACACTAAAAACACAAAAACATTAAAGAGGGGTTTAAGTGACTGGAAACAAATCTCTTAAGGAACTTTGATTTAGAGTGGAATTCATCTCAAAATACTGGCTTAACTACTATGTGCAATGGATATTTATTCATTATTAACCGATTCCTAATATAACTAGCATCATGATTAGACTACTGATTTTTGATTTAAAAACAACTATTAATTTAGTAATCAAGTGAACAAATAATTATGCAAATCAATGTTCAATTCGTATTAAGCAATATTTGATCTTTATTAAATCTAATGATCATAGGAATTAAATCATGCATAGAATTATCATCTACTCATACACACACATTAAAGTTCACCACTTTATTTGCTAATCTTAGGTTTTGATCAAACTCTAGTCATAATTACCAATGATCATGGACAACTATGATTCAAATTAACACAATCAGAATGATCATCTAAACATTATTAATTCAACAATATGGAATAAAGTAACAATCCTTAACACATATGCATCTTGAAATCAAACTTGACAAAATAAATTAAATAAGAATAAACAATCCAAATAAAAATTAATCCATAATCTCAAAGATTCGTCTAGTCATAAACACAAAGAAAAGGGTATTAACACCCAAATCAGAAAGTAAAAACATATGGAATCACATTGGAATGCTAATCATGATCAGAAAAACGAATCAATTGATTTCTAGCATGAATCCACTCTCTAATCCTTCAGATTTTCACTCCATATCAGCTTAACGACCCTTCGATCGCCTTTAGACCCTCAAACCGGCTTCTCTAAGGTTTATAATTGTAGGGAATGAATTAGGGTTCAATATATGTCATTAGGAGTAATTTTCGACTATATATATGGATTTTAACATCACCACGACATAATTGATAGCCACCATGTCGTGGTATGCATGGATATCCCGTATTCTCCAAGTCAGCTCAACGATTGCTAAGTTTCCATTTACCACGTCGTGGAAATGATAACGACTTCGTGGTGAGTGGGAATCAACATTTTTTCAAAACAGAAAATTTGTCCAAAATTATGTCTAGTTTTCATAACATTTTGTATATTGTCAATAGGAGTTACGAGTCAAGAGATATGGCTAAAACACTGACGAGGGGCTAAGCTGTCTAACACCATCCTTTTTGCGTCTGTTAGCTCCTTTATCCTTCTTTTGCAATCAAACTCCCATTTCTAGCCTTTTCACTGCAATTTGCTATAATCTGTTTAGATTCTAAACTTATATGCAATGATCCTCTTATAATGACTATGCACAAAAGTCACAGAGACTTGGCAACAAACATTACAAAGTATTCCAATGGAGATCAATTCCATGGAAACGAAGTCTCACATTCAAAGTACATTCCTTTGAACATCCTTATTGCATTAAGTTTTCTAATCTTATACAGATTTAAAGAATAACTTCCACTTATGGAAACATTTCCATATTCCCATTTTGACTATAACTTCTGAACAAGAGTTACCTCTTCTCAGAGTATGTCAACATGGTCCTTCCAAAATTTAGAATATACATCTAACTGTCCATAAGCAACCAATCTTTGGTAAACCTCATATTGTCCTCGACAATTGATTAACCATTTTAGTCATATCTCATTCTAGTCCCTTTTCCCTTTAATGTCCTAGGCATTTGGAAAATTAGAACAGATTAATATTTATAACATATGTAATCGATCCTATACCTAAAGCATATAGGATACAATACATAATGTCCTACATAAAGACGTTGTACTTTACTAGTATCTTGCTATAACATTTCCATATATAGAATTTCCTTATGTCGAATCTTTTCAACATAACATTCATATATATCCTTGACTAAATTTGATTAAAATTGCAATCTAAGCGTTTAGATTTGAAATGAAGTATGAATTCCTCTCCTTTAATTATAGCAAAACAACTTTTCAAACCCTGCAACTTTGTGAATTGAAACTTTTGTTTTCTGTAATACACATTTCTAACTTGCAACACTTAACGTAATAATTATGCTCCCACTAGCATAATAGTTTACATTCCTATTAGCATAACACTTATGCTCCCACTAGCTTTGACATGTACCCAGAAATCAGCTGGACTTCTAGAAATCAATACTTATTGACTTTCTTACCAAAGTTCATATTTTTGATACAAGATGCTTCGATAAGAATTTATCTAGGCTTCTCAAATTCATACACCTTTCCTTAGATAGCTCACATGTGTGTCTAAATAATTTTAGAACTTACAGCCATAAGTCTGAAATGTTTATACCTTTTACCATTTCTCACAATTCGAACTATGAAGAGGGATGTCGTAATTATAATCGAATTTGTGAATGCAAATAACATAATTGCTATCTCCTTAAAATCTACTTAGTGAAAGCGTTTACTCACAATCATTTTCATGAATTGAATAGAAACCTTATGACACTTAGATTTTTATGGTGTATCTGTTCCTATCCATGTGAATTTGTCATAACCATAATCACAATACAAGGTTAATGGAAAATCCAAAATCATATGGACCGAACTTGTTGAATCTTAATTTCATGCCACTTGGCAGCACAGGGCATGCCATTGCTTCCAAGTTGTTATGCAAACAACTGAGAAGTCATAGAACTCACATGCATAGTCAACTTTAACTAGAATGGGCACAGAAGCAGGAATATGTCAACACGATAGGTTATAAAACTCAAGTCGTGTGCTAGTGATAAACAATTGGTTTACTCTTGATTAGTTCTTGAAACTCTTCAAGATCTTTAAGACTCCCACTGTCCTCTTAACATATAAGATTGTCTTTTCAAGAAACATTCCTTGACAAACAAATATTCAAGAGTTAGTGTGGTTTCTTATCAAGACAAACACTTTACACAATTGGCTTTAGGTGGTCTTTGTTTTATCCAAAACATCACAACTTACCAATTTCAAATGTCCAAGAGTATAAAACATTTACTCTACATTTGATAAGTGTTAAAAACCTTTCTTAAGATTATGTCACTCAAGGCTCAATCTTGGAGTGTGACTCTAATATTTGATTTTGGAAGTATGATTCTCCTTTTGACCTAACCATTTCAACAATTCACGATTCATCTTCTTAGCCATATAAATGCACTAAGATGTCCTTAGAGGATCAATTGTGATAAGGTTTCATAATCACTAAGATAATCATAGAACATGATACTCAAGTACTCTCCCTTCTTTTTAGATTGGAGAAACTTTTATCTTTCTGCCTATTTTGATTCTTCTTATTTATTTTGCCATACATTGAAACTTTTCCAATGATTCAGAATTACACTTAATCTTGTAAGCATAACCATATTTACTAAACTTTAGTAAATCATAACGAATAGTCTTATTGTTCTTTGTGGTGGACCTGATCAGCGCACAACTTAGTCTACCTGATCCCCTAGTCCTTCACTTGACTCACATATACATGTGAACAAGGAATTAGTCTTAATTTCCTAAAGATGAAGTTCTCATTCACACAATACAAGTCGCATGATTCCAAGTTTCTATCCTACCAAAACTTGGGTGATGAGAATCTTTCCTTATTTGCTAAATCTTGACACTACCACATACAAAAGAATCAAATCCATTTTCCAATATTGCTATCAAAGGAAACATATAAACAACAATTTTCACAAATGCCATTGTAAGGAAATTTAAAATAAGATAAATTTCAAAAATTTACTTAATTAAAAAAAATCAGAAAACTATGTTGTTATCTATTCCTAAGAAATCTATCATAACTCTTAAGCAGCAACTCAAAATTTTGATCATCGAACCATGCGATCGAAATCCATCTCTTCACGATCAGAATCAGCTTACTCTTCCTTTAAGTTTCCTTTCATTTCTTTGATTCTACAAAACATAAAAATGTAATTACATTACATTATGTATTAAGAATCTCCAATTAGGAACATAATAGAGTTAGATAGTGGATTTTACCTGAATTAGAGTCAAACTTTTTGACTATACCATCCTTGCAATCTTACAGGTAAATATGGCAGCTTCACAACCAATGCCTCTTCTCTTGGAAATAGAAACATATGGACTCTTTGGGAATGGTACATGGGACTATCTCAGAATTAGCCTTTCTCTTTACCATTTGGTCAAATAACTTGACCATGGCCGATCCTTTTCTATTGGGAAGAGAAATTTTTTTTGTACTTCCAATGTTACCATTGTCAATGTCCATGTAGTTTGGGGAGTAGATCTTCCAGTAAAAATTGCTTTACCAGTGCGCCAAATCATTGCTGATTTAGTAGCAACAAGCAAATAGGTAAGATCGATAAGGGTCATGTCGTGATCTGCCATATAGCAGTCCTTAATGAACTCACTATACGACTCAGGGAGTGACTAGAGAACCAAGTCAACAACCAACTTCCTTGAGACATCGACTCCTAACATTCCCATCTTTTCAATGTGTGACTTCATTTCCAAGACATGTGAACACATAGACCTTCCATATTGGTGTTCGCTAGCCAATAGGGCTTGAGTGACCTTGAACTTTTCAAGTCTTTGAACTTGTGGGTCAGGGAGGATTATTGGAGGAGGTGGAGGAAGTGAATTTCCACTATAGCATGAAGAAGGGATTAATCTTTCACCTTGATCATCTTGTGGAATATCATCTTTATAAAGAAAACTTTTTCCAAAAGGATGAGGAAGACCATAGTTGTCAGAACTAAACATCTATAATGGAGAAATTCGAGTTAGTTTATTTAAGTCCTTAATATAACACCCAAATGAAATATTAAGGCTAGGACCTAACACAATAGTTTACAATTCGGAAGAGGGATGACGTAATCCAATTGTAAAATATTTGAAGGTAGGTAACTGACGATTTACCAATTTCCACCATGAAAAACGAAATTGATTATTAAGTTTTAAATGAATTGAAATACCAAGATTCTTTGAGATTCATTGAACTTTTTAATGGCATGTTTAAATATCGATTATGCCTTTCAAGTTTGTGACATGGATACTGTGGATCACAAACAAGGTGTGATAACCTTGCAAATTAGCTTGGTACTCTCGATGTCCTTTATCACCTAATCAATGTGCCGGTTAACTACACGCACTCCATAGATCTATGACACACACCGAGCTACCATTTGTCACCCTTGTTAGTCCAAGTTAGTGTGTCGGTTAACCACACATGCTCCACTAATGACTTGACAAGGTGCAAAGTGCAATTTCATTGTTTAGCACCAAATTCACATTTTTCCTAAGTAACTAAGATTGGGAATTTGTAAGACATTGATTTACTTAAATTATTCATTGTATTGTTAATGAGAATTAATGTCCTATCCTACCCGTTCGGCTAACAACCCTCCACCAATCAAGGAAGCGGTGGGTGAGAGTGGACACCCATTAAACCACCATTTTATAGGCAGTAACCTTATACCCCCTTATACACCGACTTCGTGAATGAGGCCTACTCTTTAACTTATACATATATAATTATTAAACTTTTAATTTTATATAGTATAAGGGTGTATTTTAAACTTTTAAAATACTAGATGGTTTAATCTATTAATAAATTATACTCTTAATTTAATTAAATTTAAACCATGTCATTATGGATTTATTAATTCTCTTTTAATTAAACACTTTAATTAATTTAATTAAATCCATAAGGTGCAATTTGAACTACTCAAATACTTCAAGGTTCTAAATGTAAAAAAATCACAATTAAAACTATTTAATTAATTTTTTTAATTTATGAACCTAATAGTTACACCTTTTTAATTACAAGAGTTTCCTAATTTGAGACTTTTTGAATACCAAAACTTGAGGGCAAGTTTTGTAACTCTTGAAAACTTTTGGTTTTCCATAACTTATGAGTTAATATGGTTTTTTATGAAAAAGCTTTTCATGTTCCATAACTCGAGGACAAGTTATGGAGGACTTTTAAAAACATTTAAGATCAAATTTACTAAGCAAAATTATCATATAATTTACATGTTCTAAATGAACTCATAAGGTAAGACAATTCATATCAACAATTTACAAAAATTAGCCTATTATATAAACTAATACAAATCTTCAAATTTTGACAATTGTATTTTAATTGGATAAGGATCAACATTACCAAATCAGAGAAAAAAAAACATTTCTTATGATTACAAAACAGTTTGTGGTGATGTTCCTAGTCCAATACTGGCCAATACTCAAAATTCTGCTACCAGAGCCATCAACTTGATGAGTACATGAACTGGACTCGTCGAGTTGCTCTTTTATTGAGTGGACTCGTCGAGTCAGCCAATGGACTCGGCGAATTCATCAGTCAAAGTCAAGAAAATTGATTTTTTTTAGCTTTGAAAAATAACCAAGCATCAAATATAATAGAAAACAACCCCAAGCTATGATACCACTATTGATTTTTTTATACTACAACATCCTATGGTGCACATACAACCCTAATTGCTTTGGATCTATGTTTTCTCTAATTATACATGCATTGTAGTTTCCAAAGCATTAAGCCTACAACTAGAATACAATTGACATAAACAACATAGAATTAAGTTATGGAATTACCTCTTTGTTGTAGCTTGTAGTTTTGGCCTTTAAGAACTTATCATCTCAAATGTGATGCCAAAAATGGTTCAAAAACACCATGAACAAATGGAGGGATTTTGAGAGAGAATATTCTTTCATAAAATCGGCTCAAATGAACTTTTAGCACATATGTAGTAACTAATTTTAGCTATAGGGTGACATATATATATATACATATATATATATATATATATATATATATATATATATATATATATATATATATATATATATATTGTAGAATTCTAAGAGTCATGGTTAAACCCTAATCCATAGCCTTGGGCTTATTATCCATGATCCATGATCCATGATCCATATGGACCAACTCTTTATAGATTCTTTCATAAACTTAGTCCATCATGTAGCATAAGCCCAAACTATATATATATATATATATATATATATATATATATATATATATATATATATATATAATTTACACAATTAGTCCCCATTAATTTAATTAGTCTCTTTTGATCACTAAATTAATTCTTGATCAATACTAATTAAATAACATGATTTCATATTAATATATTAGAACTTATAATATATTAATAAATCTTAAATAATCTCTTCTCAAAAGTCCATTCTATCAAATTGCTATGGTTAAGGCAACCCAAATGGACCATGCTACTCTTGGGTCAAGTACATACCAATTATAGTTATGGGTTTAGAAACATAATCCAACAATTTTCGCTAAGGCATTGGATGAGAAGACCCTGAATAAATTGATTGTTGATATTGGCATGATTTTAATGACTTTATTTTCTTTTCGTTTGTTTTGAAAAACTTTGCTTTTATCTGCTTTCATTAAGATGCAAACATGGGTGGATATCAGCGGGGACTACAATACCCATCCCTGTACCAAAACTCCGATCCCCACACCCATCCCCGATCGCGCCCCGCCTAATCCCCAATAGGTTCAGCTAAAAAAATCCCCGTCAGGTATGGAAAATCCGATGGATACCCATTTAATACAAAAATATAGAAAATCATACAAATAACAGAAAAAATAGTCATCTTTTAATCTTTACACAACCAATAAATATTCATAACTACTGGAGTTAAGTTATACATACAACCACGACTGTTAGAATTATGTTTAAAAATTAATCCAAAAACTTTCGTTTTCCGTGTGGAGTGTGTAGCAATATAACATAAATATTTATTCATTAAAGGTTGTATGCAATCATAAAGAGAGTTTTGTTGGTCAAAATATTTCTCTATCACCAAACAACCAATTCAGTTGCATACAAATACATATCAATCAAACTAAAGCACCAAACATTGCTAATTTTTCAAGTTATAGTGTTTTTGAGTCTTGATGAATGATGAAGGTTGCCATTCGATGTAGTGAATAGTGATGCTTGAAGAGGTCGATGAATCGAATGGATGTCGATGCTTGATTTATTAAGTGTTGGTGGTCGAATGTCAAGAGTGAATAACATGGTCCACTGAGAGTCGAAGTCTTAAAGAAACAAGGACGGTCCATTGCTCGATACCCATCTACAAAGATTATTTTTCATCCAACATAAAATCGATATTGCAAAATCAAGTTCGGATTAAATATTTATACATGTAAAACCAATGTCAATAGCAAAAACAAACTCTATAGTTAACATATTAATTTTTTTAATTTTAATAAATTTATATCATTAGTTATTTCCTCTATTAATTCATGATTTTATAGATCGTTTTATGTTGTGTAAATTATATATCAAACATATATTGATTCCTACGTATAAATAAACAAAGTAGTATGAAAAAATAAATAATTCAACTTTTGATGATTTTATAGAATGTTTTAAGTTGTGAAAATTATGTATAAAACGTACGTGGGTTTGAATATAAAACAAATAACAAATAGTATGAAAAACACTATAACTTTTAATAAAATAAAAACACTACAACATTATAAGATTTACAGCAAACAAAACTTATTAAACACTTTTAAATCATTCAAAATGAATATTTAGAAATCAACATACATTTGGTATATAGAAACATTGCTGTAAAAAAATTGTGTTGAAATAACCATTGATACGACAAAACATATTTCTTTTTCAACTCTTTCATTTTGAATCACAAATATTTTCAAAAATATAATTTTTTTTAATCAAAACTTACTTATATACTACTAAGATAGCTACAATGTGTATAATAAATACGTGGAAAAAAAACATTGCACACTAATAACCATAAATTTAAAAAACATTTGAATGTAGTGGAAAATATAAAGGCAAATTATATTAAATTTGAAATCATAATTACATTTAAATAAATAAAAAAACTGTTGAGTTGTAGTGGGACTTTTAAACTCTTGATTTGTGTCCAATAATGTAATATAAATATTAACATTTATATGTTAAAAACAATATTATAAGTATCTATCATTAAAATAATAATTTTTATAATAAATTGTAACTAATATTATAATAATTTTAAGTATACCATAAGAAATATATAAAAAATTTTGTTTGAATCAAATTGAATTAGGTTTTTTATTTAAAATTATTTTAGACTATATTTATTTTTAACTAATTTACAAATAATTTATTTGAATATTTTTTATTTCCTATATTATTATTATTATTATTATTATTATTATTATTGTTGTTGTTGTTGTTGTTGTAGTTATTATTATTATTATTATTATTATTATTATTATTATTATTTCAAATAACAATATTTTATTAACATAATATAGTCTATTATTTAGTTTTAAGTTATTTTAAACAATTATTATTTTTTACTAATTGAAAACTACTTATTTGAAAATTTTCAATATTATATTAAAAAAAACTATCATACTTTTTTATTTTACTTTCATTTTTTTCCTTAAAGAAATTAAATATTGGAAGAGAATGCACTGTCCAAATAAAATGATAATTTGAATTTTAAAACTATAGTAATTGTTATGTATTGCGACCAATCTTAAAAACAATATGTTAAGAGTGAGTTAGGGGAGGAGGAGTGTTATACTCGAGGTATATTTTGATCACTTATATTTCTTATGAAAATATTAATATTTTATTTATTTTACTTTTCCTTTACGATAAAGAATGAATAGGGAAAAAGGAAATTGACAAATGTAATAAGATATTTTATTTTTATTACTATAAAACATTTAAAATTGGTACATCCATATAAGTTTTTGTAGAACATAAATAAATTTATTTTTATAACACACATAATTATTGGTTTTCAACAATAAAGTCATATCATATTAAAAACCATTCGTTCTAATTTGTGATTATCACCAACAATTTGGAATAATGATTGTAAACTCCTTTCATCTAAATTAATTATAAAAAACTACATTGATGTTATTTACAAAATAAGAGATAGACACTAACATAGTATATACATAGCATAAAATACATGTTGAATAATGTTTTCTTATACATAAAATATACTTTCTTAACATTAAAAAAAAAAAAAAAAAAAAAAAAAAAAAAAAACAACAACATAAACATACATACATGTTAACAAATTTAATTGCTCTAACTTATAAATAGCTTGATGGTTGATTTACCAAAATTTCATGAGAAGTAATTATCAATCCCACTTCAACATCATGTGATTATAGAAAGATGCATAACACATAAACTTACAAAAATGATCTCAAAGTATAACTTTACAGACATACCTAAATTTGAACCTTGGTTAATATCTAAAACTTTATATGAGCCCAATTTGAGTTTACGTGAATTTTTATTTGGAAAAGTTGTAATTACTTTCTTACATCCATGGAACCACTCATATAACTCTTCAAACCTTACAAATATAATCTGTCATTTTGTGTTGATATACATGAAATATGTAATCTACAAAATTTCTTATATAAGCTAAATATTTCATTTAACTCGTCAATTAAATAGCATGATTTAAAATTTTTTAAGAGTTACAAATCATAATATTTCAATTAATCATAAATTAATTTATATAAGTTGAATAGTCTTGGGAGTTTCCAATGCATGAGGTTCAAGAAAAAATGGTCTTAGGAGTTTCAAATACATGAGTTTCAAGGAAAAATGCTAGCTTTATGATATATATATATATATATATATATATATATATATATATATATATAGATATATATATATATATATATATATATATATATATAGATATATAGATTAAAGTTGAAAACTCACTTGATTCCAGTCTATTAATCAAAGAGACATGTGGCAGTTCAGTGCTCCAAGTCTAGAAAACTGAAAGCTCCATTAAATAGTGTTTAAAGAAAAATGATTTCGATATATATATATATATATATATATATATATATATATATATATATATATATATATATCGGATCTTAACGGGGCGAATAGTATCAAACCCGTCCCCGACCCATCCCGCTCCGGGTAAAAAATGTAAACTCCGTCCCCGATCCGTTACCCGTTAAAGTGAGGAATACATGTTCCGACTGGGTTGTATACCCGTGGACAAAACTTGCATCCCTAGCTTTCATAAACACAAAAACACAAAATAATAAGTACTTTATTTATTTTTCTTTTAACAAAGGAGTTTACATGGCTTGCTTAACTTTTTGTATCTAATGTTTACAAGTGTTTTCTTTTTTCTCTATTCTTACTTTTAGGTCTATCTATTTCTTTTCTACAGTCGTTCTACATTTATTCTTTGTAAAATTAAAAAAAAGTTGGAGCCTTGAAGACTGTTCTAAATGCTCTGATTGTAAAGGCGAAAGTTGGCCTCAAGTCTTTTTCTTCTTGACTATACCCATTTTCTCCCCTACTCACTGTTATGGATGCAAGTGGTTATTGTCAATACAATGAGTCTTGCTTTCATCTAATGACTCATAATATGGTAAAACCTCGATTGCCCTGGTGATGATCTTGTCAACTCAATGGTTACATAGATCAGATCCCATTAACTCGTTGCTTACAAAGATCGCTTCTTTTTCCTCCTTTGTTCTTGGTAAACATGAAGCTTGGAATCCATCTGCAATACTTCATCAATTAAATACATTCTATGTTTTTGTATGTTGTGAATTGTGTTTTCTTTTAATGCCTTTCACTATGTTTGTGTATTCTTTTATACAAAGTATTGAAGGGTAGATATCTCGAAGAATGGAAACTGATTCATGATCTTCTAAATCAAACGATTTTTAGTATCGGTTTTTATGATTCTCTTGAAAAAGGCGACATCCAGGTCTTTTGAAAACATTGTATATTCCTCTTTTAACCATTCATCTGTTGACCATTTCTCAATTTATCATCTCCTTACCAATTTTGTCTTGTATTAGACGCAACTTAACTTTATAATACAACAGATAAAACACTTCATGTTTACATTGTTTATGATTCATGCTGATTTCACCTCAATGTGATTGAAACATCTCATTCTCTCCTTAATTTATTCTCTATAAAACATAATGATTCATGGTGATATACCACACATTAATAAAAGTTTGACACTCTGTGCTAATGGTAAGGCTATGTACCGTAGCTTATCACACACACCAATCCATTCACCATACATTCTTCTTTGTAATTTTATGATTCAACGTATGAAGGCAGACGTTGATGAGAATTCAAAAACTCTGTGCCAATGGGTATATCACATTTTGTGATGTATTAGACGCACCTACCCTTTAACTACCAATAATTCTTCTATTAAAGAATTTGAAGATTCACTATATCTAGCATACACTAATAAAACTTTGACACTCTTTTTCGATGGGTACATTCTGTACTGGAATTTATTACATGCATCATCCCATTATCGCCCTTTATTCTTATAACAAAATAATTTAACGATTCAACATATAAAACCATATGATGATGAAACTTCGCAATACGATGTTAGTTCATGATAGTGCAACACATACTATCAACAAACATCACATTCTCGCTTGTTTATCAGCTGCAACTTTAATCCACTGATAATGCAACTATGATACGCTGATCACTTCTGCTCATAATATAATGATGCGGATGTCAAAAATTAGAGAGATCATATTCTCAGACGTATTCATCTTCTCAGGGGAGAGATACTTTGAGGATGCCTTCATTTTCTCAAGATGAGTTAGTTTCAAAATGCAAGAAAGTTCTTACTCTCAGGGAGAACAAAAGATGGAAGACTTAAACTTGCAATATTACACTCAGGGGGATAAAATGGTAAATAATTTGGTGAAGATTAGTTTTGACATTATCAAATAGGAGAGATTGTAAGATCATACCTTATGATCTGACGATTCAAGCACACAACACACTATGCACCTTATTATAAAAAAAAGAACGAAAATATTATATTTATTTATGAAATATAGAGTATGTAAAAGATAATGATTAATGATTTCAAAATTTAAATCCTGATTTGGCTTTTAAAATTCAAAATATGAATATTGATGTGTATAGTATTTTAAAATTTAAACGTGAATAAACTTTTAAGGATGTCACATGATATTATTAAAATCATACTTTGTAAAAAAAAAGTTTATAAATTTTAATTTGTTAAAAAATGAGCACAATCATGAAAAATTTTAAAAAACAATTATATATATATATATATATATATATATATATATATATATATATATATATATATATATGTATATATATATATATATATACTTTTTTTTATAAAAAAAGCTCAGAATTGTTTTTCCAAAAATCATGAGAATTTATGCGATACTTCATTATACTAGTGACTTTGTAAAAAGAGTTTTCCAAAATAAGTTTTTGAAGTGTCTATTTTAATTTTAATAAATATATTTTTTTAAATATTGAACATAATATGATTCAAAATGTGATGATTCAAAATATTTATGGTTTAGTTTATTTTTCGATTCAACTTATTTATGAATCTTAATTTGTTATGATCTAAAAATATTTAGATTCAAATACTTTATAATGCTTAATTATATCTATTATGATTGAAAATTAAATGATTAAAATATATTATGATCCATAACTTTTTTTGGAACAAAAAATTCATTCAATTGAATACATATTGTTGATTCAAAATCATATGCTTCATAAATGATAAGATCCAAAATGTTAGGATTCAAAATATTTTGATCCAAAAATAATATGATTCAAAAATATTTTGAACGAAGAATATTAGGATCCTTAATAATTTTATTATTTTAAACTTTTATAGTGATTAAAAATTAAAAACATGAGACGATATTTAAAATAAAAAAACAAAAAAAATCAAAAAATCAAAACAAAAATAAACAAAAACACTAGAATCTTGAAGTATGTAGTAAAGATATTAAAAAATTAAAAAAAAATAAAAAAATGAAAAATGAAAAAAAATAAAACTTTTTTAAAAAAAAAGCGTACAAATAAAATAACAAAAAAGTAAAAAACAAGAGAAAAAATTAAAACCTAAAAATTGACTATATATATGCTTTACTATTTTTTAAATTTGTTTTTACAAAAACAGTATAAAAAAAAAAAAAAAAAAAAAAAAAAAAAAGAAAGAAAAAAAAAACTCACTTACATGACGTTCAGTGGACATTTGTCGCACATGACTTAATCTTCGAGTCCGTATTAATTACCATGGACGTGGGTCGCATGTAAACGCGCCACACATGTATTAGGTTTGACATTTTTCCCCTGACGAAGTGAGTGGTGAAGAATTATTGTTGAAGTTCTTATCATTTTTGAGTTTTCACCAGAAACGGAGCATATATATATATATATATATATATATATATATATATATATATATATATATATATATATATATATATATATATATATATATATATATATGTATGTATATAGTCCGGATCCAATAAGAAACGAAAAAATTGGTAGGAACCACGATAATTTTTCTCCACCAATCATTCCATGAATGATACAAACGTCAAACCCAAATACTTGGTTGTGACGCGTTAGGATGCGATACACGTCCATGGAACGCAATACAATCTCAAAGGAATAATCGTCTGAGACAAACGTCCATTGAACGTAAATTAAATGTGTTTTTTTTCTTTTTCCTTTACTTTTGTTTTAATATTATTATTTTTTTCTTTAAAAAAATTCAGAAAAATATAAATTGATATATTCTCGGTTTTAATGTTTTTTATTTTTTCGTTCTTTTTTTATTTTATTTGTTTTTTATAAATATTTTTTTTTCTTTTTTAGTTTTTTTCTTTTTGTATTTTTAATATATTTACTACATACTAGAAGATAGTATGATTTTTGTTTTTAATTTTGTTTTTAGTTTTTGAATGTTTTTTTAAGATTTTTTAAATTAAATATCGGTTTGAGTTTTTAATGTTTAACAATAATAAAAATTGAAATATGTAGAATATTAAAGATCATAATATTTTTCATTCAAATTTTTTTTGAATCATATTATTTTTGGATCAAAATTTTTTGAATCAAATTATTTTAAATCATAGTATTTTGAATCATACCGATATTATGTATCATACATTTTTGGATCATATTTTTTTGGATCATATCAATTTGGATTATAATATATTGAATTAAATAAAGTTTTTGTTCAACAAAACGTTTTGATCATTATTTTTTGAATCATTTAATTTTGAATCAGAGAATATATAATAATTAATGATCATTAAATACTTGAATCAAAATATTTTTAGATCATAAACATATTGAATCATTATATTTTTGAAGAATAAATATTTTGAATCATCTCTATTTGGATTATACTATGTTCAATATGTTTTTAAACTTTTAGTCTTTAAAATCAAGTTGGGTTTCTAAAACACTATAATTTTTTTAAAAATTTCTTTTTACGAAGTCATTAGAATAGTGAATAAAAGCATTACTTAAATTTTTATAATTTTTGTAGAATTTTTTTTTCGATTGTTTTATAAATATAAAAAATTAAGATAATATTTTTTTTTCAAATTTTCATGATTCTGCTCATTTCGTAGAGAATTAAATTTTAAAAACTTTTGTTTTTTCATAATCTTTTTCAAGGAAAGAAACAGCTATGCACAAAAAACAAAATGAATGGAAAAAATAAAAGCTTCAACAAATGAGAAACAGACACTTGTCATGAGAGTGGGGAGCGTAGAACGGGGAGCACGTAGGCGCATCTCTAGCTCCAAAATTTGATTTTTATTTTATTTTTTCTTTTTTGCTTTTTCCCTTTTCCATTTTAATCCTTCAAATAATTAATATTCACTGGAAATTATCATTACCTCACTCATAATTACTAAATTGTCATATCTTTTCGCGAGATTTTGACAATAAATTAAATCAAATCTCATCATCTTTTTTCAATCTTAGGGCCTAGATTTATCCTCGTGGTTCATACCAAATTTGGAGTTCCGATTTAATCATATATATATATATATATATATATATATATATATATATGTATATATATATATATATATATATATATATATATATATATATATATATATGGTTAGATTATTATGTTTTTGATAAGTAATATGTGCATGTGTGGTTGATTGTGGACCAATCGTAAGTCCTTACGGATTTAAGAAAAAGTCAATGGCAGAGGACTTGAGCAAAGCGGCGGAACTTCATGGGAATATGAGCGTTCGTCAATATTCATGGTGACGATGAGGATGGAGTCGGCTATAAAGGGAGAACGGTGCATCGGCAGTGGCGAGAGGTTGATGTTGAGGAATGAAGATGTGTGTCGATGGTTTGTAGGCTTTTAAGGTTTATATCCCTAATTTAAAGGCTATTAAATAAAGATTTTTATTATTTACCATAATTACTATAGCTAAGATTACTAACATACCCTTTTATGATTTATTAATGATGTTATTTTTCATTAATTCTGATTGGTGCTTACATAAATACAATAGCTCTTAAAAACATTTGAACCTCTCTCTCTCTCTCTCTCTCTATATATATATATATATATATATATATATATATATATATATAGGTAAAGGTTCAAATGAGAACCAAAAAATATTAAGAACCTAAGAACCAACTAATTAAGGAAATTCTTGTCAAAACACGGAATGACATAAGCTGTAATTCTCACGAAATAGAAGCTGTAAAGGTTTACTATCTACAACCACCACCTACCTCCAGTGACTGTACAACCCCACTGCCACCTACCTCCAACGACTGTACAACATCGTCGTCACCTACCTCCGACGACTATCCACCACCGCCACCTAGTGTCTTCACCATGTCGCTGCCTCATGCCGCCGACAAAACTCGTTACCACCGTCATTACGTGCTTTTCCGGCGACTTCCAAAATACTAGTTGAAGGATTCTTGTGGTCTTGTCTCATTTTTGGTGGTCTTCGTAGTTCAGATCTGTCCAGATCTGGTCAGATCTAGAACCTCCAGCTTCAAATCTACAACATTTGCCTTCAGATCTGCCCTCATCTCCCTCACCGTTACTTCTTGCTATTGACGTCGATCTCACCACCACCATCTGCCAACCTTCAGATCTGGAGTCGCCACCTTTAGATCTAGACCATCCACCTTCAGAACTCTTGAACTTATTTTTTTCTCTGAAATGTTCCATCACCGGCGAAAATGTTTGTCAAATTTGTACCAGATCTGTTATGTGTCACCTGTTTCCCATGTGTAACTCATTTCCGTCTTTGTCTCTCTTATTTTTCGTTAAAACAACACCAAATCGACATCTGATCTGATGTTTTTGTCCATTTCATGTTAGATCTGGTGTGTGTATGGAGTTTACATTGATGGTGTTTACGAAAGGAAGTTCTGAAAAAAAGATGTACATAAGGTGTTTGATGAAATGCCTCAATGAAATTTGGTAAGTTATTAAGCTGTGAATTAAGTTGTGAATGCATATTTTTTGTATATTAAACTATGAAGTTTGTGTATTTAGCTGTGATATTTTTGTTTAAAATTGCAAATTAAATGCATTAAGCTGTGAATTTGTTGTTTAAACTGTAAACTGACTATATTAAGCTGTGAGTTTTGTATATTTAACTATGAATTAATTGTATTAAACTGTGAATTGATTGTATTAAATTTTTTAGTTGAAAATATGCTTTTGAATGTATATTTTTTTGGGTATTAAACAGTGAATTTTCTGTATTTAACTATGAATTAAAAGTTTTAAGTTGATATTATGTTTTTCTACTTGCATTTGTTGTAGATCTCTATTATATTTCGGTTTTTTTTTTATTTTGTTTTTTTTTTTCTGCTAATGTGTGAATTTGATATTTTAATCTCTCATTTGTCATATAATTTTGTTAATCTTAGTTTTAACTACTATTAACTTGTGAATGTATAATTTTTTTGAATTAAACTTTAAATTTATTATACTAGTTTGTGAATTTATATATTAAATTGTGTATTAATTGTAATAAGTGTTTTAAGTTGATAATATGGATGTGAATACTACTTTTTGTGTATTAAGATGTGAATTTAGTCTACTAAGCTGTCATTTTTGTGTTTTAAACTGTGAATTGATTAGGCTTTGAATTTTCTTTTTAAACTATGAGTTGACTGTATTAAGCTGTGAATTTTCTGTTTGAACTGTAAATTGACTAGATTAAGTTGTGAATTATGTGTATGAAACTATGAAGTTACTTGTATTAAGTTATGAATTTTGTGTATAAACTTTGTATTGACTATATAAAGAGTGTTAAGCTGAAAATATGGTTATGGATGCATACTTTTTGTGTATTAAACTTTGAATTTTGTGTATTAAACTATGACTTTTGTGTTTTAAACTGTATATTTTCTTCCTAGACTATGAATTGACTATATTAAGCTGTAAATTTTGTGTATTAAATTATGATGGTTGGTGGCAGCGTGTGGTGGTGGTAGTAGTAGGGTTTAAAATTTTGATTTCTTTAAGTTTGTGAATTAGTATAAAATGGTTTGTATTAAATTGTAAGTTTTGTGAACTAAATTACGAATGGACTGTATAAACTTGTACTTTATATAAGTTTTGTGTTCAAATATGAGAGCATATAAGAATGAAAATATTATACTGCAAAAATTACAATTTTGCCCTTTTTGTATCGAAAAGAGAGAAAAAAAAGGATTTTCACATGTTTAACAAGCATATCATCAGAATCCTTCCATCCGCGCCTGAGTACCTCATTATCGGGCAGTCGCTCTTGAAATGCCCTGACTCACCACAATTAGAATCAATGGATAATATACTTAGATTTCACATTGATATGTGAATTCTACAACTACATAATTGTAGCGAATATCCATATTCGGGTCGCTCTTTGACTAGAACACATTTTCATGAACCATATACAAACATCATGCACTTGACCTAGTGGTATAAATTAGGTCCGAGTCTCATAGGAACTTAAGCTAAAGTTGAAAACTAGGGCTAATATACTTGATTCTTCAATTTCACTTGAATCTCGAAACCACTACATAGAATGCCAATAAACGGATTAAATAAATTACAAACATTATTCATAACTATAAAAGAGTTATAATACCATAGGAAAATTTGAAGTCTCAAAGATTCTATTTATTTTGATATCCAAAGATTTACAAAATCTCAAAACCCTAAAAAGCCCTAAAAACACATATTTATGAACTTTAGCTTTAAAAATTCTATAAAAATATTTATGAAACTTATAATATTATCTTATAATAGTTAAAATTATGAAAATAAATTCAAGGAAAATAAAATTTAAAGTATCTAACATTTATTCCTAATTATCAAGTTAAATCAATAATTTTATAAAACAAATCATGGCTTAATGCATTATTTATGTAAAAAAAATGGGAAAGTTTATAAAAATTGAGGGAAATTTATATAGAATAAATGGAAGAGATGGGGGTCTCTCTCCTCATTGAAAATCCATATCTCTCTCCCCATATCTCTCCACTTCCCAACACAAAATCATTTTTCTCCACTCTCACACTCCATATTCCCTCATTCTCTCTCATTTTCCTCTCACTCTCTCACACACATTTTTTCTCTTCCTCCCTCTAAGAACCACAAAATTTTCCAGCAAACAAACCCAAGAACACTTCTCAAACTCGAAATCTTCATCATATTGTGGTGTTCTTGAAGGTAAAATCGATTTCTGCTTCACTATTCCTTCAAGTTTTACTATTTCTTCTTCTCCATAAACACTTTTCTTTGAGCTTATTCACATGCATGTTCATAACAACGATTTTTATGATTATGGTGATATTATTTCACCCAAAAACCAACATGCATGTGATGATCTTCAAGCTTAGATGCTTGATCATCAAAGTTTGTTGTCAAAAAGCATTAAAACTGGTTCATAAAGGAATTATTCCCAAATAAATATGTAAAACTTCTTTCCTGATCAAATCCAATTTTTCCCAGAATTCCATCAACAAAATGAGATGTTCTAAAAATTTTCAAAAAATAATTCATTTTTCTCGAGTTATTGTAATTATTGCAAAAAATAGGGCAATAATTCATATAAAATACTTTATGAGGTTGATAAATCCTAGGAAAATTCTTGGATGACCCCTAAAGTTAATGATGACATTTCAGGGAGTTTCATCGATTTACGTTACTGTTACCTATGGTTTTGAATTTTCTTTTTCTTTAATTCAAAAAATCATAAAACCACTTTAAGTAATGTGAAAAGATATATACGATTTTTTGCAAATCCTACCTAATGTGGAGTACTCATAAAAATATTTTTAGAATTTTTCATAATCCGTTACTATTTTCCCCGATTTTTTTATTTATAGTGGAATAGTATAGGGAAAAATATTTATACTCATCTAAAAATCATGAAAATTTACCAAAAGAACTTTTAATATATTAGAAATTTAAATAAAAATTTGGATGGTTTTTATATTCAGTATGCTATTTTTCTTCTATTTTCTAAGATTAAATATATTTAAATCTACAAAATCGGAATCCAGTAGATAAAAACCACCTTTGATATTTTTCCCAGATTATCTACACTGTAAATGAAGTTTAAAAAAATTTTGGTAATTCACTTTAACTGTTTAATAATTATTCTCCAATTAATGATTATTTAAGAGGATAAAACAAAGAAAAATAGCAAGACTAAGTGAAAAATATCGTTTATATTTTTCACAGCTTCTATATGTATAATAACAATGTCACAAAAAGTTTGGGTAATTTTGAAATTGTTTTCTATTTATTTCAATTTTTATTAGAATAAATGCATAAAAATCATATAATTCGTTTAAACAGTTTAGAAATCCATTTTTATATTTTTCTCAGCTTAAGAATGCTTAATAACAGTAATAAAAAGTTTAGGCAATTTTGGAAACCATTTTCTGTTTTTTTTTTTTGAATTTTTATTAAAATAAAGTCACAAAAATCAAAAAATGGGGTTAACCAGTTTAGAAATCCTTTTTTATATTTTTCTCAAATTACGTATGTTCAATGGCAGTATTATAAAAGGTTTGGGAATTTTTATCATTTGGATACTATTTTTTATGAATTTATATTGTTATGAAGGCTAAAAAAATTGGGAATAATAGTTAATCACATCAAAAATTCAAGGAAAATTTTTTGGAAGACCTCTACTATGTTTAGAATGAAAATGCAAAGTTTAAGAATTTTTGGAAACTTTTTGATATTATTTTGGCTTTTTAGGAGCTTAAAACGTCTTTAAATGTGTTGAAATATCCTCAATTAATATTACAAAAATTTGGAAATTAATATCCAAAATTGTCTTATTTCACCATTTCAGAAAAATGTTTGTAACTTATCAATATTAAATTTTGACACAATATTGACATAATTCTATTGTAGTAGTTAGTATACTAGTGTTAGATTTCGATTAGAGACTCACTAGCGAATACCATTATTGTAGGAATTGGTAGTGGTACAAGTGGAACGTAGTTCAAGGCACCATTTGCATCATCTCAATGCATTGTGACTATTCACGACTCCCCTAATTTCGGTTTTTATGTTTTGGGGTGGAAAAGCATGTCCAAAATACTATTTATTGTTCGTTGTATTTAAATTGATTTGTATCAAACTTGATTGCTATATTTTGCTATTTCTCTATGTATGTATATGCGACACGAAACATGAAGCCTTATCGTCTTATGTCCCTTCCCTTTACACTTTACTCCAACCATTAACTCTTTGAGCTAATGGTCATTATGGATAGCGCTATTTGGAATTGACAACTCCTTACTCGCCAAATTGCTGGAGTGCATGATACCATAAAATCTATGGAACGATAAGCATAGATCTTGATAGGGCATCAGCCATAGGCTTGGTTGGGAACTCATTGTTTTCTCATACACATACAAACTCGTTAATTATTATAGCAATAAACTTTGTATCTCATTATAACAACAAACTTTTGTTACTATATACTTTTACTTGTTTTAGCAACGAACTTGGTTGCTCCTTATAGTAACTAACTTGTTTGCTCCCTGTAGCAATGAAACTTGTTTACTCATTTAGTAACAAACTTTATTTCCCATGAGGATATGAACGTTGCATCTCTTTTGGGCAACATACTTTATTTCTCATGATGACAATGGAATTTATTTATACAAATTTATTTACTTATTTTAGCAATATATTTTTATCTATGGAAACTTATATCAAAACTTTGATTTCGATTCATGAAACCAATATTATTTTTAATATGTGAAGTCACCAACTATTTCGGTAGTTGATCGCTCATTTTACATGCTTTTTTAGGTATCATCTAGTAAGAGGCAGCTAGAGACACTTCACTTTTAGGAGCTTTCATATGTGTTGTATTTCAGTTTACATTGTAATTTCTTTTTAAAATAAAATTTGTTCAAACTCATTGTAATTTTGTAATGCTTTTTAATACTATGTTGGTGTTGTCTTTTTAACTTTTGCTATGAAACCCATTGTACTGCGACACCCTGTGTTTCCGCTTCAGTGGGGTGTGACATGTTCGCTCTTTCCTCTTTTTCCCCAACTTTCGATTATAGTCCCCTCCCTTTGATGGCTCGGGAATGGGGACTAGCACGCGATGGCGGACTCCATGGTCAATGAGTCGTTGGGCCAGGCGTCTAGCACTATCGAATGTAGTTGGTTTAGAAGACAGTACATCTTCTTGAATCGGGGTAGATAAACCCTAAATGTACGTTTCTATCTTCTTACTCTCTGGGGTAACCATCTTAGGGCATAGTGTCACCAGATCGCTAAACATGTCAGTGTATGTCTCTATGACTGAGCCGACCATGGTATGCTCCCATAACTCTTGTTCCAGCTTTTGAACTTCGCCTCTTGGGCAGTATTCTTCCAATATCAACTCTTTTAGGTTCTCCCAACCTATTGAGTTAGCCACTGATAGGGTCAGTGACTTAACATGGCTATTCCACCATGTTAGGGCTCTATCGGAGAAGGTGCAGGCGGCAAACTTAACTTTTCTCCCTTCTGTGAACGAACAGATTGCAAAGACCGAATCTGTTTTCTCGAACCATCGCATCATAGCAATGACTCCCTCATTTCCATTAAAGGATTTGGGTTTGCAGTTCATGAAGTCCATGTATGAACACTCCCTTGGGTGTCCGTGAGTAGCTCCGGGGTTTGTTAAGTGTGTACCGCTATCGGATCCGCTTGTACCACTTTCGCTGAGGTGGGTTAGAGCAGTTGCTACTACGACAAATATCGCTGCTTGGAGAGCAACAGGATCGAACTGTGGAGAAGGTAGTGGAGTTTGAACTGGAGTTATTGGAGTAGTGCGTCTCGCTGGTCGACGTGGAGGCATCTTTTGCTAAAAGAATACAAATATGAGATGAGAATAAGTCTATAGTAGTGGATATAAGCCGAAATTTGAATGAAAATGGTATCCTAGTTCTGAGTGTATCTGGTTCTGAATTTCATAGGGTTCTGGAAACAATTTATAAAAGGGATTCTATATAAAATAAACTTTATGAATCAGAAGTGGCCATCCTCGAATGAATTTCTGTGAATTGAACAACTGTTACTGGCTGCATGCAAAAAAATAATTCTAACACTTAGTGTGAGCAGTGTATCCACTAGCTCACGAAGTCAAATAAAGTAATTATTTATTAGTGTGACACATAAGACATTTTAGTTTCTCCGGCTGATCACTTCTTGGAAATCTCTTTTTGTCTCTCCTTGACTCCTCTGCTGATTGCTATGATGGAGTGGTCACATCTTTCAAGGTTTGTCGTATGAGAATGGAAATGTCTAAAGAATCTATGAGATTAAGCGTAACATTATGGGGTGATACTTATAAAATAAACTTTATGAATCAAAAGTGGCCATCCTCGAATGAATTTCTGTGAATTGAACAACCGATACTGGCTGCATGCAAAAAAATAATTCTAACACTTAGTGTGAGTAGTGTATCCACTAGCTCATGAAGTCAAATAAGGTAATTATTTATTAATGTGACACATAAGACGTTTTAGTTTCTCCGGCTGATCACTTCTTGGAAATCTCTTTTTATCTCTCCCTGACTCCTCTTCTGACTGCTATGATGGAGTGGTTACATCTGTCAGGGTTTGTCGTATGAGAATGGAAATGTCTGAAGAATCTATGATATTAAGTGTAACATTATGGGGTGATCCTTACTGGGTCCTCCTATAATTGTGCAATGTATACAAGTTGTATACAATTTAAGATTAAATAGGCCTTCGAATAAGTGATCCTACTCCAAAACCACAACCAAACAAGGAACAGGTAGTGAAGCATAGATCACAAATTCTAAGTCTATAAAATCTCAATTATATAAACCTTGGAAGTATACACTCCGGAATCATATACCTACCAGAATGGTCTTTTAAGTTCTCATATAAGTTTTTTATAGTGCCTAAAATACTCCTATAGTATTTTAATGTAATGAACTTGGTATGTTTTAAACATGTTGTTGTCCTGTAGTATCATAAAATACTTCCATAGTATTCTAACTTTTTGTTTTGGTCTAGAAATCCTTTGAATAGTGTTAGGTAAGTTTTAAGACTGTTGCAACACCACATCACTCCCAAACACATGTTGGTCATATTTCAAATGAGTATAGTTGGTCAGGCTATATTGATCACATATATGATTACATAACTGTCCAGGTTTGACCGTAATGTTCAACCTTTAAATACTTTTGTTCTATTCTTCTTGTGATACTTGTTCTAGCATGTATATATGTATAAGCACATATGTATACTTTTATAAAGTATTGTTATATTTTTAAAATATATTATTATTCATAGCAATTCGGCCCCATTGTATTTATAGTTGTATATATTTTATAGGTTGATATACTTATTTCACTATAAACAATGCTCTGATACTAATCCGTTACACCCCCAAACCGGAACGGCGGAAACG
Organism: Lactuca sativa; assembly: GCF_002870075.4. Lineage (NCBI taxonomy): Eukaryota > Viridiplantae > Streptophyta > Magnoliopsida > Asterales > Asteraceae > Lactuca > Lactuca sativa. Next base: position 53,652,852 of record NC_056625.2, read on the forward strand.
TTCGGGGCAGAGGACGTCCTGTTTAGTATCACAACAAATGTATTATAGCAATCATAATAACAAACAACCATTGTATTAATATTAAAGTGTTTACAAAGTAGTGATTCACAAAAGATTGAATCCAAAAGTAAATAACAAAACAAGACATGTAGCTACTACACTTCAACTTCTGAATCCCAGTACACGTACCTGTCTACTAGTTCCCTCAGAATACAAGTTATTTTGAAAGAGTAGATCAGCATTTAAGCTGGTGAGTTCATAATTATTTTAGTGATGTAAAGTATGTTGAAAGTTCTTTTTAGAAAAGTTCGCCTGTTCCTTTAGAAAATCCTATATCTTCTGATGTAATGAAAGATAAGTAAAAATGACTCTACAATTCCTTCTATGAGTACCAAATGGATACAAGTTACATATAATTTAGAGTAAACAGACAATCAATTATGTGAATCTTCCCTAAGCCCACAACCAAACAAGGAATAGGGAATGAGGCGGAAAGCACACATCCCATTGTTTGTTAGATCTTCATTGTATACAACCCTGACATATTCACTTGGTACTTACGAAATTAACTGTAATAGTTCTTTTATTTGATGAAAACATTCTTTAAGAAAAACCCTTATTTCCTTTAGTAAAAATGGTAACCACAATAATTCCTTCAATAATCACTTAGTTTATGCAATCTATATATAATCTAATATCAAACGGATAGTTAATTGTGTGAATCTGCCCTAAGCCCACAAACAAACAAGGAATAAGAAGTAAGGCGGAAAGCACACATCCAACTGCCTATCAGATATTAATTATATATAACACTGATGTATAAACTAAGGTATTGTAGAATTAACCACTTAAGGTCCTTTAAGTTATAATGGTTTAATAAAATGGATTAAACCCTTTTGCTGATAAGTTTCTAGTTTATTCTACTACATGTTCTATCTAAAAAGTATGTTTTTGTACTAGAAAATGGTGTATTAAATTGGTATACTAAGACCTGACCCATACCTGGTACTCCTTATGATTACCTGGTGTATACGGAATATATATATATATATATATATATATATATATATATATATTATATGCATATATATATTATATATATATATATATATATATATTATATATAACTAAGATCGGACAGATAGTAGACTGGGTGCATCTGCTCTAAGCCCACAACCAAACAAGGAACATGAAATGAAGCGCAAAGCACAAACTCTACTATCTACAGACCCGATTAATATATATCCCTGATGTATGCACTAAGGAATCATAAAGTTAGCATTATAGGCCCCTTTTTAAGTGAATGTACTAAGAATCGACTGTACCGATTATCTTTTTTATGTTTTCCCAAGTTTAAGACTATCTTTACTAGAAAATAGTTTGCATTACTTTTTATGGGAGAAGATCACCATATAAATGTAATGGGAAAATGAAAGTATTAAGTAATCTTGTATAAGTAATTACTGAATCACTAAGTACCTTAAAACTATTTTATTAATTAGGGTTAACATGTGAGATGATTGTAACCATAATGATATGCACGTGTTTAACACGACGACCTAATGGTGCCAAAACTGTTGTGACATTTGTCACCCGTAGACTTGCAAGTCCCACTGTAGCTAGCAGCAAGGTGTGGGGTGTCAATCCCGTATAGATATATACACAAATTCATGTTCTCCCTCCAGGAGACTCTGATTATAAAACGCATCCTAGCAAGTATATTGCTAAGTCGTGAAGAAGTGGTTTCACATTATTGTTATCTTGTTCTTCTTATAGTATGTTCCTTATGTTCTAGTGTATAGTATGTTCTTCCCTGTTTCTCTTTATAGTATGTTCTTTATGTTCTTGTTATTTTATGTTCCTCCCTGTTTCTCATTATAGTATGTATTTAACCCCTAAACTATACCTATTATAGTCTACTAGTGTGTTTACTTGAACTGTTACCGACTTGAATAAAAGACTCATTTATCTATTGAGTTATGATTGTACTTTAAAAACGGTGTTTTATAAACAATAAAGTAACGAAACTTAAAAAGAGTTTTGGAAATGGTTATCACAAATAACATTTACACAATTATCATTGTGTTCAACTTGTATTCCCCCATTAAAAGCATTTAAAACATTTAAAAGATTGATTATAGGGGTATGAACTCACCTTATGTGGGTGATTCAATTGTAGATTCGTGTAAGGATGAGAAGTTCCATGAATGAATTCCCAAGGCACAAACGAGTCCTAAATGACATATATTGTCATATATAGGCATGTAATTAGTGTTTTTATACCACTAACATGCAAGGAAACACCCTTAGTTACTAGGAAACACTTGAACTAAGTGTTACAATCACATGTGATTGACTAAAGGAAGTTTACGGCCACACAAGAGAGTGTACGGCCAAAGGGTGTACGGCCAGGGAGTGTACGACCATACATTCATGGGAGATCATGCAAAAAGGGGTGTTTGATCCATAGGGAAACTAGTGTGTCAAATATGCAACAAGAGGATGAACAAGGCTCTCATATTGGAAGGTATTACGGTGTGTACGACCAATGAACCTATGAAGGGTTCACGGCCGTACTCCCTACACGATCATGAAGGGATGTTGAAACATGATGAATCAAGGCTTGGATCTTATGGTCTTTCAAGTATAACAAGGTACATGAAGAAACATTTACGATTTTGGGATCCTTGGGAGTTCACGACCACCAAGAATAAGTGTGTGTTCTTGGTGAAGGATGATGATCTTGAAGATCTAGACAAAAGTGGTGATTTCATGGATGAAATCATTGGGTTGTACTAGATTAAGAAGGATATCAAGGAATACAAGGAAGAATCACTTACGATATGGATGAGAAAAGGAGTAATTTTTTATGATACTTGAGAGAGAATTTAGGTGTTCTTGAGTTGAAAGTGTATGAAATGAAGAGAAATGAAGGAATATCCTACATAAGGGCATGAGTTCACGGCCACCTTGAGTCTACGACCATACACTCATGTGTGCGGCCATATACTCCTCTTGAAGGAGTTCTTGGCTCGAATGTAACATGATGATCCTAAGTTAACACTTCCCTAAACCCAAAACTTGAATGTACTAGGCTTAGAACACTCAAACAAACCCTAAATAATGCTAAAAGATAGCAGAAACGAGTCTGACTCTCGATTCATTAGCTGGACTTACAAGATAATATTTTTTGGGTTGTCACATCATCCCCCCGTTCGACGGAATTCCATCCCGAAATAGCTTTCTTAGCAGTACTCCTGGGGTTGTGCTCCTCTGATTGGCAGAATACCCACTCATAGACCTGGCAACTTTGCCCTAATGTCCATGATAGGATTCATACCTGGTGCATCTATCATTACTTTGTGTATACAAGTCGTATATAATTAAGATTAGTAAGACGGTCGGATGTGCAACTCTGCCCTAGGTCCACAACCAAACAAGGAACAGGAGATAGGGCGGAAACACACATACTAAATCTGCATAATCATAATTATATACCACTCTAGCGTATACACTTATTAGTGATAGGTGGGATGTATTCGTCCTTAGCCTCTGTGCTTGAACTTGATTTGCTGGACGAGTGGTAGTTCGGGAAGGTCTGCTGAGTATATGGTGGTAAGGTTTCGGAGGGCAAGGTACTCCTCACATGAGTACTTCGGGTTTAGAATACGAGGTAGACGATTTCGAGGTTTGGGTCGGGCTGTTGTTACGAATGAGGAGGGTTTCGAGAAATTGGACGGTTAAGGCGATAGAAACATATGAACTTAGTATGGTGACGACACCAATTCATGACGAATGCTGACAACGGACTCTTTACAGAAACAAAAAGTTAGGCCGACTTGAAAGAATTGTTTGTTATACGACGGTGTATCCCGAGTGTGTTCGACAATGTACTCTATGTAAATGTTCTTGTGCTTTCTATTTTCCCCTTGATATTAACACTGTCACAAATCGTACCACGATGAGCGAGTACTAATAGTACAGTGTTTTGATAACTAGTGTCGATACCCTATAATATGATACTCCTCAGTACCTCTATGATCGCCTGGCATATACAAGTTATGTATAATTTAGATGAATAAGACGGTCGACTGACTGGCTATACCCTAAATCGACAATTAAAAAAGGAACATGAATTAAGGCGGAATCACTCACTCTAAGTCTGCAAAATCTTAGCTATGCACAACCCTGATGTACATACTAAGCCGTCATGACTTCCTTGAATGGATCTTTAGTTCTCTCATGAATGTTGTGACTTGATTAGATGAGTGAGTTATTATAATTACTTATAAATGTTTTCCCCAAGGTTTTAATCTTATATAAATATAAATTAATTTTTAAAGCAATTCTTATTTCGAAGACGTACCGCTGGTCGTTGGGGACTCTGCAGTAGTTTCTCTTGCGGTGATCATCAGAATCCTTCCATCCGCACCTGAGTTCCTCGTTATCGGGCACTCCCTCTTGTAATGCCCTGACTCACCACAACCATAGCAGGCCTGATTTACTTCTACTCTGGGGACTTGGGAGATCGGTTATGCTGGTGCCCTGCAAAAACAGGTGGTGTGCCCTTTCCTGTTGCAATTCAAGCATTGTATTTCCCGACATACTCTAGTGTGGTGGTAAGTATGCTTTCCACACTTCGGGAGAGTTCCAACATGTCGACTGGCAGGTAATGGAGTAGCAGATGTTGTGGCGGCGTATGCAGTCACCATTTGTTGCTCCTGCGGGGTTTCCTGGGTTGTTCTGTGACAACCGTCAAAATTTGAGTCGGTTCTAGAATTGATAAACTTGGTTTTACGTGTAGGCACGACACATACTATACTTAGTAACTAGAAACTAAGTTATAACCTACTAGAAACTTGGAAACAATTAGAATCAATGGATAATATACTTAGATTTCACATTGATATGTGAATTCTACAACTACTTAACTGTAGCGAATATCTATATTCGGGTCGCTCTGTCATCCCACGAAACCGATGGCGGAAGCGTTCCGGGGCGGAGGACGTCATGTATAGAATCACAACCAATGAATAACAACAATCATAGCAACACAACCATTACAGTGAATATTTGAATAAAAACATTTACATCTATTTGTAACTCAGTTTGAAATACATCCAATAGTTTTGCAAAATAAAAACTTAAAAAATCTAAATGCTTTGGTTCCTAGAAAATCCAGCAAGTACCTGTCTACTGATTTCCTGAGAATACAAGCAGTTTGAAAAATATCAGCATAAAGCTGGTGAGTTCATAAGCAGTAATTTGTAATGAAAACTTATTGATGAGCGAGCCGAAATGATTATGTAGTTTCAAGAAAATCCGATATTTTCTTTAGTGAAAAACATATTGTGATCGATTTCGTATACAACCACGAATGTTCGTTTCTGAAAATCGTAGAGATACGCAAAATTAGTGTCATGTGACTAGCTAAAGCTAATCATGAAGTATACATACTTAAATGTAAAATCGTAGCATAAATGATTCGGTTTTGAATACCCTGGCTCGGCCAGTATGCATAGTGTGTTTAGTTCTATTTGGTATAAATAAAACTACTGAAGAAAACCAGGTTGGTAAACTATCGGTGATTTATACATAATGTGAGTCGTATAACCATGCTTGATATGACTAGTGACCTTTCCAACATTCTTAGGCGCTGATGTTAAATGACATTTGTACATCTCTGGCGTGCCCGCCTAACTGTAGCTAGCAGTCCAGATGTGGGATTGTCAGTCCCGAATAGATATATTCATAAACCTCACGCTCTCCCTCCAGGAGACTCTGGTTATACAGTGGTAGGATTTATCCATGTACACCTAAGGGTACAGTAGTGAAGTAGTGCCTCACAGTATCGTACAATCTAGTTTACATGTAATACAGTAGCGTTCTACCGTAGTAAAAATCTGAATGTATACCGCATATAGTGAAATATTACAATTATGAAAATTATGATAAAACAGTGATATAAACTGTAAACGGTTTCTGTTCCAGTGCATATGTTTATTAGAGAAGTTTCTATGCTTGATAAGTTTAGAGAAATCCCAAACTATACCGATTATAGTTTGCATGTATAACATAATGAATAGTGTATCCGTAAAAACTATGCATTTTTAGTGGAAACGTCCCTTATTCTCAACATAGTAAAAAAAGGAAATAAAGCATGAAGTTTGCATAAGTTTTATGTATATTCCTGAAAACATTTATGTTCAGCTTATAAGAAAAACATTTATGTTTAGCTTGTATTCCCCCCTGAAAACCTTAAAAATATGGAAAAATGTAGGGGTATGAACTCACAGTTGTTGCGTGGAGTTGTTGACTGAAATGAGGATTCCCGAGTTGTTATACGAGACCCTTAACGAAATCCTATTATCAAATAAATACATATATGTATCTAAATTAGCGATTTCGATAAATAAAGTGTCATAAGAGCACTTGAATTCGGTTGAGGAATGTTACCGAGACTTGCTTGAATCGAAGAAATGGGTTTTCAGCCAAAAGTACCACCAAAAAGGTGTTTACAGTCTCTGAAGGTTGGCGAGTTTACGGTTTCTGAAGATTGACGAGTTTACGGTTTCTGAAGATTGGTGAGTTTACGGTTTCTGAAGATTGCCGAGTTTACGGCCGTAAACTCAAGAACTGAGTTTACGGTCTTTGAAGGTTGGACCGTAAACTCGGAAAAATGGTGTTTCGATGCTGATTTCGATGGGATAAGTGATTCCAGACAATCCAAAAGGCTCCAAACGGTGTTTTTCGACGTTTCCCGAAGTTTAAATGCGTTTTTGAGAGTTTACGGTTGATGATTCTTAGAGAGAGGAGGAGAGAATGTGGCCAGAAACGTCCCAATGAAGTCGAAGGCATCGTATTTATAAGGTGAAAGTGGGGTCCATTCGTCCTTGACCATAAACAGAGTTTACGGCCGTAAACATGTTTACGGTCGTAATCCCATTTAGACCAAAAATGTTGATTTCTCAAGATTTTCGGGTTTCCGCGCGATTTTTGGTTCCGGCTCGTAAATATTTTAATTAACTATAACTAGATTATTTTTATTAAACCAAAATTTTGATGGAAAAGTTAACGGATCTAAAATGTCATTAACGGAAAATGCGTAACAGAAACGCAAAAAAAATTTCGGGTTGTCACACGCTCTTTGACTAGAACACCTTTTCACGAATCATATACAAACATCATGCACTTGACCTAGTGGTATAAATTAGGTCAGAGTCTCGTAGGAACTTAAGGTAAAGTTGAAAACTAGGGCTAATATACTTGATTCTTCAATTTCACTTGAATCTCGAAACCACTACATAGAATGCCAATAAACGGATAAAATAAATTACAAACATTATTCATAACTATAAAAGAGTTATAATACCAGAGGAAAATTTGAAGTCTCAAAGATTCTATTTATTTTGATATCCAAATATTTACAAACTCTCAAAACCCTAAAAAGCCCTAAAAACACATATTTATAAACTTTAGCCTTAAAAATTCTATAAAAATATTTATGAAACTTATAATATTATCTTAAGATAGTTAAAAATATGAAAATGCATTCAACGAAAATAAAATTTAAAGTATCAACATTTATTCCTAATTATCAAGTTAAATCAATAATTTTATAAAACAAATCATGGCTTAATGCATTATTTATGTAAAAAAAAATGGGAAAGTTTATAAAAATTGAGGGAAATTTATATAGAATAAATAGAAGAGATGGGGGGGGGTCTCTCTCCTCATTGAAAATTTAGATCTCTCTCCCCATATCTCTCCACTTCCCAACACAAAATCATTTTTCTCCACTCTCACACTCCATATTCCCTCATTCTCTCTCATTTTCCTCTCACTCTCTCACACACATTTTTTCTCTTCCTCCCTCTAAGAACCACAAAATTTTCCAGCAAACAAACCCAAGAACACTTCTCAAACTCGAAATCTTCATCATATTGTGGTGTTCTTGAAGGTAAATTCGATTTCTACTTCAATATTCCTTCAAGTTTTACTATTTCTTCTTCTCCATAAACACTTTTCTTTGAGCTTATTCACATGCATGTTCATAACGACGATTTTTATGATTATGGTGATATTATTTCACCCAAAAACCAACATGCATGTGATGATCTTCAAGTTTAGATGCTTGATCATCAAAGTTTGTTGTCAAAAAGCATTAAAATTGGTTCATAAAGGAATTATTCCCAAATAAATATGTAAAACTTATTTTCTGATCAAATCCGATTTTTCCCAGAATTCCATCAGCAAAATGAGATGTTCTAAAAATTTTTAGAAAATAATTCATTTTTCTCGAGTTATTGTAATTATTGCAAAAAAAAATAGGGCAATAATTCATATAAAATACTTTATGAGGTTTATAAATCCTAGGAAAATTCTTGGATGACCCCTAAAGTTAATGATGACATTTCAGGGAGTTTCATCGATTTACGTTACTGTTGCCTATGGTTTTGAATTTTCTTTTTCTTTAATTCAAAAAATCATAAAACCACTTTAAGTAATGTGAAAAGATATATAAGATTTTTCGCAGATCCTACCTAATGTGGAGTACTCATAAAAATATTTTCAGAATTTTTCATAATGCATTACTATTTTCCCGATTTTTGTATTTATAGTGGACTAGTATAGGGAAAAATATTTATACTCATCTAAAAATCATGAAAATTTACCAAAAGAACTTTTAATATATTGGAAATTTAAATAAAAATTTGGATGGATTTTATATTCAGTATGCTATTTTTCTTCTATTTTCTAAGATTAAATATATTTAAATCTACAAAATCGGAATCTAGTAGATAAAAACCACCTTTGATATTTTTCCCAGATTATCTACATTGTAAATGAAGTTTACAAAAATTTTGGTAATTCACTTTAACTGTTTAATAATTATTCTCCAATTAATGATTATTTAAGAGGATAAAACAAAGAAAAATAGCAAGACTAAGTGAAAAATATCGTTTATATTTTTCACAGCTTCTATATGTATAATAACAATATTACAAAAAGTTTGCGTAATTTGGAAATTGCTTTCTATTTATTTCAATTTTTATTAGAATAAATGCATAAAAATCATATAATTCGTTTAAACAGTTTAGAAATCTATTTTTATATTTTTCCCAGCTTAAGAATGCTTAATAACTGTAACAAAAAAGTTTAGTCAATTTTGGAAACCATTTTCTGTTTATTTGAATTTTTATTAGAATAAAGTCACAAAAGTCAAAAAATAGGGTTAACCAGTTTAGAAATCCATTTTTATATTTTTCCCAACTTACATATGTTCAATGGCAGTATTATAAAAGGTTTGAGAATTTTAATCATTTGGATACTATTTTTCATGAGTTTATATTGTTATGAAGGTTTAAAAATTGGGAATAACAGTTAATCACATCAAAAATTCAAGAGAAATTGTAATCATATATTTCAATTTAAAAACACATAAATGATATGTTTTTACCTATTGATGAAGATCATTGCAACTTACCTGATGTTGAAGAGAGGTTACTTGCAGGGAAACAATAAAGGACATAACAAGGTTTGCTTTTTGTAGGCCATTTTCTTATTGGAGCGGTATGAGTGTGTCTCTTTTTTCTCTTTATTACTAATTACTTTGTGATGTATTGCCTCATTGACATTGTTCATGTATTTTTTACTTACATTATCATTCCGACCCTTACCTTTTATGTTCATGTTCAGTTGAGTAGCTTTAAGAAGGTTTTGATGAAAGTAATGAGATGAATTCATATCTTATAAAGCAAAATTGTCAGGTTTTACACCTTATTTTGCTGGTTTTCCATTGATTTCTTCTTTTCCACTTTCTTTATCCCTGATTTTTATATCTGATTCAATTAGATAGAGATGGAAGTAACCGAAATTTCTTGAATACAATTCTCTTTTCATTGAATTTTCCTTTTTTTTTTAGATTTAGGGTCAGTTTGGTATGTGTATTATGTGTATACGAGGAATACTTTTTATTTTTTTTTATTTTTTTTGCTTTTGGTGAACAGAAATATTTTCAAAGACTTCTAAAGAACCAAGTGTATTGGATGCTAAGTTTTTCCTGAACATGATGCTTCTCAGGTTTTACGCCTTATTCTGATGCTATTTTCAAAATTATTGTCTTACAGAGGCATAGTCTTGGTAAACTTTCAAAAGATTTCCCTATTTAGTTGATTGTAGAATAAGAATGAAATAATTCTACCGATTTAAGATTTTTTTTAAAAAGCTTTAAATGCAAGAATTATCAACGTTTCTTAATAGATTTGTTTATTAGAGCATCACACATACATTTCTTCCTTTCAACTGCTTTCTTTTCACATTAGGTTGTTTTTTTTTGGTGCAACGCCTCAAGTGACTTTTTGTTCAGCTGCTTCAAGAAGGTTCATTGGAGTTTTTTAAGTTGTACCACTATGAATAAAGTTTATAGAATAATATGTTATTTAAGAAGGTTTGGTTAATAATTTGATATTTAAGTTGTAGTTCGAAAAATTATTATACCTTCTGCCAATGTGTAATAACTTTTATCCAAAATCCAATACTACCAGAAGATGAGCACCTAAGGTGTCTAAATTGGAGGTAGGGGCATGATTGGAAAGTTGCAGAAAAATCTCAATCTATATAATGTTGGGGTACATGTAAATAGACTTGAATTTGTTTATTTTGTCTCAAATTGGTTAACATAGAGTTCCAGAAAGAAGTCAATAGTTAAATTTCTATTTTTTGTGATTTTTTTTCAATCTATTATGTTGTTACTAAATTTTGTGGGTGAGTTTTATTTAATTTTTACTTAGATACTAAACTTGTATATAGAGAACTAGCCTTTTTGTTTGGTATTAATTAAGCCTCTTATGTACACCAGTTAAACAACATTCATCTTTAAGCTTAGTTTTGATTTTGTTTTGTTTTTTGTTTTGTTTTTTTTTTTTTGGTTTTTTTTTGTAAATGTACGCAAAGAACTATGGAAGCGGATGTCTCTTTTAATTCACTGAAATGAAATCCATTGTGTGTTATTTTTGTAATCGTACGAAATCCCATTTAATTCCCTTTTATTTTTTTGTTACGTTGATTTTTTGTTTTACAACCTATAGAGCGGATTGAAAAAAATAAATTGTTTTTAAACAATGTCACATAAAATTATATATATATATATATATATATATATATATATATATATATATATATATATATATATATATATATATATATATATATATGACGGTTCAATTGAGAAAAAAAAGGTTGAGAATGGGGGAATCATTCTCAGTCACTCATTTATTTTTGCCGCAAAAGCCTCCGTCGTACCAACAGAAATGGGAAATGAATAGACATGTGTTTTCCAACAAAACATGTTTCCTTAAACTATGTTAATCATTACCTTAATATATACAAAAACAGTTTTTTCGTTTTTTTTTTAATTTTTAAGAAGCTATTTTTATCGAAAAATGATTTTAAATATACCAAAATTATGATTTTTTTATTCTCTACAAATACACATCCATATTGATATAGTTTTAAGATAAAATAAAAAAATTATTTTTTTTATATTTTCAGCTATCGTTATTCATAAGTGAATAAAAATGAATCAGGTTTTTACTACAGTACATTCGTTATTCAGTTATGAATAAAAACTATGATTAATTTTTTTTTTACAATTTAAGTATCATTCATATATGAATATAGCTTATAATAAACATAGTATATTCATATTTAAATATTGGACGATACATTCACTTATGAATATTACATAGTATATTCACTTGTGAATATTAGATAATATATTCACTTATGAATATTAGATAATATTTTCATATCTGAATATTACAGAGTATTACATGGTATATCACATGTGAATATTACATAGTATATTCATTTGTGAATATTAGATGATATATTCACATATGAATATTACACAGTATATTCACATATGAATATTACACAGTATATTTACATATGAATATTATAATGTATTTTCACAAATATATATATATATATATATATATATATATATATATATATATATATATATATAACTTTTATATGTTATTCACATATGAATAACATACAGACTTTCCTGTCAAATGATCCAACCAAACACACCATACATTTCTATCTAAACAAGATTAAACAATAGCAAACAAACATCCATGAAATCATTGTCATCTGTTTTCTTTCCTGTCAAATGAAACAAACCAAACTCCCTTCGTTATCGTTGATTTCCAGTCAAACCCCTTTCTCTATTTGTTCATGATGAACACACCAAACCTGATCAAATCCTTTTCCCCCATCTACTCACCCGTTGAACATCGATCACCCAAACACCCACCTAACTGATTTACAATCAAAATAAAAGAAACGAGAAGAGGACCGTACCAATTAAAGCAGCAACTGCCCCATCGAGATCCTTCAGCACTTCCCGTCGATTACCACAACCAAAAGCCACCATCTTCTAGACTATTTCCGTCGATTGGAACCTCGGTTTCCCTTTATGCCTTGGCTCGTTGACCCACTAAGACCGATGCCATCTTCCCGCGCCTCCCTCTCTCTTCATTTCTCGCCGGCAGGAAGCAAATGAGAGGCAACGGACATCCGACCCAATCTCCTAGCAAAACCAAACCCTCTCTTCTGGCTTCTTTTCAATCGCAATCTCCTAGCAAAACCAAACACCTCCTCCTTTGGTCTAGTCAAAACCACGGAGACCATCTCGGTTTGCGAGTCGGGCGATGAACCTCCGTGCTTCTCCCCCTTAATCAGACGAAGACGAGCACCGGAGAATCTTGACCTTGGTCTCCTTTGCTGTCGACGACGAGAGGTGAACGAATGGTTGCTGCAAAGCCCGCTGTGTTCGTTCATCGATTCGCTTCTCGTTTTCCTCTCGCCATCATCTGCTTCGTATTCCCTTTACGACTTTACCCGATCAAAAAAAATGGATTGATGATGGTTTAATCGAAGAAATCTGGATGATTGTTGAAAGTTGGAGAAGAAATTTGGATGATGAACGATGAATGGGTTTGAACTACAGATACGTATTTGATATTAAAGGTTGTTCTCATATTTACAAGTTTGCCACCGTGTCTTTTTATGCTTGAATAAAATGAGTGGCTGAAAATGATCCCCTCATTCTCAACCTTTTTTATTTTCTCAATTGAACCCACCTCTATACACATATATATATATATATATATATATATATATATATATATATATATATATATATATATATATATATATAGAGAGAGAGAGAGAGAGAGATTCAGGTATTCAAAATAATTATTAGGTGATTATATGCATAAATATGGGCCAATCAAAATTAAATAATTAAATAAATAAATAAGGGTAATTTAGTAATATGCTTAATAACTTCCAAAAATAATCCTTATAATCATGGTATTGACTTTTAACATAATTTCTTCAGGTTTATATCTACAGCCGTTCCCCTCTTTATCTAATTGACTTTTTCTAACCCTAAATTTATCCCCTTCATAAATCGGCCTCACACCCTTATCATCGGCCGAATATAGAAACTCCATATCTTCAATTCGACATCAACCCAACTTCACTTTCTTCGTTTCCATTCATGATTTGCTTCTCCTTTTCTGTATTTGAATGGCCGCAACCACAACCAGTCACGTAGTGATTGATCGGCTTGCTGGAATATTGGATCTCTCTCATAATCTCTAAATTTAGCAATTGCAGTACATATTCGATCAGATTTCCTTATTTTGATTTTGTTACAATTCTACAGAATTAAACATCTTTAAAAGGTTTGAATCAACAAAAAGAGCAGGAAGAAAATGTCAGGTGTGAGAAGAATTAAGCTCGGATCACAAGGGATGGAGGTTTGACTAGGATGTATGGTCATGTCTCAAGGCTATGGACTTCCCAATCCCGAAGAAGAGATTATCAAAGTCATCCACCACACCATCATTTCCGGCGTCACTCATCTCGACGCCTCCGACATCTACGTTCATGTCTCAAGGCTATGGACTTCCCAATCCCCAAAACTGCCACCTGCGGCGATCCCTTTCCTTGTAGTTACTGGAAATCGGAAATTCAACGAAAGGAACTCGACCTAGGGCTGATTAAGATTGGATCCTTCATTAAAGGTACCTTAATTTCGATATTCCTTTGATTTCTTCCTTCTTTCTAATCAAAAACCGCAACCAGCACCACCGTAACAGTGATGACAGCCACCTCCGGCCACTGCTTCCATGATGATAGTGGGTGATGATGTTTCCAGCTTCAATTTTGAGTTTCCATGGGCCCACATCTAGTGGAAAAACTAGCCTTGTTCAATTTCTTGTTGCGATCATTAGGCATGAGTTTATTCGAATTAACAACCATGAACACACTGATTTACATGAGTATTTGGGTTCTTATATAACTCATGCAAGTGGGAAACTTGTTTTCTAAGAAGGGGTGTTGGTTAAAGTAGATAGAAATGGTCATTGGATAGTTCTTGATGAACTTAATCTCGCCCTTACTGATGTTCTAGAAGCATTAAATTGGTTTGTGTTTTTTTATACAATTCCAATTCTATCGGAATGGAATCACGAATTCAAATTATATCGGAATAGAAACACGAATTCTAATTCTGTTGGAATGGAATATGGATATTTTCTCATTGATTATATATGTTCTACAATTTTTGGTTATTGTTTTTGGTGAAGTTGATGCTTGAAGAACGGACAACAAAATTGAAAGTGTTTCTTAGCAACATTATTCTTTTAGAATGAATTAGTGTATTTGTTAGAATTTGATGTTTTTTTCCCGATTTGAAAGTTTTTTAATTTTATTCTTTAACAATAAATGTAATTCTTAGCAATTATTACATGTATTCTATAAGAATTAATGTAATTGTTGTTTTAATTCTTCAATTGATGGTTCGAGAATTTTGTTATTCTACAACAAATTTTTAAAGTCATGATTAAGAAATATGCTCAAGAATATTTTTATTATTGTATGGTTCAAGAATATTTTTATTTTTGAACATACTCAAACATATTCTATCAGAATGTCCGAATTAAAAACCTTATAATTCATAAAATCGGATTTTTAAAATTAATAAAATCTATGATCCCTTAAAATATGTAGTTTTCCTTGATTAAATCTATATTAATTGACTAAATACCCTTCTAGTTAAATTAGATGGTATTTTTCAATTATATTTAATTCAATAATATGTATTAATCACTTTCTTAAAATAAATAAACTGATTGGCCCACAATCTTTCATACATTCACACAATAATTAGTTAGAATATAATAGGTTCAAGTTCATTTGAGACCATGCTAATTTTGTGAGACCGTAAGACCAAATCTAAAAATAATTTTAAAATGCATAATAAAAAGAAAAATACAAAAATTCTTTTTAAATTATTATTTTCGGAACTTTAATTACCTAAAGAAAATAAAAAATAATAAAAATAATAATAAAAAATTCCGTTTTTTTAATTACATGAAATATTATAATATAATATTACACTGTAAATATTCTAATGTGATTTTTAGAATGTTAGAATATTTTACTAGATTTGTTATATATGTAGAATATTCTAATATTCTACTAGAATATGTAAAAAAATGTATTTTATTTATTTATTTTTTATATTTTTTTATTTTTTTATTTTTGGAAAATATAAATTCTGAAAATAATATTTGGAAAAAAATATCGAAACTTTTCAATTATTTTGCATTTAGAAAATGTGTTTTTTATGTACTAAATGAGTGGTTAGGATTGCGTCTCACGGTCTCACAAAATTAGGTCGTCTCACATGACCCTAACAATATATATATATATATATATATATATATATATATATATATATATATATATATATATATATATATATATATATATTCATGTGGCTCTATGAGAACAATAAAGTTTTTACTTTTTGGGTTTTGCCAAACCTTTGTAGTTTTTTCAAAACTGCCCACTTCATTTTTTAGACTTGAAAACAGTAGCAGTCCACGCTACTACTGTTTCTGCTGTTGGTTCCACTGCTCAGACTCCTACCAATGGATATACCGGTACCCTTCCTTGGTGCGACAAGTGCAACTACCATCATCGTACTCTCGGGCCATGTCGCGAAAGACTTTGCAACAACTGTGGCAAGAAGGGCCACCTTACTCGAAACTGCAGAAAACCAACCCAACCAATCAAGCCTCCGGAGCGGGAATTAGTCCGGCCTGCTACGGTTGCGGCGAAGCCGGGCATTTCAAGCGAAACTGCCTCAAGGCAGAAACAACTGGCAACACAGGGAGAGTCCTAGCTATGAGACAAGTTGAGGCATCCGCCGATCCCACCGTTGCCACAGGTATATTCTTTCTCGACAGCCCTTATGCTTACAATCCTTTTCAATTCTAGTACTGAAAGAAAAACTGTTATCTATTAATTCACGTGGCTCTCTGGAACAGTAAAGTTTTTACTTTTTTGGTTTTGCCACATTTTCGTACTTTTTTTTTCAAAACTACCCCCTTTGTTTTTTTCTTTCGGACTTGGTCCATCAATTTTCCAACCCCTGACTTGAGTTACATTTCTTGATGTTTTGTCCATTTTGCCAGTTAAAAACCTAATTAATGTCAAAAACCCATTCACCCCATGCGAAACTTAGGTTTCTCCTTGTTTTGATCAAATCTTGAAAATTTAAAAGATATAAATTACAAAACCACTAAATAAGGAAAATCAGTTAAATGAAAATCAATTAAATTATATATATATATATATATATATATATATATATATATATATATATATATATATATATATACTAGCCATTTACCCGCGCTAAGCGACGGGTGTGAATAGTATTTTGTGACAGTTATTTCCATTTGTAGACATGTTATATCACAAGGAATGTAGATTACTTTTTGAGGAATCGATTTCTTTGGTGTTTATTTGTCATCTAGAAATATCCCCTAAAATTATGTTGCTATTTTGGATTAAATATAGAAAGTATGTTGATGTATTTTCTTAAAAACATAACGTCTACTTCTAGATTACAAATAAATGTATATTTTATTATTTTATATAAGTGTACATTGTTGAGTAAAAAAGTTAAATCTTCGTTTTTCAGTATAATTACGTTTTATAGAAGTATGTTGATGTATTTTCTTAATAGATTTGTTTATTAGAGCAATATATGGTTTAGAATTTCCTTGATGTCTTCTAACGTTTGTTATCCAAAAAATAAGTAATGAGTAAAATAATATCTTAAAAGAATCTTATATATATATATATATATATATATATATATATATATATATAGAGAGAGAGAGAGAGAGAGAGAGAGGTGAGTTCAATTGAGAAAATAAAAAAGGTTGAGAATGAGAGAATCATTCTCAGCCACTCATTTTATTCAAGCATAAAAAGACACGGTGGCAAACTTGTAAATATGAGAACAACCTTTAATATCAAATACGTATCTATAGTTCAAACCCATTCATCGTTCATCATCCAAATTTCTTCTCCAACTTTCAACAATCATCCAGATTTCTTCGATTAAACCATCATCAATCCATTTTTTTGATCGGGTAAATCCGTAAAGGGGATACGAAGCAGATGATGGCGAGAGGAAAACAAGAAGCGAATCGATGAACAAACAAATCGGGCTTTGTAGCAACCCTTCGTTCACCTCCCATCGTCGGCAGCAAAGGAGACCAAGGTGAAGATTCTCCGGTGCTCGTCTTCATCTGATTAAGGGGGAGAAGCACGGAGGTTCGTCGCCCGACTCGCAAACCCAGATGGTCTCCGTGGTTTTGACTAGACCAAAGGAGGAGGTGTTTGGTTTTGCTAGGAGATTGCGATCGGAAAGAAGCCAAAAGCGAGGGTTTGGTTTTGCTAGGAGATTGGGTCGGACGTCCGCTGCCTCTCATTTGCTTCCTGCCGGCGAGAAATAAAGAGAAATGGAGGCGAGGGAAGATGGCATCGGTGTTAGTGGGTCAACGAGCCAAGGCATAAAGGGAAACCGAAGTTCCAATCGACGGAAATAGTCTAGAAGATGGTGGATTTTGGCTGTGGTAATCGACGGGAAGTGCTGAAGGATCTTGATGGGGCAGTTGCTGCTTCAATTGGTACGGGCCTCTTCTCGTTTCTTTTATTTTGATTGTAAATCAGTTAGGTGGGTGTTTGGGTGATCGATGTTCAACGGGTGAGTAGATGGCGGAAAAGGATTTGATCAGGTTTGGTGTGTTCATCATAAACAGATGGAGAAAGGGGTTTGACTGGAAATCAATGATAACGAAGGGAGTTTGGTTTGTTTCATTTGACAGGAAAGAAAACAGATGACAATGATTTCATGGATGTTTGTTTGTTATTGTTTAATCTTGTTTGGATATAAATGTATGGTGTGTTTGGTTGGATCATTTGATAGGAAAGTCTGTATGTTATTCATATGTGAATAACATATAAAAATTATATATATTTGTGAAAATACATTATAATATTCATATGTGAATATACTGTGTAATATTCATATGTGAATATACTGTGTAATATTCATATGTGAATATATCATCTAATATTCACAAATGAATATACTATGTAATATTCACATGTGATATATACCATGTAATACTCTGTAATATTCAGATATGAAAATATTATCTAATATTCATAAGTGAATATACCATCTAATATTCACAAGTGAATATACAATGTAATATTCATAAGTGAATGTATCGTTTAATATTTAAATATGAATATACTATGTTTATTATAAGCTATATTCATATATGAATGATACTTAAATTGTAAAAAAAAAATTAATCATAGTTTTTATTCATAACTGAATAACGAATGTACTGTAGTAAAACCTGATTCATTTTTATTCACCTATGAATAACGATAGCTGAAAATATAAAAAAATATATTTTTTATTTTATCTTAAAACTATATCAATATGGATGTCTATTTGTAGAGAATAAAAAATCATGAATTTTTGTATATTTAAAATTATTTTTCGATAAAAATAGCTTCTTAAAAATTAAAAAAAACGAAAAAACTATGTTTTTATATATATTAAGGTAATGATTAGCATAGTTTAAGAAAACATGTTTTGTTGGAAAACACATGTCTATTTTTTTCACATTTCTGTTGGTACGACGGATGATTTTGCGGCAAAAATAAATGAGTGACTGAGAATGATTCCCCTATTGTCAACTTTTTTTTTTTTTTTTTCTCAATTGAACCCTCATATATATATATATATATATATATATATATATATATATATATATATATATATATATATATATATATATATATATATATATATATATATATATATATATATATATATTTGAATGATTAAAATCAGATCACCGAAAAAACCGAGGATGATCGTGAGACTTATAAATATTATAGTTCACGGTATCCAAATTGTACACTGCAAGTCTTTTTGTTAGTATCTGTTTATTAAACTAGGGACGCAGATACATGATGCAACCTTGGTAACCCAAATAGCTATACTAGTCCACAAAAAACATTATAATACGTACTAAATATATCTATTTAAAAAAAGTGTCACAACCAGGTCTTTTTTTATCAAGGCCGCGCAAGTAAGAAGATTATATTTGATGGGTGTTTAGGATTTCTTTTCAAAACAGCTTATTAGTTTTAAAAAAAATTAATATACTAAAAAAATATTTGGGTATTTAAAAAATAACATTTGAAGCAGTATTTTAGAGCTTTTTATATAGACAAAATATTAAGCTTTCTAAAAACTAAAGAATCTTTGTTTTTCAACTTTCCATAAAAAGAGTTTTTAAAATCTTATTTTTTTACCCTTAAAGAACATTTTTTAAAACCAATTTATTGGATTTTCAGTTTTTCCTACTATAGAAGGTAACCTAAGTACTTTTTAAAAACTGTTTCTTCAAAAAGTCATAGACCAATAAACATTTTTCCTAAAAATATTTTTGTGATAAACAAAACTAACCCAAACACAACCACATATTTGGCGGTCTAGAAAACCTTTAGGGTATACAATCTATTCTTTTGTTTTTTTTTGGTTATATTATGTTAAGAGTTAATTGATTATTTATTTTTTATAAACTAATTACTAAAAGTTAATCTTTCTATAAGTTCTAAACTACAAAAAACGTCTAAAAGATATAATCAAAAATTCATTTACAAATTCACAAACTACATTGCAAGACTTGAAAACAATATACAGTGTGTCAATGTCTATTTTTTTAATGGTATTTGTTATTAACATATATCTTTTTTTTTTTTGTTGATATTGTATTTTGGAAAACATAAAAATATGTAGGGGTTATTACTGCACAAATTCACAAACGCCGTTATAACATGGGTTATAACAAATGACTTATAAAAAAATCAATGATAAATTTATCATCTAAAATCTAAGTGCTATTATGATATATACTAACAACAGCAACCTATTTGCTATTTTTAACAAACGTTAACACCAAAGGGTATTTGATGAGGGTATTCATTGCTAATCACAAGATATAAATTTTGCATAAAAGTTATTATTTAAAGCTTCATAGAAATTTTTAAGGGTATTCAATTGCATAAAAGCTATTATTTAAAGCTTCTTAGAAATTATTGTGGGTATTCAATAGCATACCCTTGTAGGTCGTCTATACTGATTCAAGTAAAATGAGTGTGAAAAAAATCAAATAAGGCTTCTTCTTACATTTGTTATGGTCAATCACATAGTGCAATACGTTGACCAGATAAATGCATCCAAACACAGTCTTTGTAAGACTATATGGTGTGGGTGAGATGACACATCTTAACGTCGTTATAACATGGGGAACAATCTTTTTTTTTTTTTTTTTCATGTTAATGGATGTTATGTTAAAAGATGTTGGCGTGATAACATATTGAAACATCTCTCTCTCTCACACACACACAACATCATGTTATAACATGGGAGTACCAACCCCATTTCATGCTATAACATGTTGGGATGAAAAGATAACTTATGAAGTCATTATACAAGCCTTGTTTTGTTGATTATTCTGGGACGTAATCATCCTAAGAGGGAGATAATTGTAATGCCCACAGATTCGGGCTAGTCAATTTGGAGATAATAAGCGTTAAAAACGATTTTTTGATAGAAGATTATTTAGAATAAATAATCTTAATCAAAGTTATAGTATATATGAAAACAATTTCGTACATATAAAGAACGTTGAAATCCGATTTATAACAAAGAAGTTATAACCCATCGAAGTTTTACGACTAAACCGGCACGACACCACGTATCGCAAAAAGTGAATTTTTGATAAACTACTTTTTAGCCTTAGCAACCTAAACAAAATTCGTAGTATATGTTAAACCAAGAGCGTGCATATAGAGAACGTCCAAATCTGACTTCGTTTGAGGAAGTTATGATTTTTCTAAGATTTTGCATAATAGTATACATTCCGGAAATCGAATTTTAGACCGATTGATTTTTAGCCGACACAACCTAAATGAGAATTGAATATCTCATTAATAGGAGCTCAACGATATAAATATAGCCGAAAACGGACGCCGGATGACAATGTTATAAATTTTTAACGGACTTTAACTATCCAAGCCTTTTAAAATATAACTTTAAAAATAAAGTCAAAATTAGTCGACAGAGTTTAAAAAAATTTGTAGATCCCGTCGATACCTACGCATAAAAAATGGAGCTCATATGCTAAAGTTTTGGATTTTAGAAGATAATTAGTTTTTCTATTAAGTTCTGGAGGTGACACGTGGCACCATCTCAGCCACACATTCTTCCCCACGGCTTCGCATGTGACATCCCCATTTTCACGGTCAGAAAAGACCGATTTTGTTTATGCTTTATAAAAATCAAAGTACATTTTTTTAATAAAAATGTTGTGGAATTTGTTCCCAGTAAAACATGATAATACGTTATCAAAACATTTCTGAAGAAATGTATTTTTATTCATTTTAAAACATTTGGGATGTCATCGTCAATACAGAAACATAAACATAAATAGAATTTACATTCATTATCACTACAGATTTATATCTCCTTAATCTCTCAGTGTAATGTAACTTCATATCGACACCTGTGATATAAATAAACTGAGTGGGTCAGATTGGGAAACCTGGTGAGTACATAGGGTTTTCAACCCACAATAATATAATTATTATGTTTAAACAATCAAGCAATCAACCCAATTACCCATCCCCATTATCTTCTTTATTCTTAAGGATCTACCCTAAGAATCAGCTATCTCTCGTTCATTCATTCCTAAGGAATTGGCATGAAGTCCATCGTTGCCATGGTTTACACAACGAGCACTAAGTCTGCATAGTCGCCAGGGTTTAGGCATCAAGTCTGCATGATCACCCAGGTTTAGGCATCAAGTCTGCATGATCACCAAGGTTTAGGCATCAAGTCTGCATGATCACTAGGGTTTAGGCATCAAGTTTGCATGATCACCATGGTTTAGAGTACACCAGGTGAACACATCATTCACAACACTTACAGGTTGCGAGCCTGCTAGTGCTCCACTGGATTGTCTAGAATAGTCCGTAGTTGTCATCCATACTCTGCTGGATGACGGGACCATCGTTTAGGAAAAGGCTTCTCACATCGTCCACCCCTCACCCTCACCTCGTGGTCTATAACACCTCTCACTCATCATTTTATTTCATCACACACCAACTATTTCATCTATCTATATTTTATCCCAACATATTTGTAGATATAAAATAAATATAAAGTTTAAATCATTTAAAACATGTATAAAATCATTCATCCAGCATAGACAACAAGTATTCAGATAATATGCATACATAACACGTAATTTATATAAAATACTTCATATCTACGTGTAATATGAAAGGGACCATGCACTCACTTGATAAGGTGGTGACTCGGTACTCGGACAGCACTTCGCTTACTTTAAAATAGTTTCCTTCGACGAAACCTAGTATTATTACCACTAAACTTTAGTCTAATATTTACCGTGACTAATTATTAGTCTTATTATTATTATATAAGAGTTTAAAGAATACTCTCCAACCACTATGTACAGACAGGGCCAGACATAAAACACCGGAAGGCAGGACCATTTTGGCATATAGCACTTCTGAAATCCAACAACCCTATGCGGCCCTTTAAACCAGATTCCCCGTACCGCGAGTAGTTAAAAAGATATATTAACGACACTTATATAATAATAGCTCAAATATTTATTATAAGTTCATAATAACAATACTAATTTTAAATATAAGTTATATTAAAATAGGGTAATCATAACTTACTTACAAGGGGGGTTCAACTAGGAGTCAGGCTCTGCAGGGGCAAAACTTCGTCGTTGAATCTTTCTAAGAAAGATTCGTGCAGTGCTTCAGCGCTCACCTTACAATACTAAAACTACAGAAAGAGAAGTCGAATTACGAGGGACCGAAATGCTCGGGGGGATAAGAAGAGAAAGACTCTTGAATCAAGAGAATGGTGCAAGAAATATGAGAGCCCCAGGCTCTTATTTATACTAATTGAATTTTCAAAAACTACCTTCCATAATTACTTAATGACCTTTTAGTTATATAAACAACTAAACACCCCTTTATAATACTATTTTAAATAGATTTAATAATATTTGTACTAAACTAATGTCAAAAGAACTCAACATTAGTCTTATAATGACAACATCGTCGATACCTTTCTAATGATATATACATTTGTATATATGTATATATATATATATATATATATATGTGTGTGTGTGTGTGTGTGTGTACATATATATGATTTATATTTTATTTTAATACGTAAATATACTATTATAATGTGTAACTCGTTCATATGAACTCTATTTTTGACGTTATTTATATCCATGCGTAGGTGGAGATGTACTCTACAACTTTCATTTAGTCTCCGTCGGCTAATTTTGACTTTATTTTTAATGTTATATTTTTAACAGGCCGGGACGAGATTGGTCCGTTAAAATCTCATAAATTCTTCATCCGATGTCCATTTTCGTCTGTCTTTTTATCGTTATGCTACTAATGACGAGATCTTCGATTCTCGTTTAAGTTTTGTTGGCTAAAAACTGCTCGATCTAATACTTGGACTTCGGGCTCTACACCGTTAAGCCGAAACTTCGAAAAATCATAACTTCCTCATACGAAGTCAGATTTGGGCGTTCTTTTTATGGACGTTCTCAGGTTAACATATTATACGACTTTCATTTAGATTAATAAGGCTAAAAGTTGCTCTATCATAAATTCACTATTTACGTCTTCCCGGTGCCATGCCGGTTCCGTCGTGAAACGTCGACGAGTCATAACTTCTTCATTATAACTCGGATTTCTGCGCTCTGTATATGTACAGAACCCTTGAGACATATTCTAAAACTTGGTTAAGATTATTTATTCTAAATAATCTTTTGTCGAAAAGTCGTTTTCGACCCCTATTATCTCTAGACTAGCCCGGATCTACGGGCGTTACGATTATCTCCCCCTTAGGATGACTACGTCCCAGAATCATCAACGAAACAGGACTCACATGATGACTACGTCCCAGAATCTTCATCCTAAGTAATAACCGTAACTTTGATGTTTCTTCGAATGAGTATCTAACTCTAAGACTTCCTGACTGCAGGCGTTGCCCGATCTTGGACCCACTCTCTATCTCATGTTAGACTTCCAATCATGATCTTCATGTCGTGATCTCGATCTTTATTGGAGACTCCTTTTTTAACAAACTTGAGATAACTTTCTTCCTTCGATTATCATAATAGACTGATGGGTCATATTCTAATGACCTCTCATCGTATGATGCATCGCTTGGACTCAGGTCTTTTAGAGTCAAATTCCAGAACAAACTATACCTTCCTTCATGTTCTAAGCACATCTTAAAAGGTAGCATTTCTAGCTCCAAGCATGTGACAACCGTCAAATTCTGGTCAAGTAAAAGTTAGAAAAAGTCAACAAGTCAAATTGGTCAACTCAACTAACCCTTGGGTACTGGGGCTTACGTTAGGTAATTACTATACAACTCGCTATTCTAATGAGAAATCATAAATTGAAAAGTTCGTACATCTAGATTTCCTTAACCTAAAAATGTGGTAAGTAACGAACCAAACCGATAAAACAATGTTGCATACTCATCGGGAGTGTGTAAGATCCTTAAACATGGCTTAACGGGGTTTACGGACCTTGCATTGCGAAGCCGGACACTCACAAATGTCACACACGAAACCTCACTCAATCGTTTTCACTGTATCTCTCTCTATTTAGAATCTCTCTCAAATCTCTCTAAGTATGTGAAATCTCTCCCAAATCTCTCTAACTATGTGAAATCTCTCCCAAATCTCTCTAAGTATGTGAAATCTCTCCCAAATCTCTCCATGTATGTCAAATCTCTCTAAGTATGAGAAATCTCTTCAAGTATGTCAAATCTCTCCCAAATCTCCCTAGGTATGAGAAATCTCTCCAAGTATGTCAAATCTCTCTAAGTATGAGAAATCTCTCCAAGTATGTGAAATCTCTCCCAAATCTCTCTCAAAAGTTCCTTAAACTTTTTATAGTCTGTCGGGCCATCCCGACCCTTAACTGGGTCAAAAACGGCTTGAAACAGGGTAAAAACGAGTAAAATAGTCTTAAGGACCCGAAACCCACTCTATAGTGCAAAACCCTCTTAGAGTCGAACCCTCTTAAGAACTGAACATGTCAGAAGCGAAGGTGTCAGAAGTGAGCTACACCACCTCGGACTGAAGCTCAACAGACCGAACCGAACCTCCCTTCGGACCGAGCCTTCCCTTCAGCTTCGCTCCATTTTGCCTTCGCGCTATTTCACTCCAAACTCACCTTCGGCCCAGCAGCAGTAAGGACCGAACCTCGGTCCAGTACCGAAAAGTCTCGCAGAAAAGCTTTTTCTTCCCGGTTTTCGACTAGTTTTGCGTTTTAGGCCCGTTTTTAATTAGTTTAACGCGAGATTTTCACCCAAAACTTTATTTTAACATATAAGGCCCCATATTTATTAATTAATCACGTTTTTGGGGATAAATCTTATCCAAGAAGAGTGGGTGAAGTACAAAAGGGTGGAGTGTTGACTTTTCTTTGATTTATGACACAAGCAAACCCCCCCCCCCCCCCCCCCCCACACCCACTCCATGACCAGCCACACCCCCCACCATCCCTAGTCACTTCATTGTACTTTTTCCATCATACTCTAGCCATAACCACGTTCTAGAGGCTGGGAAAAACCCACCTCTCTCCTCACTTCATTCATTTCCTCTCATCCCACCAAAACATCAAACACTTTTCTCTCAACTCTTCTCTCTCAATTTCGAGATTTCCAAGGCATTTTCCAAGGCTTTCCTTCTCCATTTGGTAAGTATCTTCATCACTCCTATGATTGTTTCACATCCTCCTACTCAAATCATTGATTTCGTACACAAACTCCATCATCTTTGTGTTGGATTCTCGAATCATCAAGGCATCTTCTTAGTGTTCTTGAGTGGAACACTTCTTTTCTTCGACATTCATCCACTTCACACAAGGTGGGTTCATACCCCTATCTTTTCATGTTTTACTTAAGTTTTAAGGGGGGGGGGGGGGGGGAATACAAGTTAAAACACCAAGAACACAACTAAACTCATTAAACAGCCTTCATCAGAAAAGTTCAACTCCATTCACGGACTGTTTTGGGCAACTTAAACATTTTAGTTTTCAAAACTGTTTTAGGCGAAACTAGTGCCAGTTCTTAGATTTAAAATGACTACTTGCACATCTTCAGACGATTTTTTTACGATTTATGGTGATTTTTACAAAACTGCCTATCATTTCAGAAACAAATTTGGATCAGTCTATGAATATGAACACTTTAACACTAGTTAAAGACTTCTAAAAATCATAATAAAAATTATGAATAAACTAGACACATTTTGTGAACTCCCAGAATTTACGGAATCAGTTTTCAACTTCATATGGTTTTTCTAGGATTTTTCTAAAACAGTGTAGAAAAGTGAAAATCTAGATAACAGTTTATAACTTTCATCGCACTTTGTAACTTGTTGAGCAAAGTGTTATTATTGAAGATTTCATATTTGACATGTGCTTTTTGATGTGGTATAATTACATAACAAATAAATACTCACTGAAGTGTAAGAATCCTCCTCCATTACCATTAGTACAAAACAAGAATGATAAACATAGTTATATTTTGCCATACATCCGACTTACATAGAAAAGGGTTCTTATACACCACAAACAAACATACTACACTATAATAGGTATAGTTTGGTCGCATATACATTACAATAAGTTTGATAAGCTATAATATTTATAGTTTATGTTCATTTACATTTCAAAAGGCTTTATACAAAAGGGGGTACATCACAAAGTACCGGGTCTTCATATAAATGGGGTACGAATACAAAGTACCGGGTTTATACAAAAAGGGGTACATCACAAAGTACTGGGTCTTCATATAAATGGGGTACGAATACAAAGTACCAGGTTTATACAAAAAGGGGTACATCACAAAGTACCACGTCTTCATATAAATGGGGTACAAATACAAAGTACCGGGTTTATACAAAAAGGGGTACATTACAAAGTACCGGTTGATCTTAGTATAGTTATAGTGACTCACATAGATAGTTAACAATCTTTCAAGTTTACAAAGAAACTTTTACCTTAGAAAGGGGTTTACTTCTAAATCAAACGAGTTTATGTTGATTTAAACTTACATGAATTATTTTAAGTATGGAATAATACTTGTTCATTTTTGGTCCTGAGTTTAGGACTACCTAACTCTTATAAGGAAAATATTGGATTTTCTTTGGAAACACATTTATGTTAAAACTACATTCATCTAGAATTGTTAGGTTTCAGCTATAATTGCTAAGTGTATATGCTAGGGCTATATAAGAATCTAGTCACAAATCGACTTAGAATTGGTGGGCCCGCCTTATCTCCTGTTCCTTGTTTGCTTGTGGACCTAGGGCAGACCCATTATATTCAATGGTTTATTTAACTTAATTTTTATATAGCTTATATACGCTGAGTGATTATAGAAGGAATCTACGGGCCTTTCTAGGGTTCATTATTGCATAACATAGAAGCGTTCATTTCACACTTGATAAAGAAAATATTGGATTTTCTGGAAACATACTTTGTCGCTTTTACAAAGAAAAAAGTTTCTTTCTCAAACAAAAATCTTATGAACTCACCAAATTAATTGTTGAAACTTTTTCAAAACTACTTGTATTCTCAGAAAATCCGTGAAACAGGAAAACCAATAGCATTTTGAGGATGAGACGATAAATCGTCAAACAGTTCATATTGTCATCATAATGTAATTGATTTTAAAACATGCAAAGTTACTATGATGTAACTTTTTCAATTATATTTATGATGGTTGTATTTACTTTGAGCACTATTATACTAGTTGTTGTCATACTATACATGAAGTCCTCCACCCCGAACGTTTCCGCCATCCTTGGTTTGGGGGTGTGACAGATTGGTATCAGAGCATTGTTTATAGTGAATTAAGTATATCGAACCATATAAGATATACAAACTATAAATGCATTGGGACTAAGGTCTCTGATTTAAGATTTTTCAAATGACTATAATTTTAGAAATAAATAGTTTCTTGTTAAAAGTATACATGCACGCATACATACTAAGGTCAACATAATTCTAGAACAAAACAAAAGTAATGATTGTTGAATGGCACAAGTAGGCTTGGGGATGTATAGTCAGGTCTGAGAATGACATAGCCTGATTAACTATGTCTGACCCAGAAGTGATTAGCATATGCCCAGGGAATGGTTGTGGCGTTGCAACAAGTCTAAAAACTTACCAATGCTCTCTACAAAGAAACATTAAAAACATAAGACAAACGTTAAAATACTATAAGAGTATTTTGTGATACTATAACCAACCTATGTGAAAACTAAAGACCCCTATTAGTAGGTCTATAATGACTGAGTGCATACGCTAAGGTCATACATAATTGAAGATAGTATAGACTCAGAATCTATGACTATTGCTCTACTTCCTATTCCTTGTTTGGTTGTGGACTTAGAGTAGAGTCATTTATTCGAAGGTCTATTCTATCTCAGATTATGTATAATTGGTATGCACTATGTGATTATAGACGTGACTGATGGGGATCACGCCTATAAGTAATTATACGATTAGACGTCTATTAATTATCTCTTCTACCCCTATTCTCGCACAAACAACATGGCGGGAGCTAAACTACCAGGAGACCCTATTCTTCTCAATCAAGAAAATGATGGTTGGAAACAGAGAGAACTTCGAAGAGGATACTTAAGAAGTAATAGAGGAAGACCCCGGCGATACTTCCATGGTCGGATACCTTAATGAGCCGTAGATTTACAGAGACGGAATGGGAACTAGGTCGACACCCTCCCTTTAGCATAGATGGAGGTTTTACAACCTCCACAGGGGAAGAGTACCAACACGAGCATCAGTAATCTGAAGAATGGAGATCGGCGCTACCACCAAGATCACCACAATACGCCTTCACCATCTCGATGGAGGCCATGAACAGATTAGAAACCGCATCAAAATCTTCGGAAGGAAGTGACCGCAACTCGAGCCGAGATTAAAAAGTACCCGGAACGTCAAACAATGTTAGAGAAATAGTACGATCACAGCAGAACATCAAATGACAGAAGCCAGGGCAGGAGTTAGATTGATGCAGGCTTTCATGCCTTCATCCTATGGCCCACGAAACCCCACCCACCGTGAGTTGTGTGTACACTACTGACGAATCGATAAAGACACGAACTACTAGAATACGTTTAAACACTACCCCTCACATGCATGAACTTGACCCTTCAAATTTAGAGACTACACCGTTCAAGAGAGTCGTGTCAGTGTCGAAATTTTCCGTACCATAGTGTAACATGGACCTTCTATAAGGTCAAACTTTCCAAAACTTTATGTACTAAACTATATAAGTGAACTTAGCATACGTTTTATTTCATTGAGAGTTTACCAAATATTTCATAACCGGTTATTACAGACGAATCGCTTATGGTGCCTCTAAGATTGTTTAATGTATACCCCCAGTTTATGTATAATTAAGAGATGATCGACTTAGAAATGGTAAGCCCGCCTTGGGTCCTGTTCCTTGTTTGGTTGTGGGCCTAGGGCAGACTCATTAAGTTCAACGGTCTATTGGACCTTAATTATACACAAATGGTATATGCCAAGTGATCTTGGTAGTGGATTAGGCATGGAACAAGATTACAAGATTTCATTCGATTCATTACTACTAAATTCATAAGTTTATTTATATAGACCTCTACTATGAATTGATTGCCACTTTCGAACAACAGGGAAATGCTATACTTGAGAATTAATATCCTAGTTTTACGACGCACGACTAATAACCATTACTAAAAGACTTGTACTCATTTCGTCTCTAAAATTCTATAGCAAAAAGATGCCACCTCGTAGGTCTTCTAGATGCACTGGCAGAACGCAAACAAATCCGCCACCGCCGCTCACCTAATATGATCCTGTCATGTTTCAAGCTGCGGTCACGGCTGCAGTGGCAGCTAATATGTCCCAAATCAGCCCTGACGGTACCAGAAGGACAAGGAGTGGCATTAATAACTCCACTCAAGGAGAAAGATAAGGGCACTCGAGAGAGTGTTCCTTTAAGGATTTCACCAATGGCAAACCCGATTCTTTCAATGGAAGCGGGGGAGTCATCGCACTGATGCAATGGTTCGAGAAGACCGAATCGGTCTTCGAAATGTGTGCATGGCCCAAAGCAAGCAAGGTCAAATTTGCAGCTTGCACTTTCTCTGGCCGAGCCCTTACTTGGTGGAACAGCCACGTTAAGTCACTGACGCTTGCAGTGGCTAACTCGTTAAGCTAGGAAGACTTAAAGACGATGATGCTGAAAGAGTACTACCCAAGAGGCGAAGTGCAAAAACTAGAGCAAGAACTATGGAATCTCAAAATGACAGACTATGACCTTGCCACTTACACCGAACGATTCTTTGATCTAGCACTCCTTTGTCCCGCGATGGTCACTCCTGAGGAAAAGAAGGTGGAACGATACTTCAGGGGATTGTCTCCCCAAATTCAAGACACCGTGTTGGTCTCAAGACCAACTACCTTTGACAGTGCCAAGGAGTTGGCACAACAACTCATCGAACAAAGGGTTAGCCATGTCACTGTAGCAACCACCCTTGAGTAGAGAAACAACAAAAGGAAGTTCTGGAACAACAAGAAGGACCAACCAGCCCAGGACTCCACCAAGAAGCAACTAACTATTGTTGTTCATGTTGCCACAACTCCTACCATTTTGGCACCCATAAAACGATACGCTAGAACCCTTCCGAAATGAAACAAGTGTAACTTCCATCATACTAGGGTTTGTCGGGAGATGCATTGCAAGAATTGCAATAGGAAGGGGCACACTATCCGTTTCTGTAGAGCATCAGCAGAACCCATCAACCAGGTCCTCGGCATTGGAGCCAACCCAACTTATTACGAGTGCGGTGAAGAAGGACACTTTAAGAGAGACTGTCCAAAGACAAGGAATGTTGGTGACGGTGGAAGGGTGCTTATGATCACTGCAGGAGAAACTCCCCCAGAACCAACCGTGAATAGTGGTACGTGCTTCTAACCGCCACATGTAGGTGTTAAATCCTTGTTGATACTAGTGTCGAATTAGGGTTTATCAACCACAGATCTAGAGAACATGACAAATCCAAGAAAGTCTTATCATGTATATAAAACACAGGGTTTTTACTAGCGAATCTATGATGGCTAGTGTAAACATTATGGTCATATATCATTAAGATTATAAAGACTTAGAATGTATAATTCCGCCTTACTTCTTGTTCCTTGTTTGGTTGTGGGCTTAAGGCGGAGTTGCTCATTCGAATGCCCTTGCAACCTTAATGATATACGACTACTTTACACCAAGCGATTATAAAAGAACTAGTAGGGCTTATACTACCAACTTTGTGATTAATTGTCGAAAACCTTTTTGTGCTAATACCTACTAACTACAACCTGGAATATTCGTAGTGGTAATACCAAGTATAAAGCGGATAGCATAAAGGCTCACATAGAATACTCTATCATTCCAAAACAATAAACTCCTTTTACGATAAGAAATTTCAAGGTCGCCATCTAACATCAGGCGGATTGGTCCCCGCCATAGCAATTTCTTGTACTACGAAAAGTTTCCCCCACCTTTTCTCCAAATTCTTGAAGTCCCGGTCAAAGTGCTAATTTCGGGACGAAATTCCTTCTAATGGGGGGATGATGTGACAACCGTCAAATTCTAGTCAAGTCAAAGTCAAATAAAGTCAACAAGTCAAACTGGTCAACTCAACTAACCCTTGGGTACTAGGGCTTACGTTAGGTAATTACTATACAACTCGCTATTCTAATGAGAAATCATAAATCGAAAAGTTCGTACATCTAGATTTCCTTAACCTAAAACTGTGGTAAGTAACGAACCAAACCGATAAAACAATGTTGCATACTTATCGGGAGTGTGTAAGATCCTTAAACATGGCTTAACGGGGTTTACGGACCTTGCGTTGCGAAGCCGGACACTTACAAATGTCACACACGAAACCTCTCTCAATCGTTTTCACTTTATCTTTCTCTATTTAGAATCTCTCTCTCAAATCTCTCTAATTCTGTGAAATCTCTCCCAAATCTCTCTAAGTATATGAAATCTCTCCCAAATCTCTCTAAGTATGTGAAATCTCTCCCAAATCTCTCTAAGTATGTCAAATCTCTCCCAAATCTCTCTAAATATGAGAAATCTCTCCCAAATCTCTCTCAAAAGTTCCTTAAACTTTTTATAGTCTTTCGGGCCATCCCGACCCTTAACCGGGTCAAAAACGGCTTGAAACGGGGTAAAAACGAGTAAAATAGTCTTAAGGACCCGAAACCCACTCTATAGAGCCAAACCCTCTTAGAGCCGAACCCTCTTAGGAACCGAACGTGTCAGAAGCGAGCTACACCAACTCGGATTGAAGCTCAGCAGACCGAACCGAACCTGCCTTCGGACCGAGCCATCCCTTCAGCTTCGCTCCATTTCGCCTTCGGGCTATTTCGCTCCAAACTCACCTTCGGCCCAACAACAGTAAGGACCGAACCTCGACCCAGTACCGAGAGATCTCGCAGAAAAGCTTTTACATCCCGGTTTTCGACCGGTTTTGCGTTTTAGGCCCGTTTTTAATTATTTTAATGCGGGATTTTCACCCAAAACTTCATTTTAACATATAAGGCACCATATTTATTAATTAATCACGTTTTTGGGGATAAATCTTATCTAAGAAGAGTAGGTGAAGTACAAAAGGGTGGAGTGTTGACTTTTCTTTGATTTATGACACAAGCAACCCCCCCCCCCCCCTACACACCCACTCCATGACCAACCACACCCCCACCATCCCTAGTCACTTCATTGTACTTTTTCCATCATACTCTACCCATAACCACGTTCTAGAGGCTGGGAAAAACCCACCTCTCTCCTCACTTGATTCATTTCATGTCATTCCACCAAAAGATCAAACACTTTTCTCTCAACTCTTCTCTCTCAATTTCGAGATTTCCAAGGCTTTCCTTCTCCATTTGGTAAGTATCTTCATCATTCTTATGATTGTTTCACATCCTCCTACTCAAATCATTGATTTCTGACACAAACTCCATCATCTTTGTTTTAGATTCTCAAATCATCAAGACATATTCTTAGTGTTCTTGAGTGGAACACTTCTTTTCTTCGACATTCATCCACTGAAATCACACAAGGTGGGTTCATACCCCTATATTTTCATGTTTTTCTTAAGTTTTAGGGGAGGGGGGGGGGAATACAAGTTAAAACACCAAGAACACAACTAAAATCATTTAACAACCTTCATCAGAAAAGTTCAAATCCATTCACGGACTGTTTTGAGAAACTTAAGCATTTTAGTTTTCAAAACTATTTTAGGCGAAAGTAGTGCCAGTTCTTAGCTTTAAAATGACTACTTGCACATCTCCAGAAGATTTTTTTACGATTTATGGTGATTTTTACAAAACTGCCTATCATTTCAGAAACAAATTCAGACCAGTCTGGGAATATGAACACTTTAACACTAGTTAAAGACTTCTAAGAATCATAATAAAAATTATGAATAAACTAGACACATTTTGAGAACTCCTAGAATTTACGGAATCAGTTTTCGACTTCATATGATTTTTCTATGATTTTTCTAAAACAGTGTAGAAAAGTAAAAATCTAGATAGCAGTTTATAACTTTTATCGCACTTTGTAACTTGTTGAGCAAAGTGTTATTATTGAAGATTTCATATTTTACATGTGCTTTTTGATGTGGTATAATTACATAACAGATAAATACTCACTGAAGTGTAAGAATCCTCCTCCATTACCATTAGTACCAAACAAGAATGATAAACATAGTTATATTTTGCCATACATCCGACTTACATAGAAAAGGGTTCTTATACACCACATACAAACATACTACACTATAATAGGTATAGTTAGGGCGCATATACATTACAAAAATTTTGATAAGCTATAATAGATATAGTTTATTTTCATTTACATTACAAAAGGTTTTATACAAAAAGGGATACATCACAAAGTACCGGGTCTTCATATAAATGGGGTACGAATACAAAGTACTGGATTTATACAAAAGGGGTACATCACAAAGTACCGGGTCTTCATATAAATTGGGTACGAATGCAAAGTACCGGGTTTATACAAAAAGGGGTACATCACAAAGTACCAGGTCTTCATATAAATGGGGTACGAATACAAAGTACCGGGTTTATACAAAAAGGGGTACTTTACAAAGTACCGGTTAATCTTAGTATAGTTATAGTGGCTCACATAGGTAATTAACAATCTTTCAAGTTTACAAGGAAACTTTTACCTTAAAAAGGGTTTTACTTCTAAATCAAACGAGTTTATGTCGATTTAAACTTACATGAATTATTTTAAGTATGGAAAAATACTTGTTGATTTTCGGTCCTAAGATTTAGGACTACCTAACTCTTATAAGGAAAATATTGGATTTTCTTTGGAAACACATTTATGTTAAAACTACATTCATCTAGAATTGTTAGGTTTCAGCTATAATTGCTAAGTGTATATGCTAGGCCTATATAAGAATCTAGTCACAAATCGACTTAGAATTGGTGGGCCCGCCTTATCTCCTGTTTCTTGTTTGGTTGTGGACCTAGGGCAGACCCGTTATATTCAATGGTTTATTTAACTTAATTCTTATATAGCTTATATACGTTGAGTGATTATAGAAGGAATCTACGGGCCTTTCTAAGGTTCATTATCGCATAACATAGAAGCATTCATTTCACACTTGATAAAGAAAATATTGGATTTTCTGGAAACATACTTTGTCTCTTTTACAAAGAAAACGGTTTCTTTCTCAAACAAAACTCTTATGAACTCACCAAATTAATTGTTGACATTTTTTCAAAACTACTTGTATTCTCAGGAAATCAGTGAAATAGGAAAACCAACATCATTTTGAGGATGGGACGATAAATCGTCAAACAGTTCATTTTTTGTTATAAAAATATA
Source organism: Lactuca sativa (assembly GCF_002870075.4). Taxonomy (NCBI): domain Eukaryota; kingdom Viridiplantae; phylum Streptophyta; class Magnoliopsida; order Asterales; family Asteraceae; genus Lactuca; species Lactuca sativa. Next base: position 53,688,412 of record NC_056625.2, read on the forward strand.
ATTGATTTTGAAACATGCTAACTTATTATGATGTAACTTTTTCAATTATATTTATGATGATTTTATTTACTTTGAGCACTATTATACTCGTTGTTGTGATACTATACATGAAGTCCTCCACCCGAACGTTTCCGCCATCCTTGGTTTGGGGGTGTGACAAAGCAACTTTTCGCGATACCTCTACTGATTGCTTTTTATTTCAATCTTCCGTCTTAAGTCAGATGCTACCTCGAACTTGATTCTCTGAACCACATAACATACTTAGCGTAGTCGGACTCAAATTGATATGACCACTAGGGTTGGAATAACAATCATCTTCTTAGTCATTACCGAAACAATGGTAACGACTTACATGAACAAAATGGAATCAATTACTAGCTTCTTGGTAACCTTGTGACTTTCCCCGATCCAAGTGTGAGTCCTGTGCTTCCGGTAGTATATGCATCTACTACCTTTCACACCTACTCATACTCGTCCCAAGTATTGTCTCGTAGTTTTCCAAGTTACCATACAAGAAAATCATATAACAGTTTAACACACCAGATAACAAAACGAAGACTTTATTATATCTTGAAACTATTACATAGGTGTTCAAGTTTACCCTAGACTATGCCTCTAATAGGCTACATGATATGATTCTATCCCCTTGGTTACTTCATGACTTGATCTTCGGGTATGAATTCCTCATCCTTGGTTCCTCGTGTTGTTTTCTGCTTCGTTGAGGATCATGTGGAATGCCCATGGCCTTGGTGGTGTGTTTGGCCTTGCTGCCTTGTTTTTCTTTGGGCAGTCCCTAGAAATAAGCCCTTCTTTGTTACATCCATAACACACCCTCTTATTGGACGCACACTTGCTGGCGTAATGCCCTGTCTTTCCACATTTGTAGCAAGTCACATCCTCGCTACATTTCCCGAAGTGCTTCTTTTTACACTTCTCGCACAACTTGGCTTCACCTTATCCTCCTTCGTCAGTCTTTGAGAATTTCCTTTCTTTGTTGGATTTTGAAGATCCTTCATGCTTCCTTTTCTCGCCAACTTCAGCTCTCTCCAGACCCCTTTCCCTAATCTGGGTCTCAACATTCTTGGCTTCCCAAATGGTGGCTTTCAAAGTGGTAGTTTGCTTAACCATTAGACCGAAGTCCGCTGGTAATCCGAGGGAAAACTTGTTAACCTTGGAGATTTTAGTTGGGACGAGGTGTGGAACAAGCTTCATTTTCTCTGTAAAGCTCGCAGCGTATTCAGTAACGCTCATTCTTCCCTTCTTCAGATTCTGGAACTCGTTGTTGATTTCCAGAAGATCTTGCTTAGAGCAGTATTGCATCTTTAGTTGCACCAGAAAATCCTCCCAAGACATCTTACTAGCTTCTTCCTTAGGCATTGAATCAGCTAGTAGCTTCCACCAGCTTAGTACTCCAGATTTCAATAGAGGAACTGCGAAAGCGGTCTTCTGTCTGTTGCTACACTCGCAACTCTCAAACATTGTCTCCATCTCGGAGATCCAGTCCATAACTTCCACCGGCGTCGGGCTTCCAGATAGACTTGGTGGTTTGGATGGCATGAAATCCTTGTACTTGCATTCACGTCCGTCATTTCCTCCATCATGATTGTTTTGTATGACTATCGTTGGGTTGGCTTGGCCAACCGTCGCACTGTACTTTCCTCCTTCTGACTGCCCATCATTCAACTCGTTCTGTTCAATTGGTACCGTAAGTTCTTCTCGGTTATGTTGAAGTAAACGCCTTGTTTCCTCCATTTGGCGATCCAACATCATCTGGATCATCTCTTGCACTCCGGCCATCGTTATTGGCTCAGGTGCCACTTCTTTGACAACAGGTATTTGTTGTATCACTGGAGGTTGAGGGGGTTGGTTCCTATTTCCATTTGCATTTACGTTTCCGCTACGGGTCCTTTCCATCTTGATTTATACACAGAATAAGGTGAATTTAGATATTTATTTTGGATTGACGTTTAAATCATCCTTATCCTTCCGAAACGTTTATATGCTAGTTCTAATATCGTAGTCGTACGTTTAGAATCCTAAACACATAAGGTTTCCAGATCCGGTCGACAACAGACCATAAATCCGAACAAATAACAGCATATAAGGCATCTTCATAGCTATAACATAAATCATTTAGCACATAAAACATTTTAGGCATCTTTTCTAAAATAAACTAGTGCTCGTGTCTAAATTATAGCAGATACTCATCTCACAATCATCGCTTAACATTCTAAGTTTAAGTCTAGAAATAAATCCTTATTCCTAGTTCTCTTAAACTAATGCTCTAATACCAACTGTGACATCCCCATTTTCACGGCCAGAAAAGACCGATTTTGTTTACTCTTTATAAAAATCAGAGTACCTTTTTTTTAATAAAAATGTTGCGGAATTTGTTCCCAGTAAAACATGATAAATACATTATCAAAGCATTTCTAAAGAAATGTATTTTTATTCATTTTAAAACATTTGGGATGTCATCGTCAATACATAAACATAAGCATAAACAAAACTTATATTCATTATCACTAGTGATTTATATCTCCTTAATCTCTCAGTGTAATGTAACTTCATATCGATACTTGTGATATAAATAAACTGAGTGGGTCAGGTTGGAAAACCTGGTGAGTACATAGGGTTTTCAACCCACAATAATATAATTATTATGTTTAAACAATCAAGCAATCAACCCAATTACCCATCCCCATTATCTTCTTTATTCTTAAGGATCTACCCTAAGAATCAGCTATCACTCATTCATTCATTCCTAAGGATCATCCTAAGGAATTGGCATGAAGTCCAACGTTGCCATGGTTTACACAACAGGCACTAAGTCTGCATGATCTCCAGGGTTTAGGCATCAAGTCTGCATGATCACCCAGGTTTAAGCATCAAGTCTGCATAATCTCCAGGGTTTAGGCATCAAGTTTTGCATGATCACCAAGGTTTAGAGTACACCGGGTGAACACATCGTTCACAACACTTACAAGTTGCGTGCCTGCTAGTGTTCCACTGGACTGTCTAGAATAGTCCGTGGTTGTCATCCATACTCTTCTGGATGACGGGGCCATCATTTGGGAAAAGGCTTCTCACATCGTCCACCCCTCACCCTCACCTCGTGGTCTATAACACCTCTCAACTCATCATTTTATTTCATCACACACCAACTATTTCATCTACCCATATTTTATCCCAACATATTTTTAGATAAAATAAATGTACAGTTTAAATCATTTAAAACATGTATAAAATCATTCATCCAACATAGACAACAAGTATTCAGATAATATGCACACATAACACGCAATTTATATAAAATACTTCATATCTATGTGCAATATGAAAGGGACCATGCACTCACTTGATAAGGTGGTGACTCGGTACTCGGACAACACTTTGTTTACTTTAAAATAATTTCCTTCAACGAAACCTAGTATTATTACGACTAGATTTTAGTCTAATATTTGCCGTGACTAATTATTAGTCTTATTATTACTATATAAGTGTTTAAACAATACTTTCCATCCACTATGTACATACAGGGGCCAGAGATAAAACACCGGAGGGCAGGACCATTTTGGCATATAACACTTCTGAAATCCAACAACCCTATGCGGCCCTTTAAACCAGATTCCCCATACCGCGAGTAGTTAAAAATATATATTAACGACACTTATATAATAATAGCTCAAATATTTATTATAAGTTCATAATAACAATACTAATTTTAAATATAAGTTATATTAAAATAGGGTAAGCATAACTTACTTAAAAGGGGGGGGGGGGGGGTTCAACTAGGAGTCAGGCTCTGCAGGTGCAGAACTTTGTCGTTGAATCTTTCTAAGAAAGATTCGTGCAGTGCTTTCGTGCTCACCTTACAATACTAAAACTATAGAAGGAGAAGTCGAATCACGAGGGACCGAAATGCTCGGGGGGATAAGAAGACAAAGACTCTTGAATCAAGAGATTGGTGCAAGAAATATGAGAGCCCAAGGCTCTTATTTTTACTAATTGAATTTTCAAAAACTACCATCCATAATTATTTAATGACCTTTTAGTTATATAAACAACTAAACACCCCTTTATAATACTATTTTAAATAGATTTAATGATATTTGTACTAAACTAATGTCAAAAGAACTCAACATTAGTCTTATAATGACCGCATCGTCGATACCTTTCTAATGATATATGCATATGTATATATATGTGTACGTATATATGATTTATACTTTATTTTAACGTAAATATGCTATTATAATTTGTAACTCGTTCATATGAACTCTGTGTTTGATGTTATTTATATCCACGCGTAGGTGGAGATGTACTCTACAACTTTCGTTTAGACTCCGTCGGCTAATTTTGACTTTATTTTTAAAGTTATATTTTTAACAGGCCGGGACAGGATTGGTCCGTTCAAATCTCATAACTTCTTCATCCGATGTCCATTTTCGTCTGTCTTTTTATCGTTACGTTGCTAATAACGAAATCTTCGATTCTCGTTTAGGTTGTGTGGGCTAAAAACCACTCGATCTAATACTCAAACTTCGGGCTGTACACCGCTAAGCCGAAACTTCGAAAAATCATAACTTCCTCATACGAAGTCAGATTTGAGAGTTCTTTTTATGGACGTTCTCAGGTTAACATATTCTACGACTTGCATTTATATTACTAAGGCTAAAAGTTGCTCTATCATAAATTCACTATTTACGTCTTCCCGGTGCTGTGCCCGTTCCGTTGCGAAACTTCGACGGGTCATAACTTCTTCATTATAACTCGGATTTTGGTGCTCTTTATATGTACGAAACCCTTGAGATAAATTCTAAAACTTGGTTAGGATTATTTATTCTAAATAATATTTTGTTGAAAATTCGTTTTCGACCCCTATTATCTCTAAATTGACTAGCCCGGATCTACGGGCGTTACATCGCACGGGATCTTGACACCTGGCACAACAACACTCTGTGTTTAGCCAGTAGCACTATGTGTTACACCAATTCACAACATATAAATAAAGGCACAAATCACTCGATTTCTCACACCATTCTAACCTGTTCTCTCTCAAACCTCTCCAAATCCTTAAGGCCTTTCCCTAACACTTCCTAAGTTTTAGAGGCGAGTCCCGGTGTGTCAGAAGGCCTCGAGAAGAAGAGCTTTCGGCTCATTAGTTCTACACATGCAGAGCCCGGTTCATCGCTAAATACCCTTGTAAGTGAGTAATTCTTACCCTACTTTAAGTATAGTTTATGTTTAAGTTTGTTATTGTTATTATGAACCTATAAGCAAGATTTATCAATGATTCCAAGTCATTATATTGATTGATCTTCTTACGGGGATGATGTCTAGGCTATGATTTAGTGAGGTGTTTAAAGTGATATTTCCAAACAGTATACTTCGTATACCAAACGGACCCTACCTCCAATATGATCCTACCATGTTGTTCCTTACATGTTAGATCAGGAAAGTAGACTTTGAGTTATTGATGAAGCTAGACTAATAATTATTCGCAATAAATATTAGAAGAAAATCTAATAATAATGGTGCTAGGTTTCGCCGAAGGAAAATAAAATTGTTAGAAGTGAAGCATTGCCTAAATTTCAATTCATCACTTTAACAAGTGAGTGCATACACTACTATGAAAACAACCTTTTACGACACGCAATGCGTGTCGTAAAATGCTTAGACGACACATAAATGCGTGTTAGGGAAGGCCCTGTCATAATGAAAGACGACACACTTTTGCGCGTCGTCTATGTACGACACACATTTACGACGCACATTTGTGACACGCATTTACGAAACTCAATGCATATCATTAAAACCCTGTCAAGAAAGGCCATGTCATAAATGAAGATGACACACATTTTTGCGTATGGTAAATTTAAATGTTTAAAAAAATATATCTATAGATTTACTAATTTTCAAATTAAATTTGCATTTAATGTCTCATTATAGAAAATAAAATACCATATACAACAAATACAATCCAATACACAAAATTTAATGTCGTACAAATAATCATTCCAATAGAAACCAATATACATATGTATTTCAGCCCTAGAACAAGAGATAACTTGATTACATACAGCTTGAAAAGTGTGGGCATTCGACCTCTAAATTTTCTATCTTTGCAAAAATCTGAGTTTGACTGTGAGCACCTATTATGGAGAGGTAGTCACGAGCCTGCATGATAGAATCACAAGAACAATGGAGAAGATTATAATTTTAGTTTTTAAAACTAGAAGATATACCGATATATTTTATATTTTTTCATTTAACAAAAAAATAGGTAGAATTTTTACCAGTCAGTAGCAAAACCATGGGCTTTTCCTTGAACAATTTATAGAGCTAAAGAGTCAACCATTCCACATACGGTAAATGTTCTTTCACTGTCTAATTTCTTCCCAAATCTAAAATCCAGTAGCTACATGAAATAAAGCACACTGTCATGTGTGATTATTATTAATATGATTTAAGCTACTTTAACTATTTCTGTAGTTATTGGATTTAAACCATAAACACACCTATACATGTCTTGTCTGGGCAAACATTAAGACTTCAGGAGACACACCTCTGTAAAGAATGCCAATTTGAAAAACCAAATTAAATACAAATTTTTATAAAAAAAAGGAAAAACATTTGATAATAGTTCATAAAGTATGTTGCTATTTCTTGCATTGAAAGACTAACCTTGTGTAATTCTTCCAGTTTTATAACAACAACAGACGCAACATATAATCAAGCATATTCATTTCGTGAGTTTACAAAATTCATTGTGGGAAATGGTTAGAAATCTTTTGGTTGACCTTAAAAGTCAACTTTATACTAAATGGTCAAGATTTTGAAGATGTTTTTAAACTTTAAAGTTATTACTAAGATGCTAAAATCAACAATTTTACAAAAATTTACTTCTAAACATCCTTTGGTTGAAGTTACAAAATAAGTCAAATATTGTATGATAAAATTTAAATTTATTAACATAAAGATTTAATAATTATGCATACATTGTATCCATATTAACACAAAACATTTAGATAACAGTGACAAAACTAACATAACTAAATGTGGGTTGTCATTAACTTAATAGATTTTTTACATCATTATCCAGACATTATGAGGAAAGAATAAGAAACACGGAGTCAGTAACACTTACAATCACTGGAATATGTGATGTGAACAACTCTTAGAATAGCTAGTTAATATCAATTGACGGAGATCATAAACATGCTTCATTTTCACCTGAAACCATAAAAAATAAAAAAAGTTCACAAAAAATTAACATATTGACTGTTAACTTAGAAGACCCATTGACAAAAAAAAGTTTAAGAAGCAATAAAATAAGACAAAAAATGCAACTCTTGTAAGGACTGTATGGTAATTTTGCACAACATCTACAAGCCCCTAAATCTTCATTCCTATTTCAAGTCACAAAATGTCACAGAAAACATGATGTAAAAACAAATGTCAATGAATTTACGAAAAAGGATAAATGTAAAAAGGTGAAAATTTACCAAGTTGATTAATTTCTTCGGTGCAAATCTGTTGTGTCTTCAGAACGTCTTGCTTAATGGATTCAGAACCAATTCTTAATTCCTTTAAAGATGGCCAACCTTTTGGTAGCAAATTAGTTTATACTTGTGAAAGATGCAAAACCTTGCCTTCACCATCGATTACATCAAATAACTGACCACTTTCAATCTCAGCCGCTGTATCAAAAGAATAAAATTAAACAAATTTGAAGAAATGAAATGCATATAACAAGAAACAGGAAAGAAAACTAGGGTGATGAACAACTGACATTAAGACAACCAAACAATGTTCACATCAAAAATTTAAGAATTTAGATAATAGAGGGCTGATGGAATTTCATATTCAACTACAGTAATACACAAACAGGATAACACTTTATCAAGTTCTGTACCCCTACCCCATCTTAAATGACACCAACCAACCCAACTATCAGCATAAAGCAGAATTATAACACCAAACTAACCCTAGAACATCATCAATCATAAACCAAAATTAATATACATAATATGTTTGTTTAATGATGCTTCTAATTCTTGGTTGATTTATCAAATGCCCTCCTTTCTTGAAAAATCGCAACAAAACCAATAGTATTTGAAATTTGAATACATTAAGGAAATCAGATTATCGTTTTTCTTACCATAGATCTTAATGGGAGCTTTGATCTCTAGAATATTAGGCCGTAGAAAAATGATTTCTCGAGTAGCGACACATAGTTGACGGATCTCTACTTCCGAAAGCTGAACCTGTCAGACGGTTCTCGCTAGCTGGAAGTCCGATAGCAGATTGATTTTATCATTGCGTATGACAAGGTCTATTCACTGGACATTTTGGGCCATTGGTCTCTAAATACTTCTACATCCCTCGAAATTTATTTGAAAACAAGGTTCTCAAAAACACCCAGAAACCCTAGATCGTAGAACAAAAACAAGAAAGATTAAACCGCAATTGGTAGTCTAGGTTTTTTCAGAGAAATTTGATGGAGGTTAGGTAGTGAGTCAATGTTGATGGCAGGGGGTTGTATGCTTGTTCGTCAAAGTAACAAAAATCAATCATGTTTATGGTGAATCGTTGATTGCAGGGGTGGGCAGCGATAGACGGTTTTGTTGAAAGGTAGAAGGATCAGCTACAAAGTGGCCATGGAAACAAGGAAAAAAGGGGTTTTCGGCGGTGGAAATAAGGGATACTGAGAAGAAGGCGGGGTTTTTAATTTTTGGGAGATTTCATTTCCCCGCTTAGGTATTAAAAGATAAGGTGCGCGTTTCATTAAAACAATATAAAACGACATCCATTGATGACACACATTTTACAATAAGCGACCTCCGTTTTTTGACACTGATTTTAGGGCACGCAAAAATGCGCGTCCTAAATCCTTCAAATTTCTATAGATTTGACATTATTTTTAGGTCACACACTTTTGCGTATCATAAATCAATGTGTATCATAAATTGCGTGTCATTAAAGGCCTGCTTTGTAGTAGTGTTAGTCCCTGTGATGAACATGATTTTAATAAAAGTATTAATAAAAGTCTAACTATATGTTGAAAGTTTATATGTGAGTTATATGCTTATTATCTGGAAATATGTGTTATATGTATATTCGATGATATACGCTATCCGAACCAGGCATGATTCTGTATGTGTTGAGACGTATTTACATGATAATAATAATAGAAGTGTTATAAATGAGAAGATAAATGTATCTTAATACTTAATACTCTGTATAAAATATTACACTAAATTAGGATAGTGTTGCCGAAACAGAGTTAATATTGAAAGTTGATTACGAGCATTGTAGGCTTGCTTAGTGATGAAATAAGACTTAAACAAGATTCTTAGTTCAATTAAGTTTGGATATTGGGTAGTATCTTATTAAGGGTACGTGTGTGATCAGAATGGAGAGTACAAACTATGTTCGAGGTGATTGATGATCGGTGGAGTATCTCCTAAGTATAAAAGTACTTTCTATGTACCAAGTCTTTTTCAAATCCCTGTGTCTTAGGTGCTACTTGTGCTGGGGTATTATTATGTTCGGGGGTACATATCCTACTTATACCAGGGTTGTATAATGTGTCAGAAGTACTATCATGTACAAAGTTCTTTTTTTGACGCTATTGTGTGTCGGTGTACGGGAGCGTATGAGAGTACTTTATTCCCTATATATACTTTTTATTTTGAAGAGCTTTGGAGTCATCGTTTCTTTTACAAAGTGATCGGACGAGCTTCGTGTGTCAGCGTTTCCATTCATGAAGTAACTGAGAAAACTGCGTAGACTGCCTAATATAGTTTGTCAGTAATAGACCACTACGATGTATATCTGATGTTGTATTGCTGGATAAAGTGAGTCTGGGGGTAAAATACCTCACGGTGTCAGACCACGGCTAGGCATATTTATCCAGATAACCACCCCAGAATTAATTGTCTTGTTTTTACAAACAAAGGTTTGTGGTGAAAGTTATTCCATTCCCCTCATTTGATATATTTATTGATCCTCGTTTGCTGCCATGGAATTTTCGTAGCTTGGACTGAAAACCCATGAGTTTTCGGTGTAGCATTGGGTTTTCGTTTCGACCTAGAGTTTGTGGCCCATGTATATATAGGTGTTAGGTGGGTGAGGTGAAAAGAACTCTCCAGGTGATTAAGTGTGTGTTCATAAGGTGTGAGAGAAAGTAAGAGAGAAGAGTGTGTGTGTGTATGAATCTATATGTAAGGAGCTTCATTCCAACATTGAATACATTATAGATTCAAGTTATTCCTCTTCTCTTTCTATTCTATTTTGATCTGAAATCATCTAATTGATTGGGATTCCGCACCATCAATTGGATCTGATTGATACACAAGCAGATTTGGGGACTAACAATTGGTATCAGAGCAAGGTTGTATCAATCATTTTTTTTTTCAGATATGGAGCTTATTTGATCTTATTTTGAAGAGATTTTTGCGTTTTTGGATAGATTTTGGCAAAATAAGGGGGTTTGTTCTTCACGTTTTTGATAAAAACTAGTTTTTGATTGAGTTTTGGAGCAAAAGATGGCAAAAACGCTGTTTTTCGTCATAAACAGTGATTTCCGACGTGTTTTTGGTCGGATCCGGTTTTCGGTCCGAGATTTCGGCCTGAGTTTTCGGTCGAATCGGAGTATTCGGTCCGAGCTTTTGGTCACGTGGTCGGTCCAAGCTTTCGGTCCAGGCCTCGCATGTGTTCGGGTCACGAGGGCTCTCGGTCTCGCCTCGGATTCTCGGCTCAGCTTTCTCGCTTGCGGCTCACCAGCGGTCAGCTTGGTGGACGGCTCAGCTTCACATCCTCGCACAACAGATTCCATTAAAAAAAGGAAACGGATTTGGGGGTGTCGGGGATCGAACCCGCGACCTCTAGTTGATCAACCCCACGCCTTACCCAACTCGACTAGCAGACCCTTTGTGTCATCCCTTCGAAATTTAAAACATAAGTTGTCCTTCTCGGTTTCAACCTTTGAAAATTGGCATTTTTAACCCCAAAAATCAATTTCTTTTATTTTAAAAATTCCATTTTCAACCCCAAAATTCCAGTTTTTAATTTTTGACTTTATTTTTAACTTTTGACTTTAAAATTTGACCATTAACTTTTAAGTTTGATTTTTTTAAAGTTTAACTTTTAAGGTTGACTTTCTCGGTTTTTAAGTCAAAGGGAAATTAATATTATTATAATAATAATAATAATAATAATAATAACAATAATAATAATAATAATAATAATAATAATAATAATAATAATAATAATAATAATAATAATAATAATAATAATAATAATAATAATGAGTTCTTCAAATATCAAGGTCAAAGAGGTAAATGAATCCGGTTGCTCTCCATCCTGTGTTAAAACTATTAAATTTTTACGAGAATCAATAGATCTAATCAAGAGGGAAAATGAGGATCTAAAATATGATAGGTACACTATTAGGAAAGAACAAAAACCCTTAAAAGCACAATTAGAAGCCAAAATCAAGGATTTCCGAAAGCTTCAAGAAGATTATAGCTACAAGTGTGAAAATTACGATCACATTAAGAAAAATCTTGTTGCTGTAACTGAAGAACTTGACGCTTTGAAAATTAAGTGTGGAAAAACAGATGTTAGTTTCAAAAATTATACTGCGTCAAGTAAGACAGTCGAGTCCTTAGTAGAAAAACAATTGAGTTTTAAAGATAATCAAACCAAGGGTTTAGGGTATCACAGTGTAGCACCTCCTTTTAATCACAACTATAACCCACCCCTTGAGACCAAAGAGGAAGAAATTCCTGCTCAGTATGGCCAAACCCATGCTCCAGCTTCAGTTAAGACTGAACAATCAGGGCCAACTGAGGGTGTTGAGGTGAATAATATTGATGTTTCTACTTCTTGTGTAGGTAAGTAGTAGAGGATGAGAACAAGGAGAAAGCTATTGAACACTCTAATGTCTCCTTGAACTCGGATCTATTGCTTCGAACTCAGTTGCTTCTGATCATCCTGCTGTTGAGAAATACAGGACACCAAAACAAGCGAAATCGACGGCCTGTTGCAAGTATGCATGTGGGAAGAACTAGAGACGAGGCAAGTGTTGGATTAGTGTCTAAGGCTGTAACTATATTTAGTAAGTACTTGACCCAGTTGTGCATGGTCCATTTAGGTTGCCTTCACCATAGCAACTTGATAGGGTGATTTAGAGAGAAGAGATATTATTTATATGTTATAAGAACAATATATTAAAAGAATAATTATATTATTTGATTAATATAAGTCATAAATTAATAAGGAATTAATTTGGTGACTTAAAGAGATTAATTGAATAAAGGGGTATAGACTGTCAAATGTATGAAAGTTATATTTTGAGCTGATAATCCTTATAGATATAGGGTTAGACGATTTTAGGGATATGGATCACCTAGAAATCGTTCAAGGCCTTATCTGGGAAGAGATTTGGATTGCTTTGAGGCTAAGTTATCCAATTAGGGTTTAAGGGTGAAACCCTAGGAGCTCACAGTATAAATAGACCCATAGGGTTGAGCAAATCGACTACCATTGTGTTTGGAGAAACCCTAGAGCCGATTTCCCTCTTCCTCATCTCTCTCAAGTCACCTTCTTGCTAGTTGGTGTTTGTAACCCATTAGAGGAGTGACATTTGTGACTCTTAGCTCCAAGAAGAAGAAGGTTTCAAGTAAGTAACTCAAGGTGTTATTCTAGATCTCCTTTCATATGTTTTTGTTCTTAGATCTAGCCATGAAAGTCTTGGAATTATTGCATGTTCAATTAGTGAAACCTAGATCCAAGCTATAGGGTTGTATGTGGACATAGGTAAACTTCTTATGCCGAAAACCCATCAATGATATCAGAGCCATGATTGGTTTCAATTGAATATGATGCTTAACTATTTTAGTTGCTGAAAATCGTTTTTCTTGCCCTCTGTCGACTCAACTTGGCGAGTCCCAAAGCTGGACTCGGCGAGTCCGAGCGTCAGACAGAGGAAAATTCGGGATTTTGTTGTTGTTTTGTCTTGGATTGATACCTAAATCGTTTTATTACGTAAAAATCCAAATTTTAACTTAATTTAATGATTATCCTTGACATAAATAAAGATAATTTCAAATCTTTTAAATATTGATTATTTATATGATAAATATTGGACTATTTAAGATTATTTGGTAATTATCTAATGACTAAAATTCAATTAAGTCAAATATAGATAATTATGAAATTAATTATTTAATTTGAATTATTTGTTATTTGATCCCTATTGTTTGAAAAGTTCATTTTCTATCCTAAAGTTTTGAAATTTAATTTTTGTGATTAATAGTTTAATTTAGAAGAATTTAAATTTCAACCCCTAGAGTTTTACAAGTTTAAAATTCAACCCTATACTATTATATTATTAAAAGCTTAATAAATATATAAGTAAGATTAAAAATGCTAGTCTTACTGTTAGTAGGCCTCATTCACGAAGCCGGTTTATAAGGTGGGTATAAGGTTGCTGCCTATAAAATGGCGCTTGATGGGTGTACACTCACACCCACCGCTTGCTTGATCGGTGGATGTTCGTTAGCCGAACGGGTAGGATAGGGTAACTCTCTCTCCTCATTAATAAGTATAATGAATCTATAAAGTAACTAAACTATTTTATAAAATTCCCAATCTTAGTTACTTTAGGAAAAGTGAATTGATGCAATCCCATGAAATTGCACTTTGCACCCTTGATAAGAAGTTAGTGGAGCGAGTGTGGTTTACCAGCACACTAATTGGTTCTAAGCAAAGGTGGAAAAGGGTGATTTATTGTTTATCATAGTTCGATGGAGCGTGTGTGGTTTACCGACACATCGAATAGATGATTGTAACAATGAAGGCAACATGTAGATTTTCATGGTAATTCACACCCGCTTTGTGATCCTCGGTATCCCAGTCACAAACTAGAGGGGCATATCGAGATTTAAACATGCCATTGAAAGGTTCAATGAATCTCTAAAACCTCGGAATTCTCAATAAAACTTAAAGTTATGTTTTTGTGGTGAAGAATTAGTGAATCGTCATTCACTTACCTCCAAATTATTTGCATGATTGGATTACGGAATCCCTTTTCTAATATGTGAATAATGTTGTTGGGTCCTAGCCCTAATTTTCATTTTGGATGTTTAATTAGGGATCCAAACTCTAATCAAACTTTGTCCTTTCTATTTGTAGATGTCGAACGCAAACAACGCTGCTGCCAAGTCATTCACCTTAATGAGTCTTTGCCAAAAGGTGAACTTCGATGGTACAAACTTTAGAGAATGGATAAGATACATTCGCACCACTGCACGCTATGAGGACAAAGAGTATGTCCTCGACGAAAAGCTCGAGAAGGTCAACCCGGAAATCGCTACTCCCAAAGAGATGGTTGTCTTTGAGACACACGAACGTGATGCAACGAAAGTACATTGCATCATGATAGCCACTATGAACCAAGGATTCCAAAAGTCCTATGAGGATATGTATCCGTATGAAATGCATCAAGACTTGATGGAGAGGTACCACCAAAGCGCGAGGCAAGAGCGCTACAAGATCATCACTAATATGATCACCGCTAAGATGGGAAATGGAGAATCGTTGACTGTGCACTTGCAAAAGATGCAACGATATGTTGATCGTCTTCGCAAGTTAAATATTTACTTTGGGGAGGATTTGGCCATCGATATTTTTCTTCATTCCTTGCCTTCATGCTACAACCAATTTAGGATGACCTACCACATGAACAAGGAAGATGTCACCCTAAGCAAACTCCAAGGACTCCTAAAGACTGTTGAGAGCAACCTAAAGGAGAAGTCTATTGCACCATCTCCCGCACTAACCGCTGCTCCTGTTTTGGCAGTAGGGCAAGGAAGTGGCAAGAAGAGGAAGGCTCCGTCAAAGAGCCACCGCAAGGGAAAGTCCCAAGACGGTTCCTCCTCTAGTGGGACCAAAGTTGATCCTGCTAAGGCCAACCCTAACCCGAAGGAGGCAGAGTGCCATCATTGCCACAAGATAGGGCATTGGAAGAGAAGCTGCCCGAAATATCTGCAAGCCATCAAGGAGGGAAAGATCAAGCCATATTTTGCAGGTATATACACAATTAAATCTAGTAATCCATCTCACACTAATTATTGGGTTCTTGATACAGGATGTGGTTACCACATTTATTCTGATTTGCAGGGACTAAGAAGAAATAGAGATGTGGAGCAAGGAAGAATAAATCTAATCATGGGAAACAGAAGATCGTCGCCTGTCACCAAGATTGGAGTGTATTCTTTAGTACTTAGTAATGGATTAGGTCTAGATTTAAATAATTGTTACTACTCGCCTGATATGGCAAGAAACATCATTTCATTTCATGGTTTGTTTAGACAAGGAATTAGATATTCGTTTAATAATATGAATGGTTCTATTTATGCTTATCTAAATGGTGTTTTATACTTTGAAGCAATGCCTTGTAATGGAATTATGAGATTGTTATGTAGATAACCTAAGAAATGATGTGTTGTGTCTAGATTCTTCCAATAGTATGGATAAGGCATCTTTGTGGCATTTTCGTCTTGGACATGTCAACAAGAAGCGCATAGCCCAACTCCAAAAGGATGGAGTGTTGGAGTCATTCGACCTTAGGGAAGATGAAACGTGCAAATTTTGTTTACTTGGAAAGATGACCAATTCATCCTTCACTGGCACTTGTGAGAGGGGTGAGGGTTTATTGGATCTCATACATACCGATGTATGTGGGCCCTTTAGATCCACCACAAAGGATGGAAACCGCTTCTACGTGACTTTCACCGATGATTATAGTAGATATGGGTATATTTACTTAATCAAGCACAAGTCTGAAACATTTGAAAAGTTCAAAGAGTTCAAGAATGAAGTGGAGGATCAATTGGACAGGAAAATCAAGATGCTTCGATCCGATTGAGGAGGAGAGTACCTAAGTCTTGAATTCCATGACTATCTCAAGGAATGTGGAATAGTTTCGCAATTGACGCCACCTAGGACACCACAGTTAAATGGTGTCGCAGAAAGGCGCAATCGAACCTTGTTGGACATGGTTCGTTCTATGATGAGTCGTGCTTCACTAACTATCTCATTTTGGGGGTATCCCTTAGAGACTGCCGCCCATATCCTTAACCGAGTCCCTACAAAGAAGGTTGCCAAAACACCTCACGAGATGTGGACAGGGAAAGCTCCCTCATTGGCATATATCAAGGTTTGGGGTTGTGAAGTTTTCATAAGATGAGAAACTCATGACAAGCTCGAACCTCATAGTGAGCGATGTATTTTCATTGGCTACCCGCAGAAATCCTTTGGATATCTCTTCTATAGACCGAGTGACAATGTGGTCTTCGTTGCGAGGAGAGGGGTTTTCTGATAGCGAGAACTCATAAACCAGGGAGACAGTGGGAGGCAAATCAACCTTGAAGAGATTCAAGAGTCGAGCGATGAAGGAACCTCTACCGCTGGCGCTCAACCCGAGGAGGAAACTTTGGTTGGACCAATTGACGAGTCATTACCTCTTAGACGTTCCGAAAGAGTTAGAGTTCAACCCCAGTTATATGGTTTTCATATACTACCAAAGGGGACACATATATTAGTGATGGTACACTAATAAATCTAGATGAACCTAATGGCTATAAGGAAGCCATGGCAGGTTCGGAGTTTGCAAAATGGAAAGAGGCAATGGACAGCGAGATTCAATCCATGTATGACAACCAAGTTTGGAATTTGGTTGACAATGTGCCCGGACGTAAGACAGTTGGGTGCAAATGGATCTTCAAGAAGAAGACCGACATGGATGGGAATGTGCACACGTACAAGGCGCGATTGGTTGCGAAGGGCTTTACTCAAATTCCTAGAGTTGACTATGATGAGACCTTCTCACCAGTTGCGAAGATAAAGTCTATTAGAGTGATGCTAGCTATTACCGCATTTCATGATTATGAGATATGGAAAATGGATGTAAAGACTGCTTTCCTTAATGGAAAGTTGGCTGAGGATGTTTACATGGCTCAGCCATAGGGTTTTGTCGATCCGAAGCATCTAAATAGAGTGTGCAAGCTTGAGAAGTTCATCTATGGACTTGAGCAAGCGTCTCGCAGATGGAATATTTGCTTTGATGAGAAGGTTAAAGAGTTTGGATTTGTACGAAGCGAAGATGAATCATGTGTATATGTCAAAGCCAATGGGAGCATAGTTAGCTTTCTCGTTTTGTATGTCGATGACATACTGCTCATAGGAAACGACGTCCCGATTTTACAGGAGGTAAAGTCCTGGCTCGGGAAGTGCTTCCCTCTGAAGGACCTCAGAGAGGCTTCCTATATTTTGGGAATAAGGATAGTGAGAGAAAAAAGTAAGAGACTAATAGGACTTAGTCAGAATACTTACTTAGATAAGGTACTAAAACGTTTTAGTATGGAAAACTCGAAGAAGGGAGAACTACCGATACAGAGTAATACCAAGTTGAGTAAGACTCAAAGTTCGAGTACCAAAGCCGAGATAGCTGAGATGAGCCGAGTACCTTACGCTTCCGCAGTTGGCTCGATCATGTATGCTATGACTTGTACTCGACCTGATGTGGCCTTCGCTTTGAGCATGGTCAGTAGATATCAAGGGAATCCTGGTAGAGTGCATTGGATTGCGGTCAATAACATCCATAAGTACCTTCAGTGGACTAAGGAATGGTTTCTAGTCCTCGGAGGGAGTGATTATTTAAAGGTGCGAGGGTATAATGACGCCAGTTTCCAGACCGACAGGGACAACTACCGTTCGCAGTCAGGATGGGTCTTTACCCTTAATAGATGAGCAGTAACTTGGAAAAGTTCCAAACAGGAAACAATAGCTGATTCAACGTGCGAATCAGAGTACACTGCAGCTAGCGAAGCATCAAAGGAGGCAATATGGTTGAAGAACTTCATTGGCGATCTTGGAGTTGTGCCTACCATAAAGGAGCCCATGGAGATTTTTTGTGATAATGAAGGAGCGGTTGCCTTGAGCGAGGAACAGAGGGATCATGGTAGATCTCGGCATATCGACAAAAATATCACTTTATTAGACATCGAGTAGAAGAAGGACACCTCATGGTTAAGAGGATATCATTAGAAGATAACCCAGCAGATCCACTTATGAAGGGATTGAGCAGGGTTAAGCACTTGCAGCATGCTAGGAGTATTGGGTTGAAGGATGATATTAGTTTAGATTAGATAGTATTAGAAACGTGTAATAGATAAATGTAATTGACATTTGATGATTAAATAAAGGAGTATTATTTATAAGTAATGTTACTGTCTTATGTTAATTGTCTAGCTATTGTTTCATTTTGCATGTTTTGACTTCCAGAATAATTGAGTTTATTAAGAATAATCGAATTACTCAAACAATCCACAATCGTTCATATGTTGGAAGTAGGTATGAATGAAGATTGTCGTGAATTGGTGTGTAGATTGTCTAAATGGTATTAGACATGGAAATGGTTTGCTACAATGTTCATGAGTGCTTATGAACAAGTTTTGAGCATTGGAATAAACCCGCGCTTGCTGGAATCACTTTGGAATGATCGCAAGACGATAATATCATATGGTCTTAAAACCTAGATATATGGTTTATTATTTTCTAATTGGTGGTACATTGATAATGCAAAACCGCATCAGTAAATTGATGTCATAAAACGCATTGTTGTGTATAGTTAGTTAGTCAATAATTAAATGCAAATAAGTCGAAGTTTATCTGTTACTTTTATCCTAAGAGGGTAAAAGCGATATCACAGCCACTTGATGATTTGATATGACTTATGTGCCAGGCCCGGTTAGGACTGAATTGATGTGTTCAATTAAGTTCTATGTCAAATAAATCTGAGATCAAGAAAAAGTTGCTGGACGATGAGAATAACTATGTCTCATGAAATCCCCTGCACGATATCAAAACAGAGGGCTGTACGATCCCTTATCTAAAGGATAGGTTACTCATAAGATCGGAGTTGACAGCGTCTTTGAGAGCTACGATTGCTAATCGGATTGTGTTTGCGTTTATAGTTACTAGACTTATCCAAGTGGGAGACTGTTGGATTAGTGTCTAAGGCTGTAACTATATTTAGTAAGTACTTGACCCGGTTTTGCGTGGTCATTTTGGGTTGCCTTCACCATAGCAACTTGATAGGGTGATTTAGAGAGAAGAGATATTATTTATATGTTATAAGAATAATATATTAAAAGAATAATTATATTATTTGATTAATATAAGTCATAAATTAATAAGGAATTAATTTGGTGATTTAAAGAGATTAATTGAATAAAGGGGTATAAATTGTCAAATGTATGAAAGTTGTATTTTGAGCTGATAATCCTTATGGATATAGGGTTGGACGATTTTAGGGATATGGACCACCTAGAAATCGTCCAAGGCCTTATCTGGGAAGAGATTTGGATTTCTTTGAGGCTAAGTTATCTAATTAGGGTTTAAGGGTGAAACCCTAGGAGCTCACAGTATAAATAGACCCATAGGGTTGAGGAAATCGACTACCATTGTGTTTGGAGAAACCCTAGAGCCGATTTCCCTCTTCCTCATCTCTCTCAAGTCACCTTCTTGCTAGTTGGTGTTTGTAAGCCATTAGAGGAGTGACATTTGTGACTCTTGGCTCCAAGAAGAAGAAGGTTTCAAGTAAGTAACTCAAGGTATTATTTTAGATCTCCTTTCATATGTTTATGTTCTTAGATCTAGCCATGAAAGTCTTGCAATTATTGCATGTTCAATTAGTGAAACCTAGATCAAAGCTGTAGGGTTGTATGTGCACATAGGTAAAGTTCTTATGCTGTGTAACACCTGTGTTTCCGGGCTTGCCATTTTTAGCAATGTAATAGTCTAGGTTAACCTCTGTAACCCGTTTTGAAATAATAAGATTGTATTATTTAAGTATTGTGTGTTTTGTGCTTAATTGCTTAATTATGTGGTTTGATTATTTAAGAATAAAAATAAGCGTCAAAATTTAAGTGTAAAATAAACTTAATATCTTTGAATAATGTTGTAGTAGTTGAAACGAGGTTTCCGAATATATATAGAACGCCCAAATCTGACTTCGTATGAGGAAGTTATGATTTATCGAAGTTTCGGCTTAGCGGTGTGCAGCCTGTTTTACTCGATCTGAGATCGAGGGTTTTTTAGCCGAAGCAATCTAAACGAGGATCGAAGGTCTCGTTGTTGGTATCAAAGCGATAAAAAGTTAGGCGAGAACGGACGTCAAACGAAGAAGTTATGAATTTATAACGAAGTTTTTCTGTCACGGCCTATTATAAATAAATAATAAAAATAAATTCGAAATTAGCCGACGGAGTCTAAACAAAAGTTGTAGAGCGTAGTCACACCTTCGTGTGGATATAAAGAACATCAAAAACGGAGTTCGTATGAAGAAGATATGAATTTCCGAAGTTTATTAATTATTTTGTATTTAAATTTAAATGGAAATTCGGAAGCATTATTCGAAGGCGAGTCACCGGTCTGATCCGAGGTACGCCCCGCGTACTCCGAAGAGTGTCGACATTTCGGATGACGCATGCAGTGACGATTTCGGAAGCAGTACGCACTGCGTACTGCAGTACACCCCGCGTACTCCGAGGCTCCAGCCTCCTATAAATAGGAACCGAAGGTAGCTGAGTCTTTTGCCAATTTCCTCTCTTCTCTCTCCCGTTTTGCATCGTTTTGCTTTCCAGAAATATCCCGAAGCCCTAGTATCATACTCAAGCCCCGAGGCAAGTCCCGAGATCCCGAAGATCCTGAAAAGTGCGGTTCCCGAGCCGAAGCTCTGCCGGCGAGAAGTTCAATTTTTGAAGAGATCTTCTAGATCTGCTGGGGATTACTACTTCTGCAAGTCGTAGCGCTGTCCGATAATCTTCTGATCAAGTGAGTGTATACTACCTTTCATAAACACGATAATAATACAAGTATGGTTCGAGTGTATTAAGTATATTGTTGTTTATAGGTGTGAGTGTGTGGTTGTTTTCTTCTAACGCATAATTATGAAGTATTTTATACGAAATACGTGTTATGTGTATATTTTGTGTTATATGTGTGAATGTATATTCACTCTCTTCTATCTCATAGATATGATTTATTCTCTATGAGATATGTGTTATGTGTGTGTGTGCCTCATCTATTATGTGATATATGTGTTGATTAAAGCATGCTATACAAGTTTTTATCTATGTATAAAAATGTATATTTTTATCTACTAATATGTTGGGTAGAACATGGGTAGATAGTTGGTGTGTAATAAACAGATGAGAGGCCTCGTTGTTGTTTGATTTAGTCATCTAGCGGAGTTTAGATGACGACCATTGGCTATTCTAGACAGTTTTGTGGAAACAGTAGCAGGTTCGCCACCTGTAGGTGTTAATGAACTTGGGTGTTCATTCGTTGTACTCCATCCCCCTCATGGTTGCCTTATTTGACTTATATTGCTGAGGTACCCCCGAAGCATGTGTTGTCACCCCGATGAAATATTCTTAGACTAGGTCCCTTGTGTTAGTTGTTTTAGGGACATAAAGTGAGAATAACGGGAATGGGTAATTGGGTTATTGTTGGTTGGTGAAAATTAAATATGATTATTTATTGTGGGTTGAAAACCCTATATGCTCACCAGGCTCCCAAGCCTGACCCACTCAGTTTTATTTGTATTATAGGAAGTGGTGCAAGGGCATGAGATGGATGAACCATCAGTTGTTTTGTTTACAAGTCTGTATATGTTTATATTTGTTGAATGACTTGTAATGTATTTGTTTATGCTTATTGGTCTGTATCGGAACATGACACCCCGAGTTTTGATTATAATGAAAATACATTTCTTTTATGAAATGCTTTGGTAAACATTGTTTTATCATGTTTTGTTTTTGGGAACAAATTCCGCAACTCTTTCAAATCAAAAGGATTTACTCTGAAAATATTTTAAAAGCATAAATGAAAATCGGTCTTTTCTGGCCGAGATTTTGGGGATGTCACAGTTGGTATCAGAGCATTAGTTTAAGCGAACTAGGAATTTGTAGGATTTCTAGAATTAAACTTAGAATGCTAACTGAAGTTTTGAGATGTGTGTCTGTTGTGTTTTAGACACGAGCACTGGTTTATTTTAGGAAAGTTGCCTAAAATGCTTTATGTGCTAAATGTTATATGTTGCCATATATGATATTATTTTTTCGGATCTATGGTCTGTTGCCGACCGGATTTAGAAACCTTATGTGTGTAGGATTCTAAGCGTACGTCTACGATATTAGAACTAGCATGTAAACGTTTCGGAGTGATAAGGATGATTTGAATATCTATCATGAATGAGGATCTAATTTCACCTTATTAGGTGTGTAGATCAAAAATGGTGAGAACAAGAAGTGAAGTTGGAAATGCTGATGAAAACAGGAATCAACCACTAGTGATTGAGCAAGTACCTGTTGTAGCAGCAGCACCTGAGGCAATAACCATGGCTGGTGTGCAAATGATGATTCAGACGATGTTGGATCGTCAGATGGATGAAACTAGACGGTTGCTTCAACAGAATCGTGAAGAACTGTCAATTCGTGTGGAGGAGCCTGAATTAAATGAAGGGCACTCGGAAGGGGGAAACTTCAGTGGGTCTATTGGTCAAGCCAACCCACCGATAGTTAGGCAAAACAACCATGATGGAAGGAATGATGGAATGGGATGCAAGTACAAGGATTTTCTAACTTGCAAACCATCGACCTTCAATGGAAAGGAGGATCCGATTGGAGTTATGGATTGGATCTCCGAAATGGAGCTAGCCTTCATGACTTGTGGCTGCAGAGGCAAGTTGCAGACTATCTATGCCGTGCGACAATTCCGAGGTGGATCCGTTCATTGGTGGAACACTCTAGGGAAGACATTGAGCCCTAATGAGCCACTGCAATTGACATGGGCAGAATTCTTGGTGCAGTTCAAGCGCAAGTTCTGTTCGGCTCAAAATTTATTGGAGTTGGAGAACAAGTTCCTGACATTGACGAAAAGCAGCATGTCAGTTGATGAATACACCAATAGCTTCACCGATAAGATGGAGTTTTCCTTGCGTATCATTCCAGATGAGCTGACAAAGGTGGATCGGTATGCGAAGGGACTCCCATGGGAGTATGAGGTGCCAGTACGTTAGGCACTTACTCTAGATGCAGCTATCTGGGCTGCCAAGTCTGTTGAGAACATCATAAAGGGAAGAACCACCGTCAAGGTTGAGGTTGGTGAGAAAAGAAAGTTTGACGAAACATCTGGTTCCGGTAAGAAGGGCAAATTTTCGAAATCTGATTCGAAGAAGTTTGGAGGAAAAGGAGGCGAAGCGAAGTGGTGTGATAAGTGTAAGAAAAAGAACTTTGGGAAATGTAGCGAGGATGTGACCTGCTACAAGTGTGGAAAGGTTGGAGATTTTGCCAATGAATGTCCGAACAACAAAAGGATGTGTTTTGGCTGCAATGAAGAGGGGCATATTTTGAAAGACTGTCCGAAGAAGAAGGAGGCAGCTAGGCCCAACATTCCACCAAAGCCGAAGGCGAGAGCCTTCCAGATGACACTTGAAGCTGCTAAAGATGAAGCTGATGTCGCTTCAGGTACCTTTCTCGTAAACGAATTACCTGCTCAAATTTTGTTTGATTCTGGAGCCAACTACTCCTTTATTTCGCATGAGTTTGGTAGAAAGCTAGCTTTGCCTATTGATAGACTAGATGATGCTTTATTAGTCGAAGTAGCTAGTGGCAAGTTTGTACTTGTTAGCCATCGTATGAAAAACATCTTAATCGACCTTAATGGGAATAAGTTTCACGAGGAATACCATCGAGCTTAATGGTTTCGACATCGTGTTGGGAATGGATTGGCTTAGTGCTAATGATGCCGAAGTTTTATGCAAGAAGAAGATAGTTAAAGTAAACCCGCCTGGTAAAGATTTGTTTATGGTGTATGGGGACAAACGCAGAGTGAATTCTGGAATCATTTCTCTAATGAAAGCCAGAAAGTGTTTGACCAAGGGATGTACATCATATTTAGCATTCGTGATTGATGCTAAGAAGGAAAAGAAGGTGATGCAGAGTATTCCAGTGGTGTGTGATTATCCGGAAGTATTTGCCGAGTATCTTCCTGGATTACCACCTGATAGACAAGTGGAGTTCAGAATAGACGTGCTACCAGCAACCACGCCAATAGCAAAAGCACCTTATCAATTAGCACCGACGGAGATGAAGGAGCTGATGATGCAACTTCAGGAGTTATTGGACAAAGGTTTCATTAGACCTAGTTCATCGCCCTGGGGAGCTCTAGTGTTGTTCGTGAAGAAGAAAGATGGAAGTATGAGAATGTGCATCGATTACAGAGAGCTGAACAAGGCAACAATAAAGAATAGATATCCGTTGCCGAGGATTGATGACCTGTTTGATCAATTGCAAGGTTCGAGCTATTTCTCGAAGATCGATCTTAGGTAAGGATATCATCAGCTGAAAGTAAGAGAGCAAGATATCGAGAAGACTACATTCAGAACTAGATATGGACACTACGAGTTCTTGGTTATGTCGTTTGGACTAACCAATGCTTCGGCAGCGTTCATGGATTTGATGAATAGGGTTTGTAATCCTTTCCTTGATAAATCCGTGATAGTGTTCATAGACGACATTCTGATTTACTCGAAAAGCCAGGAGGAGCATGGCAGACACTTGTGAGAAGTGTTAGAAGTTTTGAAGAAGGAGAGGTTGTATGCGAAGTTCTCCAAATGTGATTTTTGGATTCGTGAAGTCCAATTCTTGGGTCACATGGTCAACCAAGAAGAGATAATTGGTGATCCAGCGAAGATCGAAGCTGTGATGAAGTGCGAACAACCGAAAAGTCCCACGGAGATTCAAAGCTTTTTGGGATTAGCCGGATATTACCGAAGGTTTATCCAAGGTTTTTCCTCGATCGCTACTCTATTGACAGCTTTGACCCACAAAGGAGCTACTTATGCTTGGAGTGATAAGCATAAAGAAGCATTCGAGAAGCTAAAGAAGAAGCTATGCGAGGCACCGATACTTTCTCTACCCGATGGAGTTGAAGACTTTGCTGTTTATAGCGATGCGTCTGGTGTTGGATTGGGTTGTGTTTTGACCCAAAGAGAAAAGGTGATAGCATATGCGTCTCGACAGCTGAAAGAGCATGAAAAGAATTACCCGACTCATGATTTGGAGTTGGCAGCGGTAGTTTTCGCTCTGAAAATATGGAGGCATTACCTCTATGGCACGAAGTGCAAACTTTTTACTGATCATAAGAGTCTCCAATATCTCTTTAATCAGAAGGAATTGAATATGAGGCAACGACGCTGGCTAGAATTACTTAAAGACTACGACTGTGAGATACTTTACCACCCCGGTAAAGCTAATGTTGTTGCTGATGCTCTCAGTCGGAAAGTCAATCTTGAAAGGAGAAGGCCAAGAGCGTTGAGAATTGAAGTTGTCTCGACCATTGTGGAAAGTATAAAGAAAGCTCAAGAGGAAGCTTATGAGAAAAATGACCGAAAGGAGGAACGTTTGGGTAAAACGTTGGTGTTTGGTACAAACGGTCATGGACTGAAGGTATTCCAAGATCGTATTTGGGTACCTAAGTCAGGAGGAATTAGGGATCTTCTGATGGAAGAGGCTCATAAAACCATGTACTCAATTCATCCTGGTAGCACTAAAATGTATAGGGACCTGAAACCCTACTACTGGTGGCCGACGATGAAGCTTGATGTTGCAAAGTATGTGGCTGAGTGTGTGACTTGGGCGAGAGTAAAGACACAACATCAGAAACCTTACGGGAGTTTAGAACCATTGCCTGTGCCTATGGGTAAGTGGGAAGACATTGCTATGGACTTTGTCACTAAACTGCCCAGAACAAAGAATGGTCACGACATGATTTGGGTGGTCGTTGATCGATTCACTAAGAGTGCGCATTTCATAGCAGCCAAGGAGAAATGGTCTATGGAAAAGCTTGCGAATTCTTATGTAAAGGAAATTGTGAGGCTTCACGGTGTTCCGTTAACGATTGTATCGGATCGTGATAGCCGTTTCACCTCAAGGTTTTGGAAAAGTCTAAAAGAGGAAATGGGTACCAAGTTATGTTTAAGCACAGCTTACCATCCGCATACTGATGGTCAGAGTGAAAGAACAATACAAACACTTGAAGATATGCTGAGAGCATGTACCTTGGAATTCCAAGGTAATTGGGATGAACATTTACCTTTGGTAGAATTTTCCTATAATAATAGTTTTCACTCGAGCATTAAGATGGCACCTTATCAAGCTTTGTACGGACAGAAGTGTCGTACGCCGTCTTGTTGGCTTGAGGCTGGGGAAAAGCAGTTTATGGGACCAGAGATGGTTCATCAAACTGCTGAAAAGTTGAAAATAATTAGGGAAAGAATGTTAGCGGCTCAGGATCGTCAAAAGAGCTATGCTGACAAAAAGCGAAGACCGATGACTTTTGAGGTTGGAGATTCGGTTTTGCTTAAAGTCTCGCCATCGAAGGGACTTATAAGATTTGGTAAAAGGGGAAAGTTGAGTCCAAGGTTTATTGGACCGTTTAAAGTTCTTCAGAGGATTGGGAACCAAGCTTACAAGCTCGAATTACCCGAAGAACTGAATGGAATTCACAACACTTTTCATGTGTGTTATTTGAGGAAGTTCACGGGAGAAGTTCCCGATATAATTCCAATTTCTGAATTGAGAATTGATGAGAAAAAAAGGTTGATTGAAGAACCATAGGCAATTGTTGACCGAAAGACTAAGAAGTTGCGACGCAAAATGGTTGGGTTAGTGCTTGTCCGATGGAAACACACGAATGGGCCGAATCTCACCTGGGAGACGGAGAGCGACATGTTGATTCGCTATCCGCATTTGTTTGTTGATGTGTGATTCCGGGGATGGAATCATTCTAAGGTGGAGAGAATTGTAACGCCTGTGTTTCCGGGCTTGCCATTTTTATCAATGTAATAGTCTACGTTAACCTCTGTAACCCGTTTTAAAATAATAAGATTGTATTATTTAAGAATTGTGTGTTTTGTGCTTAATTGCTTAATTATGTGGTTTGATTAACTAAGAATAAAAATAAGCGTCAAAATTTAAGTGTAAAATAAACTTAATATCTTTGAATAATGTTGTAGTAGTTGAAACGAGGTTTCCGAATATATATAGAACGCCCAAATCTGACTTCGTATGAGGAAGTTATGATTTATCGAAGTTTCGGCTTAGCGGTGTGCAGCCTGTTTTACTCGATTTGAGATCGAGGGGTTTTTAGCCGAAGCAATCTAAACGAGGATCGAAGGTCTCGTTGTTGGTATCAAAGCGATAAAAAGTTAGGCGAGAACGGACGTCAAACGAAGAAGTTATGAATTTATAACAAAGTTTTTCTGTCGCGGCCTATTAAAAATAAATAATAAAAATAAATTCGAAATTAGCCGACGGAGTCTAAACGAAAGTTGTAGAGCGTAGTCTCACCTTCGCGTGGAAATAAAGAACGTCGAAAACGGAGTTCGTATGAAGAAGATATGAATTTCCGAAGTTTATTAATTATTTTGTATTTAAATTTAAATTGAAATTCGGAAGCATTATCCGAAGGCGAGTCACCGGTCTGATCTGAGGTATGCCCCGCGTACTCCGAAGAGTGTCGACATTTTGGATGACGCATGCAGTGACGATTTCGGAAGCAGTACGCGCTGCGTACTGCAGTACGCCCCGCGTACTCCGAGGCTCCAGCCTCCTATAAATAGGAACCGAAGGCAGCCGAGTCTTTTGCCAATTCCCTCTCTTCTCTCTCCCGTTTTGCATCGTTTTGCGTGCTAGAAATATCCCGAAGCCCCGGTATCATACTCAAGCCCCGAGGCAAGTCGCGAGATCCCGAAGATCCCGAGAAGTGCGGTTCCCGAGCCAAAGCTCTGCCCGCGAGAAGTTCGATTTTTGAAGAGATCTTCCAGATCTGCTGAGGATTACTACTTCTGCAAGTCGTAGTGCTGTCCGATCATCTTCTGATCAAGTGAGTGTATACTACCTTTCATAAACACGATAATAATACAAGTATGGTTCGAGTGTATTAAGTATATTGTTGTTTATAGGTGTGAGTGTGTGGTTGTTTTCTTCTAACGCATAATTATGAAGTATTTTATACGAAATACGTGTTATGTGTATATTTTGTGTTATATGTGTGAATGTATATTCACTCTCTTCTATCTCATAGATATGATTTATTCTCTATGAGATATGTGTTATGTGTGTGTGTGCCTCATCTGTTATGTGATATATGTGTTGATTAAAGCATGCTATACAAGTTTTTATCTATGTATAAAAATGTATATTTTTATCTACTAATATGTTGGGTAGAACATGGGTAGATAGTTGGTGTGTAATAAACAGATGAGAGGCCTCGTTGTTGTTTGATTTAGTCATCTAGCGGAGTTTAGATGACGACCACTGGCTATTCTAGACAGTTTTGTGGAAACATTAGCAGGTTCGCCACCTGTAGGTGTTAATGAACTTGGGTGTTCATTCGCTGTACCCCATCCCCCTCATGGTTGCCTTATTTGACTTATATTGCTGAGGTACCCCTGAAGCATGTGTTGTCACCCCGATGAAATATTCTTAGACTAGGTCCCTTGTGTTAGTTGTTTTAGGGACATAAAGTGAGAATAACAGGAATGGGTAATTGGGTTATTGTTGGTTGGTGAAAATTAAATATGATTATTTATTGTGGGTTGAAAACCCTATATGCTCACCAGGCTCCTAAGCCTGACCCACTCAGTTTTATTTGTATTATAGGAAGTGGTGCAAGGGCATGAGATGAATGAACCATCAGTTGTTTTGTTTACAAGTCTGTATATGTTTATATTTGTTGAATGACATGTAATGTATTCGTTTATGCTTATTGGTCTGTATCGGAACATGACACCCCGAGTTTTGATTATAATGAAAATACATTTCTTTTATGAAATGCTTTGGTAAACATTGTTTTATCATGTTTTGTTTTTGGGAACAAATTCCGCAACTCTTTCAAATCAAAAGGATTTACTCTGAAAATATTTTAAAAGCATAAATGAAAATCGGTCTTTTCTGGCCGAGATTTTGGGGATGTCACAGTTGGTATCAGAGCATTAGTTTAAGCGAACTAGGAATTTGTAGGATTTCTAGACTTAAACTTAGAATGCTAAGTGAAGTTTTGAGATATGTGTCTGTTGTGTTTTAGACACGAGCACTGGTTTATTTTAGGAAAGTTGCCTAAAATGCTTTATGTGCTAAATGTTATATGTTGCCATATATGATATTATTTGTTCGGATCTATGGTCTGTTGCCGACCAGATCTAGAAACCTTATGTGTGTAGGATTCTAAGCGTACGTCTACGATATTAGAACTAGCATGTAAACTTTTCGGAGTGATAAGGATGATTTGAATATCTATCATGAATGAGGATCTAATTTCACCTTATTCGGTGTGTAGATCAAAAATGGTGAGAACAAGAAGTGGAGTTGGAAATGCTGATGAAAACAGGAATCAATCACTAGTGATTGAGCAAGTACCTGTTGTAGCAGCAGCACCTGAGGCAATAACCATGGCTGGTGTGCAAATGGTGATTCAGACGATGTTGGATCGTCAGATGGATGAAACTAGACGGTTGCTTCAACAGAATCGTGAAGAACTGTCAATTCGTGTGGAGGAGCCTGAATTAAATGAAGGGCACTCGGAAGGGGGAAACTTCAGTGGGTCTATTGGTCAAGCCAACCCACCGATAGTTAGACAAAACAACCATGATGGAAGGAATGATGGAATGGGATGCAAGTACAAGGATTTTCTAACTTGCAAACCATCGACCTTCAATGGAAAGGAGGATCCGATTGGAGTTATGGATTGGATATCCGAAATGGAGCTAGCCTTCATGACTTGTGGCTGCAGAGGCAAGTTGCAGACTATCTATGCCGTGCGACAATTCCGAGGTGGATCCGTTCGTTGGTGGAACACTCTAGGGAAGACGTTGAGCCCTAATGAGCCACTGCAATTGACATGGGCAGAATTCTTGGTGCAGTTCAAGCGCAAGTTCTGTTCGGCTCAAAATTTGTTGGAGTTGGAGAACAAGTTCCTGACATTGACGAAAGGCAGCATGTCAGTTGATGAATACACCAATAGCTTCACCGATAAGATGGAGTTTGCCCTGCGTATCGTTCCAGATGAGCTGACAAAGGTGGATCGGTATGCGAAGGGACTCCCATGGGAGTATGAGGTGCCAGTACGTCAGGCACTTACTCTAGAGGCAGCTATCTGGGCTGCCAAGTCTGTTGAGAACATGATAAAGGGAAGAACCACCGTTAAGGTTGAGGTTGGTGAGAAAAGAAAGTTTGAGGGAACATCTGGTTCCGGTAAGAAGGGCAAATTTTCGAAATCTGATTCGAAGAAGTTTGGAGGAAAAGGAGGCGAAGCGACGTGGTGTGATAAGTGTAAGAAAAAACACTTTGGGAAATGTAGCGAGGATGTGACCTGCTACAAGTGTGGAAAGGTTGGACATTTTGCCAATGAATGTCTGAACAACAAAAGGATGTGTTTTGGTTGCAATGAAGAGGGGCATATTTTGAAAGACTGTCCGAAGAAGAAGGAGGCAGCTAGGCCCAACATTCCACCAAAGCCGAAGGCGAGAGCCTTCCAGATGACACCTGAAGCTGCTAAAGATGAAGCTGATGTCGCTTCAGGTACCTTTCTCGTAAACGAATTACCTGCTCAAATTTTGTTTGATTCTGGAGCAAACTACTCCTTTATTTCGCATGAGTTTGGTAGAAAGCTAGCTTTGCCTATTGATAGACTAGATGATGCTTTATTAGTCGAAGTAGCTAGTGGCAAGTTTGTACCTGTTAGCCATCGTATGAAAAACATCTTAATCGACCTTAATGGGAATAAGTTTCACGAGGAATTATTGCCCATCGAGCTTAATGGTTTCGACATCGTGTTGGGAATGGATTGGCTTAGCGCCAATGATGCCGAAATTTTATGCAAGAAGAAGATAGTTAAAGTAAACCCGCCTGGTAAAGATTCGTTTATGGTGTATGGGGACAAACGCAGAGTGAATTCTGGAATCATTTCTCTAATGAAAGCTAGAAAGTGTTTGACCAAGGGATGTACATCATATTTAGCATTCGTGATTGATGCTAAGAAGGAAAAGAAGGTGATGCAGAGTATTCCCGTGGTGTGTGATTATCCGGAAGTATTTCCCGAATATCTTCCTGGATTACCACTTGATAGACAAGTGGAGTTCAGAGTAGACTTGCTACCAGTAACCACGCCAATAGCAAAAGCACCTTATCGATTAGCACCGACGGAGATGAAGGAGCTGATGATGCAACTTCAGGAGTTATTGGACAAAGGTTTCATTAGACCTAGTTCATCGCCCTGGGGAGCTCCGGTGTTGTTTGTGAAGAAGAAAGATGGAAGTATGAGAATGTGCATCGATTACAGAGAGCTGAACAAGGCAACAATAAAGAATAGATATCCGTTGCCGAGGATTGATGACATGTTTGATCAATTGCAAGGTTCGAGTTATTTCTCGAAGATCGATCTTAGGTAAGGATATCATCAGCTGAAAGTAAGAGAGCAAGATATCGAGAAGACTACATTCAGAACTAGATATGGACACTACGAGTTCTTGGTTATGTCGTTTGGACTAACCAATGCTCCGGCAGCGTTCATGGATTTGATGAATAGGGTTTGTAATCCTTTCCTTGATAAATCCGTGATAGTGTTCATAGACGACATTCTGATTTACTCGAAAAGCTAGGAGGAGCATGGGAGACACTTGTGAGAAGTGTTAGAAGTTTTGAAGAAGGAGAAGCTGTATGCGAAGTTCTCCAAATGTGATTTTTGGATTCGTGAAGTCCAATTCTTGGGTCACGTGGTCAACCAAGAAGGGATAATGGTTGATCCAGCGAAGATCGAAGCTATGATGAAGTGGGAACAATCGAAAAGTCCCACGGAGATTCGAAGCTTTTTGGGATTAGCCGGATATTACCGAAGGTTTATCCAAGGTTTTTCCTCGACCGCTACTCCATTGACAGCTTTGACCCACAAAGGAGCTACTTATGCTTGGAGTGATAAGCATAAAGAAGCATTCGAGAAGCTAAAGAAGAAGCTATGCGAGGCACCGACACTTTCTCTACCCGATGGAGTTGAAGACTTTGCTGTTTATAGCGATGCGTCTGGTGTTGGATTGGGTTGTGTTTTGACCCAAAGAGAAAAGGTGATAGCATATGCGTCTCGACAGCTGAAAGAGCATGAAAAGAATTACCCGACTCATGATTTGGAGTTGGCAGCGGTAGTTTTCGCTCTGAAAATATGGAGGCATTACCTCTATGGCACGAAGTGCAAACTTTTTACTGATCATAAGAGTCTCCAATATCTCTTTAATCAGAAGGAATTGAATATGAGGCAACGACGCTGGCTAGAATTACTTAAAGACTACGACTGTGAGATACTTTACCACCCCGGTAAAGCTAATGTTGTTGCTGATGCTCTCAGTCGGAAAGTCAATCTTGAAAGGAGAAGGCCAAGAGCGTTGAGAATTGAAGTTGTCTCGACCATTGTGGAAAGTATAAAGAAAGCTCAAGAGGAAGCTTATGAGAAAAATGACCGAAAGGAGGAACGTTTGGGTAAAACGTTGGTGTTTGGTACAAACGGTCATGGACTGAAGGTATTCCAAGATCGTATTTGGGTACCTAAGTCAGGAGGAATTAGGGATCTTCTGATGGAAGAGGCTCACAAAACCATGTACTCAATTCATCCTGGTAGCACTAAAATGTATAGGGACCTGAAACCCTACTACTGGTGGCCGACGATGAAGCTTGATGTTGCAAAGTATGTGGCTGAGTGTGTGACTTGGGCGAGAGTAAAGACACAACATCAGAAACCTTACGGGAGTTTAGAACCATTGCCTGTGCCTATGGGTAAGTGGGAAGACATTGCTATGGACTTTGTCACTAAACTGCCCAGAACAAAGAATGGTCACGACATGATTTGGGTGGTCGTTGATCGATTCACTAAGAGTGCGCATTTCATAGCAGCCAAGGAGAAATGGTCTATGGAAAAGCTTGCGAATTCTTATGTAAAGGAAATTGTGAGGCTTCACGGTGTTCCATTAACGATTGTATCGTATCGTGATAGCCGTTTCACCTCAAGGTTTTGGAAAAGTCTAAAAGAGGAAATGGGAACCAAGTTATGTTTAAGCACAGCTTACCATCCGCATACTGATGGTCAGAGTGAAAGAACAATACAAACACTTGAAGATATGCTGAGAGCATGTACCTTGGAATTCCTAGGTAATTGGGATGAACATTTACCTTTGGTAGAATTTTCCTATAATAATAGTTTTCACTCGAGCATTAAGATGGCACCTTATCAAGCTTTGTACGGACAGAAGTGTCGTACGCCGTCTTGTTGGCTTGAGGCTGGGGAAAAGCAGTTTATGGGACCAGAGATGGTTCATCAAACTGCTGAAAAGTTGAAAATAATTAGGGAAAGAATGTTAGCGGCTCAGGATCGTCAAAAGAGCTATGCTGACAAAAAGCGAAGACCGATGACTTTTGAGGTTGGAGATTCGGTTTTGCTTAAAGTCTCGCCATGGAAGGGACTTATAAGATTTGGTAAAAGGGGAAAGTTGAGTCCAAGGTTTATTGGACCGTTTAAAGTTCTTCAGAGGATTGGGAACCAAGCTTACAAGCTCGAATTACCCGAAGAACTGAATGGAATTCACAACACTTTTCATGTGTGTTATTTGAGGAAGTTCACGGGAGAAGTTCCCGATATAATTCCAATTTCTGAGTTGAGAATTGATGAGAACAAAAGGTTGATTGAAGAACCAGAGGCAATTGTTGACCGAAAGACTAAGAAGTTGCGACGCAAAATGGTTGGGTTAGTGCTTGTCCGATGGAAACACACGAATGGGCCGAATCTCACTTGGGAGACGGAGAGCGACATGTTGAGTCGCTATCCGCATTTGTTTGTTGATGTGTGATTCCGGGGATGGAATCATTCTAAGGTGGAGAGAATTGTAACGCCTGTGTTTCCGGGCGTGCCATTTTTAGCAATGTAATAGTCTAGGTTAACCTCTGTAACCCGTTTTGAAATAATAAGATTGTATTATTTAAGTATTGTGTGTTTTGTGCTTAATTGCTTAATTATGTGGTTTGATTAACTAAGAATAAAAATAAGCGTCAAAATTTAACTGTAAAATAAACTTCATATCTTTGAATAATGTTGTAGTAGTTGAAACGAGGTTTCCGAATATATATAGCACGCCCAAATCTGACTTCGTATGAGGAAGTTATGATTTATCGAAGTTTCGGCTTAGCGGTGTGCAGCCTGTTTTACTCGATTTGAGATCGAGGGGTTTTTAGCCGAAGCAATCTAAACGAGGATCGAAGGTCTCGTTGTTGGTATCAAAGCGATAAAAAGTTAGGCGAGAACGGACGTCAAACGAAGAAGTTATGAATTTATAACAAAGTTTTTCTGTCGCGGCCTATTAAAAATAAATAATAAAAATAAATTCAAAATTAGCCGACAGAGTCTAAACGAAAGTTGTAGAGCAATGTCTCACCTTTGCGTGGATATAAAGAACGTCGAAAACGGAGTTCGTATGAAGAAGATATGAATTTCCGAAGTTTATTAATTATTTTGTATTTAAATTTAAATGGAAATTCGGAAGCATTATCCGAAGGCGAGTCACCGGTCTGATCCGAGGTACGCCCCGCGTACTCGAGTACGTCCCGCGTACTCCGAACAGTGTCGACATTTCGGATGATGCATGCAGTGACGATTTCGGAAGCAGTACGCGCTGCGTACTGCAGTACGCCCCGCGTACTCCGAGGCTCCAGCCTCCTATAAATAGGAACCGAAGGCAGCCGAGTCTTTTGCCAATTTCCTCTCTTCTCTCTCCCGTTTTGCATCGTTTTGCGTGCCAGAAATATCCCGAAGCCCCGGTATCATACTCAAGCCCCGAGGCAAGTCCCGAGATCCCGAAGATCCCAAGAAGTGTGGTTCCCGAGCCGAAGCTCTGCCCGCGAGAAGTTCGATTTTTGAAGAGATCTTCCAGATCTGCTGAGGATTACTACTTCTGCAAGTCGTAGTGCTGTCCGATCATCTTCTGATCAAGTGAGTGTATACTACCTTTCATAAACATGATAATAATACAAGTATGGTTCGAGTGTATTAAGTATATTGTTGTTTATAGGTGTGAGTGTGTGGTTGTTTTCTTCTAACGCATAATTATGAAGTATTTTATATGAAATACGTGTTATGTGTATATTTTGTGTTATATGTGTGAATGTATATTCACTCTCTTCTATCTCATAGATATGATTTATTCTCTATGAGATATGTGTTATGTGTGTGTGTGCCTCATCTGTTATGTGATATATGTGTTGATTAAAGCATGCTATACAAGTTTTTATCTATGTATAAAAATGTATATTTTTATCTACTAATATGTTGGGTAGAACATGGGTAGATAGTTGGTGTGTAATAAACAGATGAGAGGCCTCGTTGTTGTTTGATTTAGTCATCTAGCGGAGTTTAGATGACGACCACTGGCTATTCTAGACAGTTTTGTGGAAACATTAGCAGGTTCGCCACCTGTAGGTGTTAATGAACTTGGGTGTTCATTCGCTGTACTCCATCCCCCTCATGGTTGCCTTATTTGACTTATATTGCTGAGGTACCCCTGAAGCATGTGTTGTCACCCCGATGAAATATTCTTAGACTAGGTCCCTTGTGTTAGTTGTTTTAGGGACATAAAGTGAGAATAACAGGAATGGGTAATTGGGTTATTGTTGGTTGGTGAAAATTAAATATGATTATTTATTGTGGGTTGAAAACCCTATATGCTCACCAGGCTCCTAAGCCTGACCCACTCAGTTTTATTTGTATTACAGGAAGTGGTGCAAGGGCATGAGATGGATGAACCATCAGTTGTTTTGTTTACAAGTCTGTATATGTTTATATTTGTTGAAGGACTTGTAATGTAATCGTTTATACTTATTGGTCTATATCGGAACATGACACCCCGAGTTTTGATTATAATGAAAATACATTTCTTTTATGAAATGCTTTGGTAAACATTGTTTTATCATGTTTTGTTTTTGGGAACAAATTCCGCAACTCTTTCAAATCAAAAGGATTTATTCTGAAAATATTTTAAAAGCATAAATGAAAATCGGTCTTTTCTGGCCGGGATTTTGGGGATGTCACATGTCGAAAACCCATCAGCAAGGACACGGCACCAGGGGCAGGAAGAAACAACTCGACAGTGAAGAAAAAGACATGGTTTCACTGTGGAACACCTGGGCACATTGCCATAAATTGTCCTAATCGCGCATAAGTTCCCTACTATTCACAAGGCTGGCAAAACGCGCAAAGTGGGATATTCTACAAAAGAAATCCTTCGAGGTCACGTTCAAACAATGGCGACTGGAATGCCAGAAAGGGTAAGAATCAAACCCACAAGGCCAATAATCAAAATCCTAAGGGCAAGAAGGGAATGTTGGCTAAGAAGCCCAATCTAAGAGATGCTCCAGTGAAACAAAGACCGGTTAGGTCAAAGTCATCTCGGAATCCGACTTCAAGTTCAAAAGAAAGTATTGAGCCACCCATTAGATCGAAAAAGAAATGGGTTAAACCCAATTACAAATAGGTTCTGAAGGCTCAATCTACCAAATCATCTAATGTTTCTAATATTTTTACATCTTCTATTTGTGATAAACAAGATATGTCATGGGAGAGAGTAACTTGCAAAGATGAAAAAGGTCACCCCAGTTTCAAAATGGACTTGGTTCCAAAGACCAACTAATCCCGCTATGTTTCGGAGTAGCTATGGAGGCATATCATCAGACTTCGGTTTGTTGATAGTGGTTGTTCCAGGCACATGATAGAGGCATCTCTCAATTGTACAACACTCAGAACTTTGTTTGAGAGTATGTGTCCTTTGCGGGATAGGAAGAAAGGAAGGGATCACACATTAGGGTTTGTGCTTAACGAAGTGAAGAATTTTCGGATCTGTTCTGGGATCATGCGTGCTGTTCTCAGACCTTCTGGATGCAAATTCAATCGGTGAATTGTGGTTTGCGTTTTCTTCTCTATACTCTTGAGTTTAT
Source organism: Lactuca sativa (assembly GCF_002870075.4). Classification (NCBI taxonomy): domain Eukaryota; kingdom Viridiplantae; phylum Streptophyta; class Magnoliopsida; order Asterales; family Asteraceae; genus Lactuca; species Lactuca sativa. Next base: position 53,725,575 of record NC_056625.2, read on the forward strand.
CTTACTCTGATTCGTTTTAAAGACAATTTTTCATTTTCTTAATAATTTTTTGTTAGTAAGTATTGTTTGCGAAGTGATATAAAAAGGTGATAACAGGCAATCTGGATCTGTGTAAGGTACCAAAGCTGAATTGTCTAGGCTTTGTGTTCGATGCGCTGGTAGGCACGAAGAATTTAATGGGCTTGACTAGGTAAAAATGAACTTAAGAAATCAAATGACTTGACAAATCTTGACCTAGATAGATCCGTTTAGCCTTACAATACGACGCTTGGATAGGTTGAGCAGGGAGATATACATGAGAATCCACCAGACACATTAAAGCAACTCATATCTAGAATTGTGGTTTAACTTTTCCTTGATGTACGGACTCTGTCCTTAATTCCGATATTGATGGAGCGATTAGGGAATTCCGATAAAGTAGGTCTATAGAAAATTGTTTTCTTTCTTTCTTACTGTTAGTCATATGTTGCCTCCTCTACGTGATTGGAAAAGATCCGACCTGGACTGCAAAATATGCAAATCTATTTCTCTGCATCTTATATCTATGAAATTCTTCCTATCTGTTAGCCATACGCTGTCTCTTTTGTGTGATTAACGATCCGACCTGGTACACAACATATGCAACCTTCTACTTCTCAATCCCTCTAAAACTATAATTAATCATAATCTATATCTATCCTCATTATGAATAATAGTCTGCTCACCTAAAGTAAGGAGTATCCCGGTAGTTCTTGATTATTGGGGTATATCAGGAAGCGGGAAACACGTTCTAGTGCATCTAAAATTGAACAATTCTAGATTTTTTGTAGATCTCGTTGCTTAACTTAGGTGGACAAAAATATCCTTGGTCGTCGTCAGATGAATGGTCCTTAGGAAGTTTTATCTAGGAACATAGGATCAACTTGTCTTGTCACTTATAGCATGTCCAAAATTAGTCACAATTTTTCGTGTTTAAGTGGACCACAATACCGACGATCGACCAGATGTATTCACGAAGGGGAAGGTACTGACAAACGGATTAAGACTGTCTAACAACTTTGATCCCAAATATTTTTGTTTTTGTTAAATTTGTTCATAGTTTTCCTCTATGCACAAAAATCAAATTAGAATTAAAAAAAATTCAAAAATCAAACAAAAATCAGAAAAATTCAAAAATCAAACAACAATTAGAAAATTAAAAATCAAAAAATAGTGTTGTTTCTACTTTATTTATTTCAGAAAATATGAAAAACCCAAAAATATTGTGTGCTAACATTGTTTTTAGTTTTGTTTTTATCTTTTAGTTTTGTTTTATCTTGAAAAGTGAATTCAGGTGTAGATGAAACTCAGGGAGACTGTATCAAGATTTCTGAGCCGAAGCTTCATCCGTGAGCATCGAAGAATTTTCATTCGAAGGAACAAGAAATGAAGATTATTCTTTCAACATTCAATCTGTCAACCCCAGAAGCAAGGTCAAGCTGCGATTGAAGATTATGTGACAGATTGCATTGAAGCCTTCTCAATCAATCTGCTGCTATCTATAAACCTACTGAAGTGATGTAGGAGATTCGTTCTCTTTGTTCTCTCTGAAGATTCTCAAGCTGAAAGTGCCATCTTTCATGAATCTCTACAAAAAGCCTCCTCACCCAATGTACGTTCAATGTCAAAATTTGAAGAAAAACCCAAACGCCAGAGATGAAGTCATTCATAAAAGATTCATATATTCATCCTGATTTTGTGAAGAATTTGAAGATAATAGGTGAAGCCAAGCTCCTAATGAAGATTGACAAGAAGTACCAGTTACTTTCTAAGGGGAGTTTGTTGGGTCAATTAGAAAAGAAAGTTATAAACCAATGGGGAGATTGTTGGGTCTAAAATTGGTTTATACTTTGCTTTTCTAAGCATTTATTGTTTTATCATTTGGGCCGAAAACTAATATTGGGATTAATTGTAGCTTGGACCGAAAACCCATGAGTTTTCTGTCAAGCATTGGGTTTTTGGTCCGGCCTTGAGTTTGTGGCCCATGTATGTATAGGTGTTAGGTGGGTGAGGTGAAAAGAACTCTCCAGGTGCTTAAGTGTGTGTTTATAAGGTGTGAGAGAAAGTAAGAGAGAAGAGTGTATGTGTGTATGAATCTATGTGTAAGGAGCTTCATTCCAACATTGAATACATCACAGATTCAAGTTATTCCTCTTATCCTTCTATTCTATTTTGATCTGAAATCATCCAATTGATTGTGATTCCGCACCATCAATTGGATCTGATTGATACACAAGCAGATTTGGGGACTAACATCTTCGGAAATGTTTTAATAATACCATTATCTTGTTTTCTAGGAACAAATTCCGCAATACTACATTTGAAAAAGGATATTCTGATTTTTAAATAAGCATAAACAAATCGGTCGTTTTTGGCCGTGAAAATGGGGATGTCACAGAACTCACCTTGAGTATGGATCACAAGTCACACAAGCTCACATGATACAAGCTTAGTTAGTACCAACACATTAAATAGTGATTCAAATGTAAAGATATCATAGCCAATGTTAATTACCAAGTCAGACAGTCAGTCAAAGTCAAGAGGCATTAGATTTGCAAATGAATTGTCTTGAACACTTTTAGTTTAGTTTGTTTTAAACCTGAGAACTTAAAGCAGTATAAGTGTTACTTTTTTGGCGATTATTAAGTTGAGATTTTAATATATGATGGAGTTCGTCCATTTCAATTAGCATGTGATTGTATTCTCCTTTTTCATGTTTGGAACCCACTTCTCGAGTATTAATTTACTCAAACGTCTAGAGTCGGTCAAACTCTTGAACGTAAGTAGTGATTCAAGACTATCATGAGCATTACTGGACTATCCATAGTGATTGGACATAACATAGAGATTGTGCTAACACTCATGGGTACTTAATAGAGATTTAAGTATTAGACAACTGCACTTAGAGATTACTTTATCTATCATGTCACGAATAATTCTAACACAATAATATGTTATATTCATCAAACCTAGATACATGTGGGTTTTTTTTCTATGATTCTGTTATGCATTGGTCTACTCCAATGCTATCCGTAATTGGTAGTCATAAAGGTTATGTCGATGTGTGACACGCTGAAGTAGACAAAAACTATGTAGTCGAAGTATATTTGTTCCTTCTGCTTTAACAGGAGAAGCGATATCTATAGGCCCCAAGAAGATTTGGTGCAAACATCTAAAGTGCTTGGCCGAGCTGCAACACCCCCAAACCAGAACGGTGGAAATGTTCGGGGGTGGACGACGTTATGTACATTATCACAAAAATTCCATAACAATAATCAAAGTACAACAAACATCATGTTGATAATGTATAGTTTTTACATCTGTGTTCAAATCATTCTATACTTGACACCAAAATTTATAGCAAAAACTAAAAGACATGACTCTAGGAAGCTTCGTCTTCTCAAAACCTGTATGGATAGCTGTCTACTGAATTCCTGAGAATACAAGTGGTTTTGAAAAGAGTATCAAAAATTAAGTTGGTGAGTTCATAAGCATTTTTTTTATTAGAAGTCTATCAATTGTTCCTTGAAAATGTATGTGTGTTCTTCCAGAAAATCCTATATTTTCTGTTGTAAATGAATTGTAGTCTTATTACCGTAAAACCAAAATGTGTAAGTGTTGTTGTAGTCTGAGATAGTATAACGTAGTTGTATTATTGAATAAAACCATATGAAAATGAATGTTCACTGAAATGTAAGTTTCACTGTACTGGAAAATAGTGTTCTGTAATTATACTTGTATGAAAATCTGTAAGTGTGTATGTGCCTGGAATCCACCAGTTGTACTATAAAATACTGTATTGTAGTTTTATAATTAAATAAAACTATTTTAGGTTATATATGTATTCGTATACTAATCTTATTGTTAATACCAAATGGTGAGTTATTATAACCATGCTTGATGACCTAAGATGGCCTGATACGACGTTCTTCAGGCGTCAAAATAGGTACGACATTTGTCACCTTAGTCCTGCCGGCCTAACTGTAGCTAACAATTTAGGAGTGGGATTTCCAGTCCCATATAGATTTATACACAAGCGTCATGCTCTCCCTCTAGGAGACTCCGGTTATAATTTCAGGTCTTTTGTTGGTACTTAGATAAGTACCTGAAGTGTGTCTCACAAAGCTATATTGACTATTACATGTACGATAATGAAAAGCTCTTTAGTAATGAATAAACTGTATGTATGTCTCATAAACTATATCTATTATTCCTTATATATTTGTTTTTGTATTGTATCCCGAACTTGGTAAAATAGTACGTATGTTCCATAAACTATACCTATTATCACACCCCAAAACCAAGAATGGCGGAAACGTTCTAGGGCGGAGGATGTCATGTAAAGTATCACAACACAGTATAACAGTAAATAAGCAAACAGCATCAACCATTGCATTAAATATATATAATTTTAATACAAGTATGTTCCGTACAGTTATAGACACCAAAAGTGTAAATCAAAATAATAAGATGAGTCTTGAATGCGCTCCATCTTCTCAAAAGCTGGCCTCGGTACCTATCTATTGACGGCCTGAGAATACAAGTTATTTTGAAAGAGTTTATCAGCATTAAGCTGGTGAGTTCATAAGTATTTTAGTGTCGGTGTTTATATCAAAACGTTTGAACGTAGTTTTAAGCATGAGTTTGTAAACGTTAGTGATAAAAGTATGTGAATGTTTGTAAAAATTTGAATCTCTCAGAAAAACCTATATTTTCTATTAAAAGTAGCCTTCTACCAAGGCGTAACTGTTTTGTATGTTCGTTTATTGTAAAAGTGTGTAATTTCCCAAGTGTAACTATCATTAAAAAATATAGTTTGTACATTAATGTCTAAGTGAAATAATCACTAAATATATGTAAAGGGTAAATTATTGTAGTACTATAGTGTTGTATTATAGGAACTACTGCTGTACTAACTACCTTAAACCGGATTTATATTAAGGTATCATGTGATTAATTGTACCATACTATTGACTGGTAACAACGACAAAGGTATGGTCGTAAAAAGATATGACGTTTGGCACCCGCAGACCTGCAGGTCCGGTTGTAGCTAGCAACAAGGTGTAGGATAGTCAATCCAGTATAGATCTATACGCAAACTCATGCTCTCCCTCCAAGAGACTCTGGCTACAACTCGGGCCATGACATTTAAGGCATGCTTCGATACAGTGGATCACAATTTTGTCAATGTATATCTGTATATGTAATGTATTGTTACTCGTTCTAGTATCGTTTTATATGTTCTCTTTCTAGTATAGTTGTATATGTTCTTCCTCTAGTATAGTTGTATATGTTCTTCTCCTAGTATAGTTGTATATGTTATTCCTCTAGTATAGTTGTATATGTTATTCCTCTAGTATAGTTGTATATGTTCTTCTCCTAGTATAGTTGTGTATGTTATTCCTCTAGTATAGTTGTATATGTTATTCCTCTAGTATAGTTGTATATGTTATTCCTCTAGTATAGTTGTATATGTTCTTCTCCTTGTATAGTTGTATATGTACTCATAGTAATGTAATGTGTATGTTCTCATAGTAATAAGTATTGACTCATGAATGAACTGACTCATTGATCTAGCAATAGTATAAGTATGATCCTGTGCTACCCCGATGGTAACTTACTAATGATGTAACTAGTACGCATGAATATGGAAGCACTTTTATGCCTATATATGTACACATGATATATAATTAATATTGAAACGACTTTCGGACGGCTACCCGATATCCCACCAGGCCATATCCAAATCGAGTAAAAAGGAAACAGGGCGGACGACCTTCCTAAGCCTTTTAAACATTACTTATATAACTATACATATACGGGCATGCAACTTATAATAAGTGTAACAAAGTTTAAGTAAAGGTATTTGATAAGTAAAAGAGTTTGTAAAGCAGTTTGAAGTAAAACAGTTTGATAAACAGCTTGAACAGTAATAAAATCATTAGTTTTGTAGTTATTAATCACATGTGATTGATGTAATAACTATAAGTATTCAACTTGTATTCCCCCCATTAAAACATTTAAAACATTTAAAAGTATTTCACAGGTTAGTTAAGGGGTATGAACTCACCTGTGGTGAGTGGATTGGATTGAAGTGGCGGGTATGGTGCTAGGTGACAAATGAAGACTTGTACACACGCACGAGCCTAATTATCATATAATGAACATATGTATATAACTAATTAGCCAAATTATAACTAATATAATAAGTTGGGACACTCTAGAACATGAAAACACTTTGTTTCAAGTGTTAAAGATCACAAGGATTGCATCCAAGTGTTAGTAGGGTAAAGCTAGGGTGTTTAGGGTTCAAGGGTAAACTCCTTTGGAGTTTACGGTTTTGATGGTCATGACTCAAAGAGTTTATGGCAGTAAAGTCTAGAGTTTATGGTCGTAAACTCTAGTCCTAATGACTCAAAGAGTTTTTGTGGTTTAGTAAGCCTTTTGAAGCAATTCTACTAAGTGGTTTGGCCTTTGGAATGGACTAGGGCAACAAAACACCCCCTTTGTGTAGTTTACGGCCTCATGGCATTTTCCTTTGGGTTTACTACCGTAAACCCTTATGGAGAAGGGTATTTCCATGTTTTCAAGTCCTTAACACAATTAGGTAAGTGTATGTGCTAGTTTCTAAGCCTAAGGAAGGAAAATGACCAACTTAAACATACTTTAGGGTGTTTATGGTTTTAGGAGATCCCCAAACCGTAAACACATATAAATGTTGGATTTTGGTGTTTTTCAAGGCCTAGACACATCAAAGGAAGGTTTAAACATATCAAGGAAGGGTTATACATCAAACTAGGGCTTAGATAAGGACTTAGGCACACTTTGGTGCCCTTTATGGTGTTTACGGCCGAAGCATCTCCTTGGACCGTGAACACCTATATCCTTGTGTTCTTGGCATAATTTCTTGATGTTTAAATGTGATACTAGCTTAAAATCACTCAAGGATGAAAGCACTTACTATTAGAAGGCTTGATTTGAGCTAAAAGGCCAAGAACACTTAGTGTGTGTTCTTGGTGTTTTGGAAAATCTAGACAAAATACAAAAATGAATGGATGAATAGATGCACAAACACTAAATTAAGTGTTTTACTAACTTGAAATGGTTAGAACACTTACAACTTTGAAGATTTGGAATTAAATCTTGGATGATACTTGAAAGAGTTTTTGGAGTTTACTCTTTTGACATTTGGGGAGTAAACACAAATGACTAACTTTTTGGGGAATAAACTCATACATAGGTATGAGTTCACGGTTTTGGGTGATTTCTCAACCCAAAACATAAAAGTTTGGTCGGGTGTTTCTAATACGCGAAGTGTTTGCGGTTTTTAAAATTCAAAACCCGAGACAACACTTTCTTTCTCCCGTTCGTTTAAAAATAATATTAAAAAAATCAAACAAACTTTATATTTCTTAAAAATAAGAAGTAATGACATTAATTTATGATACGAAGTGGTTGACTTTTAGGGTTTGACCGAATGGAAATTTCGGGTTGTCACATCTATTATAGTTTAAAGTGTATGTTTTACTGAAACAAAAACCTTTCTATTTTTAACAACTATATATGGTTATAATTGTAAATCTAAGATAAATATATTCTGTGAAATTTAACATTTTTGTACAATCGGTAATAAATAAGTTGCGAAAATATTCCTTTTGTTTAACATGTTGAGATAATATATATATATATATATATATATATATATATATATATATATATATATATATATATATATATATATATATTAAAAAGGCAGTCGAATAAATGATTCTAACCTAAGCCCACAACCAAACAATGAATATATATAAAAGGCATATATAATTAAGGTTAAAAAGGTAGTCGAATAAATGACTCTACCCTAAGCCTACAACCAAACAAGGAACATGAAATAAGGCGAAATCACCAATTCTAAGCCTATATATATATATATATATATATATATATATATATATATATATATATATATATATATATATATATATATTGATACAAATGAGAGTTGAACTAATTTAAAATAGTTTGGGTATTAGCAGAAGATTTCTTGTGTTTTACTTATATTCCCCAACCCCCTTAAAACAATGAAAAATTGTGAAAACGTAGGGGTATGAACTCACCTAAAGTGTGTGTTCTTGGTTGGGTATGATGTGGTAGTGGCATTCTTCGTGTTAGAATACACGAGAATAACTGTATCCTAATAGTATTTATACACGATATTGTATATAAATTAGTGAAATAGTTAATTTAAAACGTTTGACAACACTAGATTATGTAAGAAATACTTACAAAAATCTTTGAAAATATTTGAAGGTGTTCTTGGTGAAAAACTTGAATATTTGAATGTTCTTGAGGTTTTGGATGGTGTTCTTGAGGGAATTCTGGTGATTTGAAGGTAATCTGGGCAAAACTTTGAGGATATAAAGGTATGATTTTGGTTTTTGGAGAGCAAAATGGGAAGTTTTCTAAGTTGGAAATGAGAAATGAGGTTGAGATTCTGGTTATACTTATATATAGGGATAGAATATGATGTGACACCTACATTGAAATGTGTAATTTATCTCATTGGAATGTGCGCAACTGATTAAGAGTTTTGAGATTTCGGTCTATCCTAAACGAAATCTCGTGATTTCGGTCTAAAGGTTCCAACTGAGAAGGGAGTTTTCGGTCATGGTTCTCGGTCCAAAAATGTTTGTGGTCCGAAGAGTTTGCCTTCTAGGAGGGTGATTTCGATTCAAGGGTAGGGTCCTCGCATACGTGTTTTCGGTGGGGAGGTTTTCGGTCTCACATGAAATCACTAAAAGTTGATTTCGGTCCAATTGTTTTCTAAATTCGGTGTTTTTAGTTTTGTATTTGGAATAAATATACGATAACTTCATAATTTAATTTAAACTAATAGACTTTTGTTTGTAAGATTGACTTTTAGTTAAACATTGTTTGACTTTTACTGACTTACTTTGACTTTTATTGAATGGAAATAACCGGTTGTTACATTATCCCCACGTTAGAGGGAATATCCTCCCAAAATTATTTCTAAAGTGGCACTCATGAACTAGGGAAAAAATGTGGGTACTTTTGCTTCATCTAATCTTCTCGTTCCCAAGTGAATTTAGGTCCCCACTTGGCTTTCCAACGTGTAACACTAGTCAAAATAGGTCAATAGACAATTACATGTGTTTATGCCAATCATGTAATGTGATTATGTTAACCCAGTAATGTGGTAAGAGTGTTATGTAGCTCATGATAAATTCTAATACAAATATGAACTTTCTTTATAATACAACTCGAAGTATACGTCCATACGATTCCAAAAATATAGAGAACGTCTGAATCTGACTTCGCATGAAGAAGTTATGATAAACCGAACACTATAAATCTCTATATAAGAGGAATTTAAAATAGACTTCGAATTAGCTATTGGAGTCTAAAAGAGAGTTGTAGTACTCGTAAATACCTATGCGTGGATATAAAGAACGTCAAAAATGGAGTTCGTATGTGAAAGTTATGACCATCCGAAGATTCAGATTTCAGAAACCCTAATCTAACTAAACTCACGACGTGAACAAGGGTTTATTCACGATGTGACGAGTCATTTTGCCACATTTCGGAATCTAGAAGGTGTGACGAGGCTGCGAGGGGATAGGATATAAACTCACGACGTGAACAAGGAGTTTTTCATGACGTGAGGAGTCACATAGCCACCTTCCGAAGCTAGGGACGCAAATGGCAAGTCTACGGGGTGATCATGCAAGACTCAGGACGTAAGCCTTATGAAACTCACGACGTGAGAGTCTAAAATCCTTACTATAAATAGCAGGTCCGACTTCATCTATTCCTTACACCATTTCCTTATCTCCTCTCTCGCTTACTAAAGCTATCTTGCATCCCGAGCCCCGACGATCTCGCACGCTGACCGTTTTGCTTAGATAACATAAAATCACGCTACTAGGGTGAGTTTCACGGCCCCACTTTCTAATATTTCGGGGGAAACGCATGCTAGTTATTATATATATATATATATATATATATATATATATATATATATATATATATGTTATTATTATGTCTATATGATAGTATATATTTATGATAACCGGGATATGATTGTTCTAAATATAACATTTTGAATACATACAACTATTATTAACTTATCAGTATGTTAATTTACTAATGTAGATCTTGAGTTATACTTAGGATTCTATATATATGTTGTGTGTGATATAATACCGAAGTTATATTCGAAAGTTCTAAATGTTAAGTTATATAGTATGTTGCTATTAATAGTTTTATGTCAAGATAAAATTGGATGTGTTATATGTTGTTATTATTAGTTTTATGTCATGATAAATCTGGATATGTTATATGTTGTTATTGTTATTTTTATGTCAATGTAAAACTTGGTATTGTTATTGATAGTTTTATGTCAAGATAAAACTTGGTATTGTTATTGATAGTTTTATGTCAAGATAAAACTAGAAACGTTATATGTTGTTATTATTGGTTTTAGTTCAAGATAAAACCTGGTTTTACTTCAAGATATAGCTGTTATACTGCCTAAATATTATGAAGTTAGGAGTAATGTTTAAAAGCATAGTCTAGTAACTTAGGGTTTTAGAAATGAAGATGCTTTTGTTGTTAGAGCTATAGCAAGCCGTCAAAGTCTACATGAGTAATTGTATTCATCAACTAAGATTGGGGATCTGAGCGGAAATCCTCTGAACTATAACCGTTAATCTCGTGAGAGCGAGGAAGTTATGTATAATTAGTATACGGGTTGACCACCCCACTTGTGACTGTTAGCTACAGTCAACGAAAAGCAAGTGATGAACTATCCTTTTATTTGTTATTTTCCGGCGTCGATGAAGCATACAGTGTTGTTTCTCATAGTAAATCATAAGTGTGTTTGTTTCTCATGGTAAATCATGAGTGTGTTCTATCAGAGGTATTATGTCATAGCAGCGGTTACAGGATCATGGTAGCAAATTGTTAGAAACGTTATACCTTGTTATATACAAGTATTAATGTTAAGTATAAGTTTTCCCCTACTTATATCTTAGGATTAAGAAATGTTTAGGTATAGCACTTAATTGATAAGTATATTATTATACCTAATATACATACTAAATGTTGAAGAGTCAAAATGATACTTTCAAAACTATACTTTTGAATGTGTGAAAATGTATTATTTTATGGAGTCAAAACATGTGGACTCACCAACTTTATGTTGATGTATTCTTAAAATGCATGTGTTTTCAGGAACTTGAAAAGCTGGTATGTATTCGAACAGGAGAAGTTTTACTATTATCTTTCTGTTTATTAAGAAGTATGCCATATTCGGATATTATGTAATAAATACTAGGAAAACAATAATGTAACTTTCAATCATCAATAAAGATATGGATTTTCTTTAAGTATTTTTCAATGTATGTTATATAATTGTGATACAAAAAATGACGTTACACTACCCGGTGTTTCCGCCGACGGCCGGGGTGTGACATATTGGTATCAGAGCTATTAACTATAGTGAACTAGTACTTTCTTAGGAAAGCACGTCTATAGTTTAGGGCTTAATCTATTAGGTTTAGGTATATCCCTTAGCCTACAATAAAAAGTATTATTAATTATACTACTGAAGGACTACTTACTTACGGAGCGGTGACAAGGATAGACATGTCGATTTGGGTTGCTGGATTTCAGAACAGCTATATGCTAAAATGATCCTGCCCTTTCGACAGTCTTGACTGGCCAGAGCCTTATCAGATAGACCTGAAGTAACAAACAATAGTAAAGACATGAATACAATAAATAAGAATATAGAGTCATATATAAAGACTCAGACCCACGATGAGAATACACCTTAATACCCGGAATGTTTTTGATCTCAAGGATTTAGATCAAATATTCCAACTAAAGTTTATATGTGCATAGATCCTATCACAACTATGTGTAGGTATTAAGGTGGACCAAGTATAGATTTTTGTAGAGCCTAAGACAGACAAATATACATATAATCTAAGAAAATGTTTAGTTTATACATGCATTAGAACAATTTATATTTCAAAAGATAGAATGCTATTGTAACATATTTTATATATGAAAGTTCCCTATAAATTTTATAAATCACATGTGATTTGGATATAATAAAGCATATAAAATAGTTAATTATGTAACACACGATAATACTCGTGTGTTTTACTTCTATTCCCCCCTTGAAAGCATATAAAAGCATTTATAGAACATTTAAAAGGTTAATTAAGGGGTATGAACTCACTTGAAAGTTTGAAGATAGCGAGATGGAAAACTGGGCAGAGTTTCCTCTTGGGAAACGGATTTTTCTCGGGATTCTCGGGAATCTCGGGATTAAAATCGACCCTCGGGACTTGAGCAAAAAGACCAGAGCTTCGGGGTAGTGCGGGCACGGAAAACGAGGCAAGATCATGGGAGAAATGATAGAAATGGGGTGATTTTTCCGAAACCCTCGCATTTCTATTTATAGAGGGCTGAACCGCCTCGGTACGCGGGGCGTACGCTCGTACGCAGCGCGTACTCGTACGTCATGCATGACCGAGTCCTCGACTGCCTCGGCTTCGGATGGGACGGAAAGGGAGTAGCTTCGCATAGGGGCGACGTGGACGGACCGAGACCAAGGCCCTCGCGTACGCGGGGCGTACGAGGTTACACGGCGTGTAACTCAGATGAGGACGCTGACTCCTCCTTCGGATATTACCGGATTTTTGAATTAAATTTATATATAATTTATTTAATAAACTTCAAAAAATCATATCTTCTTCATACGAACTCCGTTTTCGATGGTCTTTATATCCAAGCGTAGGTGAGACTACGCTCTACAACTTTCGTTTAGACTCCATTGCCAAATTCTGAAATTATTTTTATTATTTATTTATAAAATGACGTGATTAAGGAATTTCTTTAAAAATTCATAACTTCTTTATCTGACGTCGGTTTTTGCCAGACTTTTCACCGCTAAAATACCATTGTCGAGACCTTCGATTCTCGTTTAGGTCATTCCGGCCAAAAGTCGCTCGATCTCCGATTCGAGTTTTTAGCTGTCTGCTGCTAAGCCGAACTTGGAAAAATCTTAACTTCAATATACGAAGCCGGATTTGGACATTCTTTTTACGTACGATCCCGGTTTAATGATATTAAACATAGTAGGTAGTTAAATAGAAACTTTTTGGACATTTTATTATCAAAGTTAATTTCTTTAACTTAAAAGTGGTTACAATACTTGAGTTATTAGGCCATTACAAAGTGTTGAAATATCGGGTTGTCACATTATCCAAGACTATAAACCCTAATTCTAGCATACAAGTAATCATATTAACATAAGAATAGGTTTAAGATCATACCTTGATTGTTATGTAGAAATAACAATCCCAAATCTCCTTGTATTGACTTTAGAAAGCTTAGAGTCACAAATGTCACTCCTCTAATGGTTCACAAACACCATAAGCAAGAGGATCAAGAGGAGAGAGGATGGAGGCTGCCCAAAACGTGTTCTAACCCTAGAATAAAGCTTCATCACGTTTTTGGGTCATAAGAGTCTTATATATAGTTAGACAATTAGGGTTATCTAACAAGGAAACCCTAATTTGGATGCTTAAGCCCTAAGCAACCCATGGACTCCTTTAATTAAGGCCTTGGACGATTTCTTATGGGCTTCCCCATAGAATTCGTCCACTCCTTAATATAAGGCAATCTATAGCCCAAATTGCAATTATCTTATAATTACAATTCCAGTCCCTTAAGTTTAATTAATCTCTTTTAGTCACAAAACTAATTACCAATTAATTCTTGACTAATATTAATTAAACAATATGATTTCTCCTTTAATATATTATTCTCATAATATATTTATAAATCATATTTAATCCTTTCTCTCCATAATTCATCCTATCAAGTTGCTTTGGTGAAGGCAACCCAAAAGGACCATGCACTATCGGGTCAAGTACATACCAAAATAGTTATGGACTTAGACACTAATCCAACAGTCTCCCACTTGGATAAGTCTAATAACTATTATGCGTATGACTTCAGATCCTGATTTGCAATTGTAGCTTTCTAAAGCCGCTGTCAACTCTGACCATATCAGATACGCGTGTCCTTAGATAAGGGATCATATATTCCTCCATTCTAGATATCATATGACATATGATTTCAAATCATTCTCTTTGTACTATATCTCGATTCCCGGTTTATGATGACTGACTAATTGAACACAATCAAATTAGCCCTAGCCCGACCGAGCATTTACGTTTGTCATCACTAAATCACCGAGGGGCCCAAAGATATCGCTTTTATCCTACTTTGGATAAAAGGAACGGATAAACTTTGATACAATGCTTGCTTGTACTCACTCACCGAATTACACACAACAATATGTTTTATAACACCAAGTTACTAGTGCGTTTACATATTATCAATGTGCAACCGATTCGCAAGATACAACTCACACATCTCGGTTTCAAGAATATAAGATGTTATCGTCTCACCAATTACCCGTGATACAATTTCATGGAGTGATCCAAGTGAGCGTGGGTTTAATGCAATGCTCAAATCTTATTCATAAGCACTCATGAACGTTGCATCAAACATTTGCTTATGTCTAATACTCTTTTAGACAATCCACACACCAATTCATGACAGTCTTCATTCATATCTACTTCCAACATATGAACGACTGTGACCCGTTCGAATAATTCGATTATTCTTAATAAATTAAATTATTCTGGAAGTCAAAACATGCAAATGTGAAACACAAGAATAATACTAATCCCATATGGCCTCAAACCTTTGAGTATAAATAAAACTCCTTTTATTTATCACCATATTGATTACTCATTATTTGTCGTTTCGGGTAATCAAGTTCTTACTTGAATTATTACACTTGTCCCATGCTCCTAGCATGCACACAATGTTTACCTATGGTTCTTACTTTGTGAAATAGATCAAATTGAACACATTTCCAATCATTCTCATTTCACAACTCCAAATCCCTTTTCATAAGTGTAAGAATATCAAATTCTTGCCACTTATAGAATATGTTAGATTCTTACATTTTATGCAATGATCCTTTCGTAATGTCACTGCACCAAAGTCACAAAGACTATTGCAATTTATATTACAAAGTTCTCTATTGGAGATTGTTACAAGACAATTCCTTAGATATGATGTCTCTCACTCAAAGTACATTCCTTTGAACATCCTTTGCATAAAAGTTTCTAATCTAGTCATAGATTTTCAATATTCAATTCACAATATGGACACGTTTCCATATTTTCCATATGACAACTCATTCTTAATAGAATCTTATCTATTCATAATAATGTCGATATGGTCCATCCAATATGAAACATTTCCATAATTTCCATATGACAACTCATTCTTAATAGAATCTTTTCTATGTCGATATGGTCCATCCAATACTATGCTTCCAACTACTCAGAAGCGACCAATCCTCGTCAAACTTTGGATTGTCCTTTGATAGTTGTTTAATTATTTTAGTCAACCAATTCTAGTCCCTTTTCCCTCTAAATGCGCTCAACATTTGGAAAATTTTAGAATGGTCAAACGTTAAAGCATTTGCAATCGATCCTGTACCCGAAGCGTATGAGATACGACGCATAATGTTTTATTTGCTATGTTCTCAAAATTCAAATTGTAAAGAGGAATGCCGTAATCATAATCGAAATTTTAAGAACACACTATGTACCCTTGACTAAATTTATTAACATTTCTCAGCCTAATCCTTTAGATTTGAAATGAAGCATAATATTCTCTCCCTTAATTATAGCAAAACAACTTTACAACCCTTACGACTTTGCAAGGTATGACTCTTGTTTTCTATAATTAATATTGCCAACATGCAATACATGACTTAATAATCATACAATCATAACATTTATGCTCCCACTATCATGATGATTATTATAAAACATAACACCTATGTTTCCACTAGCTTTGACATGTATTCAGAAACAACTTAACTTTCAGAAAAACAATGCTTATTGAATTTCTTAAGTTCATGTTTCTAATACTTAGTGCTTTGATAATCTTTTATCAAGGCTTCTTGAACTTATACACCTTTGCCTTAGATAGTTCATATGTGTGTGTAAACAATTGCCGAACCTCACAATTCAAATTATGGAAAGGGATACCGTAACCATAATCGAATTCGAGAATGCAATTTTACAATCACTATCTTCTTAAAATCTTTCTTAGTGAAAGCATTTCCTCACAATCATTTTCATGAAGGAGGAAATCTTATGACACTTAGATTTAAATGGTGTATTTGTTCCTATCCATGTGAATTTGTCAAAACCAAAGTTTACGACAAATTCAAACTCATATGGATCGAACTTTCTTAATCTCGATTTCTTGTCTTATGGTAGCACAACTGCCCACCATGTCTTCCAAGTAGTTAAGCAGCTCACCTTTTCTTATCAATGTACTTTCCATTGATCAAGGTCCTTGCCTTTTATGCATTCAAATGAGAACTCATAGGACTCACATGCATAATTAACTCGATTGGATTGGCACAGAAACAAAATATTGTCAACATGATAGGTTGTAAACCTCAACTTGTGTGCTAGTGATGATCGATAAGGTTTATTTGATTTGTTCTTGAAACCTTTCAAGATCATTAAGACTCCCACTGACTCCTTGACATATAAAATTCTCTTGTCAATAAACATTTCTTGACAAACAAATATTCAAGAGTTAGTGTAGTTCTTTTATGCAAAACACTTCATAAATTGGTCCTAGTTGGTCTTTGTCTTATCCAAGACATCACAACTTTCCACATTTGATGAATGTTATAAACCTTCTTAATACTTTTTCACTCAATGTCACAATCTTAACTCTAAGACTTGTTATGGAACGAAGTATGATTGACTTCTTGATTTAACCATTTCTTCAATTCTTTATTCCTCTTCTTAGACATACAATTGTACTAAGACTCACTTAGAGGATCAATTGAGATATGGTTCTTAATCATTAAGACCTATCATAAAGCATAAAAGCTACTCTCCCTTCTTCTTAGAATGGAGAAACATTTATCTTTCTGCCTACTTGATTCTTCTTATTCGTTTTTCTATTGATTTAAACTTTTTCAATCAATTCATAATTACACTTAATCTTGTAAGTATAATCATATTTACTAAACCTTTAGTAAATCATGACAAATATCTTTGTTACTCTTATGGTGGACTTGATCAACACACAACTTTGTGTATTCGATCTCCAAGTCCTTCACTTGACACTTTGTCAATGAATTAGTCTAGTTTCCAAATATGAAATTTCTCATTCACCGTGCAACCAAGTTGCATGATTCCAAGTTTCTGTCCAATTGAAACTTGGGCGATGAGAAACTCTCCCTATTTGGTAAATTCTCGACTTTCCATAAATAACATAAATAAGAACCAAATCCATTATTGCTAATAATAGAAACATTCAAATACCAATTTTTCATATACGCCATTGCAAGGATAAATAAATAATCTAAAATCAAAATTTATTTTATTGCGGAAAAAATTTGTTCTTACAATGCAATTTATTAAAAAACTATTCTAATACATCTTTCTTAGCAATCTTATTCTAACTCTAAATAGTAGCTCAAGAATCTAATCTTCGAGAAATGCGATCGAAATCCATTCCTTCACGGTTAGATTCTGCTCACTTCTTCCCTTAAGCTTCCTTTCTTTTCTTCGATCCTACAAAACATCAATTGCAATCTTATCACATTATGTATTAAGAATCTAGAATAGAAGCTTAAAAGAGTTAGTTGATGGATTTTACCTATATTAGAGCCATACGTTTCGACTCTCCCATCACTTAGATCTCTTAGGTAAATGGGACAGCTTCATCTCCAATGCCCTTTCTCTTGGCAATAAAAGCAAATTGACTCTTTTGGAACATGACATGGAACTACTTTAGACATTGCCTTTCTCTTATTATCAAACCTTTCGATCATAGCATGTCTTTCGTTGCCATCGTCTATATCCATAGAGGTCTTGAAGGCAGATTCACCAATCAACTTTGCTTTTCTATTGCGCCAAAAAATTTCTGATTCAGCAGCAATAAGCATATAGGTGAGATCTATAAGGGTCACGTCGCGGTTCATCATATAGTACTCTCATACGAACTCACTATATGAGTTAGGAAGTGTCTGAAGAAACCAATCAACAGCCATTTCCTCACAGACAATGGATCCCAACATTCTTAACCTATCAATGTGTGACTTCATCCCTAGGACGTGTGCACACACCGGCTTTCCTTCTTTTGTTTACTTGCCAGAAGGGCTTGAGTGATCTTGAACTTTTCAAGCCTTTGAACTTGTGGGGTAGGGAGAATAATTGGAGGAGGTGGAGGAAGTGAAGTATGATCTCTTGTTCCTCGATCGAATCGTGGAATATCATCTTCATGTGGAATGCTTGTTCCACGGGATTTGAGAAGACCATAGTTGTCGAACTTTGACATCTACAAAACGGGAGAAAACAAACTCAAGTTAGTTGATTGATTGAGTCCTTAGTAAATCACCCAAATGAGATACTAAGGCTAGGACCCAACACAATATTCTACAACTCGGGAGAGGGATGCCGTAACCCAAATTGCAGAACATTTGAAGGTAAGTGAATGACGATTCACTAATTTCCACCATGAAAAACGAAAAAGAAATTTAAGTTTTAAATCTATGAAAACTCCTAGATCCTATGAGATTCATTCAACATTTCAATGGCATGTTTAAATCTCGATATGCCCCTCTTGTTTGTGACTGGGATGCCGTGGATCACAAAGCGGGTGTGAATAACCATGAAAACTTACATGGTGCCCTCACATGTTACAGTCACCTATTCGATGTGCCGGTAAACCACACACGCTCCACCGAACTATGACAAACATTGAGTCACCCTTTGCTACCTTTGCTTAGAACCATTTAGTGTGCCGGTAAACCACACACGCTCCACTAACATCTTCGCAAGAGCACAAAGTGTAATTTCATGGAATTGCATCAATTCACTTTTGCCTAAGTAACTAAGATTGGGAATTTTATGAAAACATTTAGTTACTTTAATAATTCATTATACTTATAATGGAAGGTTTTGTCCTATCCTACCCGTTCGGCTAATGACCCTCCACTAGTCAAGAGTGCGGTGGGTAAGAGTGCATACCCATTCAATCGCCATTTTATAGGCAATTTCCTTAAACATCCCTTATAAACCAGCTTCGTGAATGAGGCCTACTAACGGTAAGACTGACTTTTACTCATACATATATATAATGTTAGACTTTTAATGTTATATATAGTATAGGGTGTATTTTACACTTTTAAAATACTATGTGGTCAAATTTAATAATTACACTTTTAATTCAATTAAATTGTTAACCTAAACTTTTATGGATTTATTAAACCTCCTTTAATTATACACCTTAATTATTTAATAAAACCATAAGGGTGTGATTTGAACTTTTTCAAAACAATACTAGGGTTTTAGAATTTAACATTCCTAATTAAACTTTTAATCAACTTTTAAATTCCAAAACTTGAGGGCAAGTTTTGAAACATTTCAAAACATTAGGGTTTTAACTATTTAAATTTCAAAACAACAAAACTTTTGGGTTGAAATTTAAACTATAAAACTTAAAGGGGAAAATATGAAAATTTTCAAAGCATAAGGATCAAATAAAAAATAATCTAAATTAACATTTAATCACATAATTATCCATATTTGATTTATTTAATGATTTCTTGCAAAACAATTTACCAATTTAATCAAAATAATTAATCAATTATCATATAAGGAAACAAATATTTTATTAATTGATAAATATCTTCAATTAGATCAAGAATATAGTCAAACATATCATAAAATCGGGTTAATATTGATCTAATATGATAAGACAACTATCCTTAAGCAAAAACAACAAGAAATCCCGGTTTTCCCTTTCACTGACCAGCCGACTCGTCGAGTGAGGCATGAACTCGTCGAGTTAGCATGAACCCGGCGAGTTCATCTAAAAAACTCGGCGAGTTCAGCCCCCAGAAACACAAAATCGAATTTTTTCAACATACAAAGCATCAATACAATAGAAACCAATCTAGGCTCTGATACCACTGATGAGTTTTGGTCATAAGAACATCCTATGTGCTCACAAACCCTAATGCTTGGATCTAGGTTTCTCTATTGTACATGCAAGTTATCCAAGACTATAAACCCTAATTCTAGCATACAAGTAATCCTATTAACATAAGAATAGGTTTAAGATCATACCTTGATTGTTATGTAGCAATAACAATCCCAAATCTCCTAGTATTGACTTTAGAAAGCTTAGAGTCGCAAATGTCACTCCTCTAATGGTTCACAAACACCATAAGCAAGAGGATGAAGAGGAGAGAGGATGGAGGCTGCCCAAAACGTCTTCTAACCCTAGAATAAAGCTTCATCACGTTTTTTGGTCATAAGGGTCTTATATATAGTTAGGCAATTAGGGTTATCTAACAAGGAAACCCTAATTTGGATGCTTAAGCCCTAAGCAACCCATGGACTTCTTTAATTAAGGCCTTGGACGATTTCTTATGGGCTTCGCCGTAGAATTCGTCCACTCCTTAATATAAGGCAATCCATAGCCCAAATTGCAATTATCTTATAATTACAATTCCAGTCCCTTAAGTTTAATTAATCTCTTTTAGTCACAAAACTAATTACCAATTAATTCTTGACTAATATAAATAAAACAATATGATTTATCCTTTAATATATTATTCTCATAATATATTAATAAATCATATTTAATCCTTTCTCTCCATAATTCATCCTATCAAGTTGCTTTGGTGAAGGCAACCCAAAAGGACCATGCATCATCGGGTCAAGTACATACCAAAATAGTTATGGACTTAGACACTAATCCAACACCTTACTATCTTGTAACTCCAACCACCTTTCATCCAATACCTTCTGATGATGGAGCACCTTTACCCTCCAACGAATGGGAAGAGAGTGAACCAATGGAAGAAAGTGAATCCATGGAGGAGACAGAGTCGGTGGCATCATCTTTACCACCACTAAACACTCTTTAGCGTAAAGTTCTAGGAGGAGTAAAAATGAAATGCACTGCACGTAAATCTATACCGATACGACAAAAGCTTAAGAAGAGTCAAAAGGCAACTTCTTCAGGAAGTCATAGAGTTCAAGGTAAACCTGCACGGATCGCACAAACAGTTGATAGATGGGTGGCGGAATAAAAAGTTGCCAAGATGTATGAGACTGGTCAGTCATCTCGACCTCATCTCCCACATTCTTCTGAAGATACCACTTTATCTCAATTGTTTGAGAAAAGTGTGAAAATTGAAGATAAGATGGAAATTGTCGAAGGAAGGGCTACTATTCTCACTGGAAGAGTGCGAAGGCTATAATGACAAAGGACACAAGATTAGGAATCAGTGATGGATGTCCATCATCGTATAAATTTTGCTTATAATGACATGATTACTCACGATACCAGGATTGCAGAGTTAGAGCTCTACAATCAAACCTCAAGAAATGAAGAACGCACAGGAAGTCTTGAGGAGAGAACTCAAGCAATTGAAGAGCAAGTGGTTAATGTCACTGACGTGCTGGGTCATCACTTAGGTTTTTGGTAGATAAGCCACAACTAGTGGTTATGTAAATAGAGAAAATCGGACTAGTTAAAGTGAAAAGAGGAAAGTTTATAGCAAGGATGTAGAAAACCTTGCAAATTTTTCAATGTTTATAGAAAATTTTCTCTTATAAACTTAAATAAGTTGATGTAACCAATGGTAATAATATGAAGCATACGTTACAGTAATCACTATGTTGTCTTACGCTGTAAATAATAACTAGAATCTTTAGTACTTTTGTATTAAATGATTAACAAAACTCATAAAAATTCTTATTATTTATAATAGGAACTAAAAAAAATGCCTAGAAGGAGTAATTGGCTAAATCCTAACCGACCATCAACACCACAACAACAACAACCACAGTCACCACCAGAAATAAACGCCTGAATAAGTACAATACAACTTGAAGAAATCATAGCTAAAAGAATTGTTGCGGCTCTATCTAATGTCACAAGAGATGGAGTTAGAAATGAAGGCCATGTAGGGACCATTAGAACATGTACCTACAAAGATTTTATGAATTGCAGGCCAAAAATATTTCATGGAAATGAAGGGGTAGTGAATTTGACAAGGTGGATAGAAAAGACAAAATCTGTCTTTCAAATAAGCTTTTGTCCAGATGATTGTAAAGTACGATTTGCAGCATGTACTTTTGCCGGCGCATCACTTACATGGTGGAATAGCCATGTGAATACAATGGGAATTGATACTGCAAATTCCATGAAATGGGAGGAGCTAAAAATGATGCTAGTAGAGGAGTATTATCCTAGGGAGGACATACATAAACTGGAACAAGAACTGTGGACCCTAACCATGAAGTGTTCAGAGATAAAAGCTTATACCGCTAGATTTAGTGATCTTGCAGTGATGTGTCCAGCACTTGTAACCCCTGAATATAAAAGATTGAGCGATATATTTGGGGTTTAGCATCGCAAATCAAAGGCATGGTGATCGCATCAAAGCCTACGACTTATGACATCACCAAGAGGATAGCTCATCAGCTCACCCTCACAGAGATCCAAGGAACATAAGTGGTCTCAAAGGCTGAGTCTCTCAAATCTTGAACAAACAAGTGCAAGTTTAATAGGGAAAATCCTAAACAATCATCTGAGACAAGACAAGAAGTGGCAACCAACTACGCAGCCACAACAGCAATACCTACTCAACCAAAGTTTGCATGGTGCAACCACTACAACCGTCATCACCCAGGTGATTGTTTTGTTTGCACGAAATGCAAAAAGAAGGGGCATACTGCTAGTTATTGCAGGAGCAGAACACCTGCAAAAGTCGATCAACAAACCAATAATGGGACAACCCATGGTGAAGGAAGAAAATGCTTCGAGTGTAGGGAGGTTGGACATATCAAGAAAGAATGTCCAAAGTTAAGGAGTCAAGGAGGCATAGGGTGTGGCAGTGCATTTGTGATCGGAAGCAGAGAGGCTATCCAAGACCCTTCGGTTGTATCTGGTACGTTTCTCATAGATAATTTATACACTAGCATACTCTTTGACTCAGGAGCAGATCAAAGTTTTATAACTCCGACATTTAGAAAATTGTTAATTCATAAGTCTAGCATATTAAAAGAAATCTATGAAGCAGAAATCGCTAACGGTTAAACTGAGAAAACACATGAAATCCTAGAAAACTGTCTTTTAACTCTTAATAACTACCTTTTTCACGTCAACCTCATGCCAATGCCTATTGGTAGTTTTGATGTGATAATTGGCATGGATTGGTTATCTTCACACCGTGCCGAAATTCTATGTCATGAGAAAGCCATACGACTACCCTTACCAAACGGCGAAGCCCTAATTATCTATGGTGATAAGTCTGGGAAAGATCTCAAAGTCATCTCTTTAACCAAGACATAGAAATATCTACATAAGGAATGTCGCACATTCTTAGCCCACATTGTAGATAAGAGAAGAAAGATAAAAGAAATCAAGGACATACCTCAAGTATGTGATTTCCCTGACATATTTCCTGAAGATTTACCTAGAATACCTCCCGTCCGACAAGTCGAGTTTCGAATCGATTTAATTCCAGGAGCAGCACCAGTAGCGAAATATCCTTATCGGTTGGCTCCATCTGAAATGCAAGAATTGTCTAGCAAACTACAAGAACTTCTTGACAAAGGCTTTATCCGACCAAGTTTTTCACCTTGGGGAGCACCAATCTTGTTTGTCAAGAAGAAGGATGGATCCTTTCGAATGTGTATTGATTATCGGGAGTTGAACAAGCTAACGATGAAAAATCGTTATCCGCTTCCAAGAATTGATGATTTATTCGATCAACTGCAAGGATCTAGCTACTACTCAAAGATAGATCTTAGATCAGGATCAACTCAGAGTACAAGAAGACGACATTCCAAAAACAACATTTAGAACTCGTTATGGTCATTATGAGTTCTTAGTTATGTCTTTTGGATTGACCAACACCCCAGCAGTGTTTATGGATCTCATGAATCGTGTTTGCAAACCATACTTGGATAAATCCGTGATCGTATTTATCGATGATATATTGATATATTCACGAACCAAGGAAGAACATGGTCAACACCTGCAAATAATATTGGAACTACTAAGAAAAGAAAAGTTGTATGCTAAATTCTCCAAATGTGAGTTTTGGATTAGAGAAGTACAATTTTGAGGTCATGTAGTTAGCAACGAAGGAATTCACGTTGACCCATCTAGAGTTGAAGAAATCAGGAATTGGGAAGCACCAAAGACGCCAACAGAGGTGCGCCAATTCCTAGGACTTGCTGGCTATTACCGCAGATTCATAGAGAATTTCTCCAAAATAGCCAAGCCGCATAGAACACTAACCCAGAAGGATACGAAGTTCAACTGGGAAGACAAACAAGAAGCTGCTTTTCAGAAACTGAAGAAAATGTTGTGTAGTGCACCAATCCTATCCCTTCCAGAGGGGACAGAAGATTTCGTCGTATACTACGACCCATCAAATCAAGGATTAGGATGTGTGTTGATGCAAAGAGGAAAAGTTATTGCTTATGCATCACGACAACTTAAGGTGCATGAGAATAGTTACACTACCCATGATCTTGAATTGGGAGCTGTAGTTTTTGCACTAAAAATCTGGAGACATTACCTATACGGTACTAAGTGTACTATTTTTACCGACCACAAGAGTCTCCAGCACATCTTTGACCAAAAAGATCTTAATATGAGACAACAAAGATGGGTCGAATTGTTGAATGATTGCGAATGTGAGATTCGTTATCATCCTAGAAAGGCAAACGTGGTAGCAGATGCCTTGAGCCGGAAAGAATATATTAAACCCCGTCGGGTATGAACATTAACCATAACTATCCATTCTAACTTTGTCACACAAATTAGAAAAGCTCAACTTTAGGCTCTAAAAGAAGATAACATCAAGAATGAAGCCTTGCGAGGAATAGAAAAGCAACTTATACAAAAAGATGACGGAACGCGACACTTTATGAACCGAATTTGGATGCCTAAGTTCGGTGGAGTCAGGGACATGGTCTTAGAAGAAGCCCACAAGTCCAAATATTCCGTGCATCTAGGTTCTAACAAAATGTACTTAGATTTAAAAGTACATTATTGGTGGCCAAACATGAAGGCAGAAATTGCTACTTATGTGAGCAAATGTTTGACTTGTTCTAGAGTGAAGGCAGAACATCAAAAGCCTTCAGGTTTACTTCAACAACCGGAAATACCTGAATGGAAATGGGAGCATATATCAATGGACTTCATCACTAAGTTACCTAAAACTCCTAGTGGGTCCGACACTATTTGGGTGATAGTCGATAGGTTGACTAAGTGGGCCCATTTCTTACCAATTAAGGAGAACGACAAGATGGAGAAGCTGACTAGAGTTTATCTTAAGGAAATTATTAGATTGCATGGAGTTCCAAGTTCTATTATTTCTGACCAAGATAGTAGATTCACTTCACGATTTTGGCAATCTCTACATTAATCCATAGGAACACATCTATACATGAGTACAGCTTACCATCGACAGACTGACGGTCAGAGTGAGAGAACTATTCAGACTTTAGAAGATATACTCCGAGTCTATGTAATAGACTTTGGGAATGCGTGGGATACTCATTTACCGTCAATTGAGTTTTCCTACAATAATAGTCATCACACCAACATCAAGGCTGCACCGTTTGAGGCTCTTTATGGACGAAAATGTCGTTCCCCAGTATGTTGGGCAGAAGTTGGAGATACGCAGATGGCCAGAGAACATACAAGCGATACCTTACGTACTGGACTAGAAATAATCCACAAGACAACTGAAAATATCGTGCAATATAAGGATGGATTAAAGGTTGTACGTGATCATCAAAAGAGCTATGCTGACGTAAGACGTAAGCCTTTAGAATTCCAAGTTGGAGATAAAGTAATGTTGAAGGTATCTCCTTGGAAAGGTGTAATTCGATTCGGTAAGTGAGGCAAACTAAACCCACGGTATATAGGTCCTTTTGAAATTCTAGCTAGAATTGGTTCTGTCGCATACCAACTCAAGTTGCCTCAAGAGCTAAGTAATGTACATGATGTTTTTCACGTATCAAATCTCAAAATATGTCTATTCGATGAAACTCTTGTGGTACCTCTCGAAGAGATATAAGTCAATACCAAACTTAACTTTGTAGAAGAACCTGTTGAGATCATGGATCGAGAAGTCAAACGATTAAAGCAAAGTCGTATTCCCATAGTGAAAGTTCGATGGAACTCTTTGCGAGGACCTGAATTTACTTGGGAACATGAAGATCAGATGAAAGAAAAATACCCCCAACTATTTGACATAACCCTATCCACAAGATAAATTTTGGGACGAAATTATTCTAACGGGGGGAGAATGTAACACTAGTCAAAATAGGTCAATAGACAATCACATGTGATTATGCCAATCATGTAATGTAATTATGTTAACATAGTAATGTGGTAAGAGTGTTATGTAGTTCATGATAAATTCTAATACAAATATGAACTTTATTTATAATACAACTCAAATTATACATCCATACAATTCCAAAAATATAGAGAACGTCTGAATCTGACTTCGCATGAAGAAGTTATGATAAACCGAACACTATAAATCTATATAATAAGAGGAATTTAGAATAGACATAGAATTAGATATTGGAGTTTAAAGAGAGTTGTAGTAATCGTAAATACCTACGCGTGGATATAAAGAACGTCAAAAACGGAGTTCGTATGTGAAAGTTATGACCTTCCGAAGATTCAGATTTCAGAAACCCTAATCTAACAAAACTCACGACGTGAACAAGGGTTTATTCACGACGTGAGGAGTCGTTTTGCCACATTTCGGAATCTAGAAGGTGTGACAAGGCTGCGAGAGGATAGGATGCAAACTCACGACGTGAACAAGAAGTTTTTCACGATGTGAGGAGTCACATGGCCTCCTTCCGAAGCTAGGGACGCAAATGGAAAGTCTACGGGGTGATCATGCAAGAGTCACGACATGAGCCTTATGATACTCACAACGTGAGAGTCCAAAATCCTTACTATAAATAGCAGGTCCGACTTCATCTATTCCTTACACCATTTCCTTATCTCCTCTCTCCCTTACTGAAGCCATCTTGCATCCCGAGCCCCGACGATCTTGCACGCTGACCGTTTTGCTTAGATAACATAAAATCACGCTACTAGGGTGAGTTTCACAGCCCCAATTTCTAATATTTTGGGGGAAACGCATGCTAGTTATTATATATATATATATATATATATATATATATATATATATATATATATATATATATATATATATATATATGTTATTATTATGTCTATATGATAGTATATAGTTATGATAACCGAGATATGATTGTTCTAAATATAACATTTTGAATACATACAACTATTATTAACTTATCAGTATGTTAATTTACTAATGTAGATCTTGAGTTATACTTAGGATTCTATATATATGTTGTGTGTGATATAATACCGAAGTTATATTCGAAAGTTCTAAATGTTAAGTTATATAGTATGTTGCTATTAATAGTTTTATGTCAAGATAAAACTGGATGTGTTATATGTTGTTATTATTAGTTTTATGTCAAGATAAAACTGGATATTTTATATGTTGTTATTGTTAATTTTATGTCAAGATAAAACTTGGTATTGTTATTGATAGTTTTATGTCAAGATAAAACTAGAAACGTTGTATGTTGTTATTATTGGTTTTAGGTTAAGATAAAACCTGGTTTTACTTCAAGATATAGCTGTTATACTGCCTAAATATTATGAAGTTAGGAGTAATGTTTAAAAGCATAGTCTAGTAACTTAGGGTTTTAGCCATGAAGATGCTTTTGTTGTTAGAGCTATAGCAAGCCGTCAAAGTCTACATGAGTAATTGTATTCATCAACTAAGATTGGGGATCTGAGCGGAAATCCTCTAAACTGTAACTGTTAATCTCGTGAGAGCGAGGAAGTCATGTATAATTAGTATACGGGTTGACCACCCCACTTGTGACTGTTAGCTACAGTCAACCAAAAGCAAGTGATGAACTATCCTTTTATTTGTTATTTTCCGGCGTCGATGAAGCGTATAGTGTTGTTTCTCATGGTAAATCATGAGTGTGTTTGTTTCTCATGGTAAATCATGAGTGTGTTCTATCAGAGGTATTATGTCATAGCAGCGGTTATAGGATCATGGTAGCAAACTGTTAGAAACATTATACCTTGTCATATACAAGTATTAATGTTAAGGATAAGTTTTTCCCTACTTATACCTTAGGATTATGAAATGTTTAGGTATAACACTTAATTGATAAGTATATTATTATACCTAATATACATACTAAATGTTGGAGAGTCAAAATGATACTTTCAAAACTATACTTTTGAATGTGTGAAAATGTATTATTTTATGGAGTCAAAACCTGTGGACTCACCAACTTTATGTTGACGTATTTTTAAAATGCATGTGTTTTCAGGAACTTGAAAAGCTGGTATGTATTTGAACAGGAGAAGTTTTACTATTATCTTTCTGTTTATTAAGAAGTATGCCATATTTGGATATTATGTATTAAATACTAGGAAAACAATAATGTAACTTTCAATCATCAATAAAGATATGTATTTTCTTTATGTATTGTTGAATGTATGTTATATAACTGTGATACGAAAAATGATGTTTCACTACCCGGTGTTTCCGCCGACGGCCGGGGTGTGACACAACGAACCTTCACTATTGGTATACAAATTTGTTTCGTTCTCTTCATTTCCGTGGTCATGGTTTTTGCTGGTTTTTCTACAAAGTGTAGATTCTCGTTTATCTTGTTTTTTAGTGGGATGACAAGAGTCTCGTCAGAAATACACTTCTTTAAATTGGATATGCGAAAAGTGGGATGTATGTTACAAAGTTCATGCGGTAGTTTGAGTTTGTAATCCACCGGTCCTATTGTAGCAAGAATCTCGAATGGTCCGATGGACCTTGGATTTAGTTTTCCATGTTTTCTGAAACGTATCATTTCTTTCCAAGGTGAGACCTTTAACAGGACGCGGTCACCGACTTGGAATTCCAAGGGTTTTCGTTGTTTTTCCGCATAACTCTTTTGTCTATCTCTAGAAGCTTTCAATCGTTCTTGGATTTGGACGATCTTCTCTGTTGTTTCTCGAATGATCTTGGGACAGGGGATAGTGCTTTCAGGTACTTGTTTCTTTGCTAGTTGTGTATCACATGCTTCAGCCCAACACAAAGGGGATCTTTACTTACGGCCATAAAGGGCATCAAATGGAGCAACTTTGATGCTAGTGTGATAGTTGTTATTGTACAAGAATTCGAAGAGTGGTAAATGGGTATCCCAAGCGTTACCAAAATCTATAACACAAGCTCTTAACATGTCTTCCAGCATTCATATGGTTCTCTCGCTTTACCCATCAGTCTTGGGATGGTATGTTGTACTTATGTCGACTTTGGTTCCCAAGGACTTTTGTAGTGATTGCCAAAACTGCTAGGTAATTCTACTATCTCGGTTAGAGATAATGGATATTGGCACACCATGGAATCATATTAGCTCTTTAATGTACGTCCTTGTTAACTTTTCCATCTTGTCAGTTTCCTTTATTAGCAGGAAGTGCATGGACTTGGTAAATCTGTCGACGATTACCCAAATGGTGTCATGACCACCTGTTGTCTTCGACAACTTGGTTATGAAATCCATAGTTATCTACTCCCACTTCCATTCAGGTATTTTTGGTTGTTGTAGTAAACCCGAAGGCTTCTGGTATTCTACCTTGACTTTAGTACAATTCAGGCACTTGCCCACGTAAGTAGCAATTTCAGCTTTCATGTTTGGCCACCAATAAAGTTTCTTAAGGTCCGGGTACATCTTGGCTGAACCGGGATGAATGGAGTATCAAGTCTTGTGTGATTCGTTCATGAAAACATATTTGCACCCACCGAACTTCGATGTCTAGATTCAATTCATGAGGTAACGAACTCCGTCACCCTAAACTTCTAGGTTTTTATCTATTCCTCTTAAAGCTTCACCTACTACATTCTCGGGTTTCAAGGCTTCCAGATGAGCCTCTTTGATCTGTGTTGACAAGTGTGAATGGATGGTCATAATTAAAGACTTTACTCGGTGACCCGGGTATTCTTTTCGAGTAAGGGCATCTGCTACTACATTTGCTTTGTCGGGATGATAGCGAATCCTGCATTCATAATCATTGAGTAGTTCTCCCATCTTTGTTGCCTCATGTTGAGTTCTTTTTGATCGAATATATGCCGGAGTCTTTTATGATCCGTAAAGACTGTGCATTTCGTACCATAAAGTTAATGACTCCTGATCTTCAGAGGAAGTGAGGATAAGTCCTCTATAGTGGTCACAAGTCAGGTGATATTGAACCATATATATCTTAGTTCTAAATGCATCATATCCTGACTTTTATAGTGTTCTATCAGCGATTTACATTAGAGGTCTACTAAATAAGTAAACAATCGCCATTTCAATTTATGAAATTTATAGCAACACTTCTTATGAATTTGTATAGTATGAACCATACCGGGTCGTCCTATAACCACGTAGTGTATACAAGTTGTATATAACCAAGATGAAATAGACCTTCGAATGAGTGATCCTACTCTAAGTCCATAACCAAACAAGGAATAGGAAGTAAAGTGAAATAAAAAATTATAATTCTATAAAATCTTAGTTATATATAACCCTAACGGATACACTTAACGATTATAGATCTACCAAAAAGGGTCCTATCTTTTCACATGATTGAGTCTAGTAAGAAGGCCCTTGTCGACTATTAGTTTATATAACTATCGAGGCCTAAATATTGTTGTTCTAGTGCTATTGTACCATAAAATACTCCTATAGTATTTTAACTTTATGTTTGGTTCTAGAGTTCCTCTTGTATATGGAGTTGGCAATGCTTAGACTAGTTGCAACACCATAATCATTCCCAAACATATGTTGGTCATATCTCAAATAAATATAGTTGACCAAGCTACATTTATCCCATATATGATTACATAACTATCCAGGCTTAACTGTAGTGTCGAAGTTATCTAAATACTTTTATGTAGTTCTTACTGTGGTACTGTTTCTGGTATGTAGGCGTGTTCGTATACTTCTTACAAAAATACTTGTATTTTAAAAGTAAACTTTTAGTCAGAGCATTTTAGCCCCTCTTAGGATAATTATGTTGCGTCATTGGGCTTTTTGTATAGTCTATTTTGTAAACGGGTTGGGCCTGTCCTCCCGTATTTGTTCACTAGGGTTAGAGTATTTAAGATGCATGCATGCACCATATTTTGGCAACTCTTATATTATCTTGTAACCCTAATCACGCCTCTACAATATCAATTCTTAATTGAGTTCTTATGAGGCGTGACTTTGAATCATTCAGCATATTTTGAGTCATTGTTGTTTTCTTGCTCTAATATGTTTCTTGTTTAAATCTGTTTGAATCTAATCGATCATTCAAGGATTTTTATCCCAACAATTGGTATCAGCACATGAGACTATGCAATCTATATGCATCTCTTCTGTTTACAGAGTTTTTAGGGTTTCCGTTAATATAAGATCTTGTTTAGTTGTTATTATAAATTATTGTGATGGTGTTCAGTGATCTTGATATTACCCAAAAGCTATTTGAGTTTACACATCTGATTCTCAACAGGTTTCAAAGAACTTTCATCATTCAACACGACGATTCTCACATCAACTCCATAAATCTTTCTAGCAACACTGGATAGACAACTAGGATCCCCATTCTATTTCCCAATGGATATGAAGTGTGGACGCTTCATTTTGAAGATTATGTTCTTGGTTTGGAGGACAATGGTTATCTTATATGGGATGCTATAACCGTGGGTGCTTTTGTTCACACTGGAAACAAAAGAGTTATTAAGACACAATCTATTTATAACAAACTACTTCTCGTTGTGAAGGATGTTCCACAAGATGAAAAGGAAAAACTAATCTGCAATGTTAAGGCAATGAGGATCATTCGATTTGCTTTTCCCGACGATACCTTTCGTCTAGTTAGTTCATGTGATACTGCAAAAGCTATATGGGATAGGCTCAAGGAACTGTACTACTAATGCAGATCTTGAACACTCTACTCAGACACTCCTGCTTTCAGAGTTTGGTGCTTTCACACAAAAGCTTGAAGAAAGTAGTCAAACATTCAAATGCTACAGTCATCTTCTTAGTAAGATGATGAAACATGGTATTGGACGTGAATTAATTGAACAAAAAGTTACACTTATGAATGGGATTCGATCTGAGTGGAAGACACTAGTTTCAACAGTCAAGGTGAATGAGCAATTCAAAAATTATACTCTAGCAAAGCTAGTTGGAATCCTAAAGGCACATGAAAATGAGGTAACAAAAGAAGCAAAAGTAGTATCAGGATTGGGATCTCTGGCCCTAGTTACGAAGGGCAAGAAAGTTGCAGAAGAAGGTTCTGAGTCCGATCTTTCAGAATGCGAACTTTATGAATGAAGAGTATGCATTAATGGTGTCAAATATGAAGCGATTCGCAAAGAAGAAGTTTCCATCCAACAAGAACCGAAAATGGCAGGGTAACTATAGTTTGGAGAAGTTAAAAGAGGAAAGTGTGAAAGATTCTCGAAAGCAGGAAGACTAGAAGGAGAAGAAGCTTAAGGGTGAATATGTCTACAACATCAACTACTATCATGGTAAAACCACCTGGGCAAGGAGTGCATGCTGCGAAGGTTGAACAAGAAGAAAGAAGGAAGTTGTTGAAGCATACTACATGCGAAATCTCGAAGAGATCAAAAAGAAAAATAATAATGATAAATCTATCCCTGCTTTAATAGTGCAGGAAAATGATGACGTTAATGAGTTTGGAGGGGTGGTAGTTTGGTCCATTAACTCTGAAGATGACGAGGTTTGTAGGCCTACGCATGGCAAGACGTTCGTTGCGAAATAAGAGAGTTCGCAATTCAGAGGAAGATGCTTGATGGTAACCAATGAGGTGTCATAGATGCAGTGGTGTGCCACTAATGGTGGAAGAGGAGATGATAGTTGTTTTGCAATAGGGCCATGTTAGGAGTGTTAAACCCAACAAATAATAGGAGTACAATCGACTCCAAATACACTGCTTTAATGCACTAAAAAGTAGTACAAGGCAAGCGGGGTCGAACCACAGAGACATGGGACAAAAGTCTATACCTCTTTGCACAAGGTACTTTGGTCACAAAAAGGGGTTTGTTTGCAAAAGTAAATAACTAAATAACAATCTACTTTAAAAGCATGCACAAAATGAAATATATTTGTAAACAAATTGTAAAAGTGCTTCTAGTTCTAGTTCTCAATGTTGTCATTCAACTTGATTATGACTTGATATAATTCATGATTGCTATTCTAAGTTGGTACTAAAAGATATTAACACGCTCTAATACCTCTCGCTTGCCAAATTATCTAACCAAAACACGCTCTCTGAATAGACCTAGCTTTACTAATTTAACCTAAACACGCTCTTAGATTGCATTGAAAAGCAACATTAAGTTTTGTACAAGCTTCCCAACAATGTTCATTTCTTCTCATACGCTCGGAAGTGTGAAAACACGTGATATATGTTTTACAATAAGAAAACTTATTGATTGTTACCAATTATTAACTCAATAGAACGATTAGGTACCCTAAAATTTAATTAACTACACAAAAATTCAATTCATGAAAGTGGCCAATTAAACACAAATCAAATTCAAGGATTCTAGTTTAAACAATAACATAATCACCATAATAGAATCACAAATTGAACATCAAATCATATGCTTCAAGTCAAGCAATCAACATGTTTTGAACAAGAACTAGAAACTAGGGTTTCTTAGCCACACATGGCTAAGAACAAATCAAACAAGAAAAATGATGGAATTGAAATATTTAATGCTTACAAAAATGAAATCAAGTGTTTGCAATGATTAAGTCTTCTCAAAAGCTCCAAGAATTCTCCCAAAATTGCCCTAGATCTCCAGAAACAGCTCCAAAAATTGTTCTCCCTTCAAATGATGTTCTTTTTCTCTTTTAATTAAAGTTCACGTGACTTGCCATAAGGCCATGCATTTTTGGCATGGCCATGCCTTTTTCGCATGTGTTTTTGGCATGGCCATTTGTCTTGACCATGTGTTTTTGGCATGGACCATGCTTTTTGCTAAAATTCCAAAAAGTCTTCACTGTTGGCTCCATCTTCAATCTAGCTTCACCACGAGTCATGTTGCTTAAATATAAGATGACAAAGGACAAACACGAACCATCTCGGTTTGACAATAATTGCGTTTCAAACATAGTCCTTTTGCTATTATAATAATGCACAACGACTCGGGTTCCATCTTCATGTTTTCTGCCATGGAATGACCGGTTCATCTTCTCCTCATGCTCCAAAGCTCCAAGCATCCAAGCTCCACGTATCCATGCTCCATAATGCCTACAAAATAAATCAAAAACGGTGAAGTACCAGACACTCTTAATGAAATATAAAATTGCCCTAATAATCAACTAAATGCAAGAATTATGAAGTAGAATGCTATAAAAGGACGAAAATAAACATGCAAAATAGGTGCATAAAATGCACCTATCAAACATCCCCAAGCTTAGACCTTTCTTGTCCTCAAGAAAGAACAAAATTGAGAATCAACCTAGAGAAGACGATAGGCCACTAAAAAGAAACTAAGATGAAAAGAATGGAAGGAACAAAAAGGACTAAATGGAATTAAGAGTGCATGCATGCAATAAAAGAAGAACTAATGAAAATAACATATGTACAAAAAGAATTTTTTTTCAAACATTAATGCAATGAACAAAACAAACGAACATATTCAATCCAATTAACCTCATTATGTCATACAGTCGAAGGTGTACCTGTCGGGCCTTAAGATAACTTGACATTAAGCCCACAAAGATATATAACATGTTAAACAACGTTTTTGGCCATTCCCTAACGCAACTCAACAAAATCAAAAGTTACAACAGTTGTTCACTTTTACAGGTATTGGGTTAGCACATGGAACAAATTATGGTCTTACTCCTGTGAAAACATGTGATGCAAAATATTCTCAATCATTTTCATTTTACAAAGCATGACAATGACCAACTCCAACTATTTGTTGACTAACAAAAATCTTTTTCTAAAAAGTATTTTCTAAAAATTCCCTAATATTTACCCATATTGGTTACATGCTTCAAACCACTTACACCAGTCAAAGTAGTTTACACTCAGTCCCAATGTTTACAGCCAAACATTTTTCCTAAACACATTATTTAATTAAACACTAAACATAAATATATACAAACTATCTAATTATATTTTTCAACAAATAAAGCTCATGACTTTCTTTGAAATCTATGTAACGGGCTTCCAACCAACACATCCAAATCAGATGACCTTAGTGTGCTAGATTTAAAGAGATCCCTCGAGTTTACTTGCCCGAACCTCAAAGGCCACAGATTAACTTTATTTGTTATTATTAAGTTCATGACTTTCTATGGAACTCGTGTAGCGAACTTTCAACCCAATCAGTCCCAAACAATTTTGCTTTAGGCAATTAGGTGTAGAACACCCCTCAGGGTTTACTTATTCGAGTCCCAAAGGTCACAGATTAACTTAATAATTTATTATTATTTTTTTATTTTTATCTTGTTTTCCAGGTTTATTTCCTTATATTTTCATCTTGACTCTTTTAGGGGACTGATGTAAACGCGTAAAGACCCGTAAGTGTAGTTGGAAAGAATGTCCCCAAAAGGGAGTAGGTAGAAAAGACTTTTTAGAGCGCTGGAGAATTCGATTCACTGAAATTTTATATTCATCTTAATGTTCCTGCCCAATTGATTGTCGACTTCATGTTTAAATTCTTTAAACCTTTCAAGAGTCTCTGACTTATGCTTGATTAAGTAGACATATCCATATCTACTGTAATCATCAGTAAAAGTCAAATAATAATGATTAGCATCCCTTGTGACATGTTTAAAGGGTCCACACACATCCGTGTGTACAAGATCCAACAAACCTTCACCCCTCTCACAAGAACCTATGAATGGTGACTTTTTCATTTTTCCAAGTAAGCATGATTCGCAACTATCATCTGACTTTAGGTCAAATAACTCCAAGACTCCATCCTTTTGGAGTGGGCCTGTGTGTTTCTTGGTTATATGTCCAAGACGACAATTCCATAATGATGCTTTATCCAAGTTATTATCATTAACAGAATCAATACACAATACATTATTTCCTAAGTTATCAACCACAAATATGGTTTCATACACACCATCACAAGGTAATGCTTTAAAATAAAGAACATTATTAAAGAAAGCATTAATCGAACCAACTTCATTATCATATGAAAAGGTGAAACCTTGTTTATACAATGCATTAAAGGAAATAATATTTCTTTTCATTTATGATGAATAACAACATTTATTCAAATCTAAACTAAACCCACTACTTAGCGATAAAGTATAAACTCCAATCTTGGTGATAGGTAAAGCTTTCCTATTCCCCATGATTAAGTTTATTCTTCCAGGCTCTACATTCTCACTTTTTCTTAGTCCCTGCAAATTAGAACATATATGAATACCACGACCGGTATCAAGGACCCAAGAGTTAGAATGGGGAGAGTTATTAGATAAGATAGTGTAAATATCTTCATAGCTGGGTTTAACTTTCCCATCCTTCACATCTTGCTGGTACTTTGGGCAGTTCCGCTTCCAATGTGACTTTACATGGCAATAGAAGCATTCAACCTCTTTTGGGTCGGAAGAAGGAGTGACGAAACCTTTCTTGGTTCCACTTGAAGAAGAGCCATCAAGGGTCCTAACCTTGGTACCCTTCGAAGAACTCTTTCTCTTCTTCCTTCAAACTTTCCCGATTTCCAAAACTGGGGCGGAGTTTGGAGTAGGAGTGTTAACAACCGACATACCCTTAAAACCTGTTTCTGCAGTCTTGAGGAGTCCTTGAAGTTTGATGGGTGTTACCTCTTCCTTATTCATGTGATATGTCATGCGGAATTGATCATAGCACGATGGTAAATAGTGAAAAATGATATCTATTACAAGCTCCTCAGGGAAGTTCACATTAAGCTTCAACAACAGATCCACATACCTTTGCATTTTTTGCATGCGGCTCGTGACGGATTCCCCGTCCTTCATCATGGTTGTTATGATGGAGCAGATGCTTTCATACCTCTCTTGTCGTGCACTTTGATGGTATCTTTCCATCATATCTTGGTGCATTTCAAAAGGGTATAAGTCCTCATAGGACTTTTGGAGTTCTACTGTCATGGTGTCCAACATGATGCATGCCACTTTGGTAGTATCCCTTTCATGTCCCCGAAAGTCAACGATCTCCTGGGGAGTTGCATTGGTCTCATCAATCTCCTTATGCTCCTTGTCGATGACATATTCTTTGTCCTCGTAGCGGGTAATCATCCTGATGTTTCTAATCCATTCATTGAAATTGGATCCATCAAAATTGACTTTCCCACACAAGTTCATAAGGGTAAAGGAGCCATTAGGATTAGAGCCAGAAGCAACATTGTTTGAAGACATCTGAAAGAAGAGAACAAGATTAGTTTAGATATTAAGAGCTTCCTTAATCAAACACCCAAATGTAATATTAAGGCTAGGATCCAATCACAATATATTATAACTTAGAAGAGGTATGTCGTAATCCAAGCTATAACATATTTGAAAGGTAGATGAATGACGATTCACCAATTTCCACCATGAACAAACGAAATATAAATATTAGGTTTTTAATTGGTTCTTAGAAATTCCTAGATTCTTTTTGAGATTCAATGAACTTTTTCAAAGGCATGTTTCAATCTCGAGTGTGCCCTCCAAGTTTTGTGACTGGGATACCGAGGATCACAAAACGAGGTGTGAAGTAACCATGCAAATCACTTGGTACCCTTAAAGTTTATCACTCAATCGATGTGCCGGTAAACCACACATGCTCCATCGATACTATGATAAACCTTAAGTCAGCCTTTACCTACGTTGTTAAGTCCAAGTTAGTGCGCCGGTTAACCACACACACTCCACCAACGACTTAAACAAAGTGTAAAGTGTAATTTCATGGGTTAGCACCTTATTCACATTTTCCTAAAGTAACTAAGATTGAGGATTTAATAAAACATTTTAGTTACTTTATAATATTCATCATACTTTTAATGAGAATTTATAAGTTCTTGTCCTACCCGTTCAGCTAACAACCCTCCACCGATCAAGGAAGCGGTGGGTGAGAGTGAACACCCATTAAGTTGCCCTTTTATAGGCAACAACATTATACCCCCTTATAGACCAGCTTCGTGAATGAGGCGTACTAGTGGTGAGACGACTTCATCTTATAAATATTTATATTATTAACTTATAATATTATAAAGTATAAGGGTTGAATTTTAACTTTTAAAATTCTAAGGGTTGGAACTAAAGTTTATTAAGTGAATTTACCTGTTCCAAAACTTGAGGGAAAGTTTTGTAACTATACAAAACCATTCACATCCATAACTTATGAGTCATTAAAATGAAGACTCTTCATTTTATAACTTATGTGTTCTTTTAATGACTTTTAACACAAAGAGACTTTTGGTTATCCATAACTTGAAGACAAGTTATTGACTCCATTAAAACACATAAAGATCACGAATTAATCAGATAAACAACTAACTCCTATGACCTATCAACAAGTCATAAGAACATGAAAATTCATAGCAACATTTCAAGAACATATAAACACATATAATCATGAAAAATTAATATTGGCCATTGTAAATGGATTAGAACTACCATTACACCATCTAAAACAAGTTTTATAATACCAAAACAGTTTAGGGTAATGTTTCTATTCCATTTCCAGCGGCACAAATCGAATTTCTGCATTCTTCATGACCAACTCGTCGAGTACACGAACAGATTCGTTGAGTTGGTTGCATTTACACTTGGACTCGTCGAGTCCTCCCCATGGACTCGTCGAGTCCCCTGAGAAGACAACCAAAAACTCGATTTTTAACACTATTTTGCATCAAGTATTCACAAACAAGCCTAGACTCTGATACCACTGATAGGTTTTGAGCATTTTAACACTTCCTAAGTGTACATGCAACCCTAATAACCTTGGATCTATGTTTGTCTAAATACACGAAAAATTTGGTTTCCAAGGTTCATATTCCTATCTAG
Organism: Lactuca sativa; assembly: GCF_002870075.4. NCBI lineage: Eukaryota > Viridiplantae > Streptophyta > Magnoliopsida > Asterales > Asteraceae > Lactuca > Lactuca sativa. The sequence continues at coordinate 53,764,922 of NC_056625.2, forward strand.
CATACATGGGGAACTTTAATCCTAAAAGGATAGCTAGAAGTACATACCTTGTAGTTGATTTTGATTTCTTAAAACCTTAAGAGCCTAGCACCCCAAGTGTGATGCCTCAAATGCTTGACACAACACCAAATGCTTTTGGAATGACTTTAGAGAGAATGCACACACTCTAAAAAATTGGCCTAGCCCTCTTATCTCTTTGTGTAGCCGACTTTGGTGGAGGAGATGATCCTTATATAGTGTGACACATCTAGGTTTACACCATGTAAACCCTAATGTGTCATGGCTCTTCATTTCCATGACCCATGGGTTTGTAACTCCCATGGAGCATCCTATGGGTTTAACCCAACTTGATAATCCATGGAGCTTCTTAGCCTACTATACAAGTTATGGATGATTTACATAATCAACCCATATATTTAATTAGTTATCTTTTGATCACTTAATTAATTCCAAATTAATTCTTGATCAATACTAATTAAATAATACTATTAATATATTAGAACTTATAATATATTAATAAACCACAAGTGTTATTTCTCTCATTTAGTCTATCCAAATGCATGGTGCCATGCAACCTAAATGGACCATGCCGGGTTGGGTCAAGTACATACCAGAAATAGTTATGGACTTAGACACCTTATCCAACAGTCTCCCACTTGGATAAGTCTAATAACTATAACTGCAAATATGCCTTCAGGAACCGATCGTCAATCGTAACTCTTTCAAGGTCTCTCGAAACTGAGAAGATGATGATATTCCATTTAAGATAAGTGATCATATAATCCTCTGTTCTAGATATCAACCAGACAAATACATGGAACAATGTCTTACTTCTTGTCTAGCAGTTTGTTTCCCGATTTCCGATTTGTTTGACATAGAACTTAATTGAACACATCAACTTAGTTCTGACCGGGCCCAGTACATAGGTCAAAAAAAAATCTTCAAGGGGCCCAAATATCAGCTTCTAATCCAAGAAGGAACATATAAAATTTGACTCATATGTTTGTTCTACTACTCATTGAATTATACACAAGAGCACGTTTTATAACATCGAGTTACCATTGCGTTTTCGTACAATCAATGCATAATCAACTCATAAGTAACAAATCATATATCTAGGTTTGAAGACTTATATGATATTACCATCTCACGATCACTCGAGATAAATTCCATGAAGTGATTCCAGTGAGCATGGGTTGAGTCCAATGCTCAGAACTTATGAACACTCATGAGTGTTGTAGCCATGTCCAACAACTTAGACCTTTGCAACCAAACATGACAATCTTGATTCATACCTACTTCCGACATATGACCGACTGTGTAGGTTTGAATAATATGATATACCAAACATAATTATTCTAGAAGTCAAAACATGCAAAAGAAATATAGTAAACGATCGACAAGAGATAGCAACACTTTACTCAAAAATAAAACACCTTTTATTCATCATCTAATGTCAATTACACTTTACAAATTTCAAGGTTATCTAACTACTAAATCTAATATCATCCTTCGTCCCTATGCTCCGAGCATGCTGGAGATGCTTAACCCGAGTCATTCCCTTCGTGAGGGGATCTTTTGGATTCTCATCTGATGATACCTTCTTTGCCACGAGGAGTCCTTCTTCTATTCAATTTCTGATGAAATGGTATCTTCTGTCGATGTGTCTGGATCTCCCATGATCCCTTGGTTCCTTGGCTATGGCAACTTCACTTTCACTATACCCTACAACTCTCAAGTCATCACTCCCACCGAGGGTAAGGACCTAGTCCTTAGTCCTCCATAGGTACTTGAGGATATTCTTTACTGCACTCTAGTGTGACTTGCCCGGGTTCCCCTGATACCGGCAAACCATGCTCAACTGAATGGCTACATTAGGTCGAGTACACATCATAGCACACATGATCGATCCTACAACCGAAGCATAAGGTATTCGACTCATTTATGCTATCTCAGCCTCAGTACTAGGGCTTTGTGTCTTACTCAATTTGGCGTTACTCTGGATGGGTAACTCTCCATTATTGGATTCCTGCATGTTGAATCTCTTCAACACCTTATCCAAGTAGGTACTCTAACTAAGTCCAATTAGTCTTTTACTCCGGTCTCTCAAGATCCTTATCCCTAGAATATAGGCAGCTTCTCCAAGGTCCTTCATAGAGAAACACTTCCCAAGCCATGACTTAACTTGCTGCAGAGTTGGGATGTCATTTCCTATGAGTAGTATGTCATCCACATACAATACCAAAAAGCTAACTATACTCCCACTAGCCTTGACATATACACAAGATTCATCTTCACTCCTAGAAAAGCCAAATTCGTTGACCTTATCATCAAAGCAAAGATTCCATTTGCGAGGTGCTTGCTTTAATCCATAAATGGATTTCTCAAGCTTACACACTCTATTAGGGTACTCTGTATTGATAAAACCCTCTGGCTGACTCATGTAAACATCCTCAGCCAACTTTTCATTAAGGAAAGCGGTTTTGACATCCATTTTCCATATTTCATAGTCATGAAATGCAGCTATGGAAAACAGAACCCTAATAGACCTAATATTGGCCACTAGAGAAAAGGTCTCATCATAATCAACTCCCAGAGATTGTGAGAAACCCTTTGCAACCAGTCGTGGCTTAAAAGTGTGTACATTACCATCCATGTTAGTCTTCTTCTTGAAGATCCATTTGCGCCCTACAGTCTTACGACCTGGTACACTCTCAACCAAGTTCTAAACTTGATTGTTATACATGGACTGCATCTCGCTGTCCATTGCCTCTTTCCACATGGCTGACTCAAGGCCAGCCATGGCTTCCGCATAACTGTTAGGTTCATCCAGAGCTATCTGTGTCTCGTCACTGATATGTGTATCACCTTCTAAAGTAATATGAAAACCATGATAATGCTCAGGTGCATTCTGAACCCTTGTGGAATGCCTTAGAGGTACAAACTTGTCAATTGGCTCAACATGAGTTTCCTCCTCAAGTTGAGTGCTTGGGTTTGAAGTTCCTTCACCACTTGACTCTTGAATTTCTTCAAGGTCAACTTGCCTCCCACTGATTCCTTGGCTTATAAACTCTCTCTCTCTCTCTATCTCTCAAAAGACAGCCCACCTAGCTACAAAGACCACATTTTCACTAGGTCTGTAGAAGAGGTAACCAAAGGATTTCTGTGGGTAGCCGATGAAAATATACACCTCTCGCTTCGGGGTTCTAGCTTATCATGAGTCTCGTGCCTCACGAAATCCTCGCAACCCCAAATCTTGATGTGGTCTAGTTTGGGTAGTTTACCAGTCCACATCTCTTGAGGAGTTTTGGCAACTTTCTTTGTAGGGACTAGATTAAGGATATGGGTGGTATTCCCTAAGGCATACCCCCAAAATGAGATTGGTAGTGAAGCTCGACTCATCATGGAACGAACCATATCCAACAAGGTTCGATTACGCCTCTCAGCCACACCATTCAACTGCGGTGTCCTGGGAGGTGTCAATTGTGATACAATCCCACATTCCCTAAGATAGTCGAGGAACTCTGAACTAAGATACTCACCACATCGATCGGATCGAAGCATCTTAATGTTCCTGCCGAATTGATTCTCGACATCCTGTTTAAATTCTTTAGACCTTTCAAAAGTCTCTGACTTATGCTTGATTAAGTAGACATATCCATATCTACTGTAATCATCAGTAAAAGTCAAATAATAACGATTAGGATCCCTTGTGGCATGTTTGAAGGGTCCACACACATCCGTGTGTACAAGATCCAACAAACCTTCATCCCTCTCACAAGAACTTGTGAATGGTGACTTTGTCATTTTTCCAAGTAAGCATGATTCGCAACTATCACCTGACTTTAGGTCAAATGACTCCATGACTCCATCCTTTTGGAGTTCGCCTATGCGTTTCTTGCTTATATGTCCAAGACGACAATTCCATAATGACGCTTTATCCAAGTTCTCATCATTAACAAAATCAATACACAATACATTATTTCCTAAGTTATCAACCACAAATACAATTTCATACACACCATCACAAGGTAATGCTTTAAAATAAAGAACATTATTAAAGAAAGCATTAATCGAACCAACTACATTATCAAATGAAAAGGTGAAACCTTGTTTATACAATGCATGAAAGGGAATAATATTTCTTGTGATTTATGGCGAATAACAACATTTATTCAAGTCTAAACTAAACCCATTACTTAGCGATATAGTATAAACTCCAATCTTGGTGACAGGTAAAGCTTTCCTATTCCCCATGATTAAGTTTATTCTTCCATGCTCCACATTCTCACTTTTTCTTAGTTGTAACAACCCGAAGTTGTTCATCGCCGAAAACCCATTCTACCCGTATAACTCGTCGTATATCAAAACGTTCCGATGTCGTTTTTGGGTTAAGTTAATTAAACTTATATGTTTAATTGATGCTAATGAGTGTCCAAACCCCTTAGGAACTCATGAAATTAGCCCAAAATAGTTATTTCAAAAATTAAAGAAACGTCCCTGCCGGGTTACGAAAACTTAATCGGGTGCGACGAAAAGCCCCGTCTAATGCCGGTATCGGGTAGAATTCCACCGTGTCCAAGTTTTGCAACCTATATAAACCTGTTAAACCTTTCATTTGAAGCTTTTTCTCTCTCTCACTACTCTCTCTCTAACCTCTCTCCTAAATTCAAGTTTAAGGGTCCAAAATCTCAAATTTAGGGCTTCTAATCACCAAGGTACCTTCCCCAACTTGTTGTACAACCTCATTAGCCTTCAAATCCGAACTTAAACTTTGATTTTGGACCTTAAACATGAGTTTACGGCCAAGGAGCATGCTTGGGCCGTAAACTCATAATAAGAGGGTTTTTATGCCTTTAAACCCCTCCTAAACAATTTTGGGACTTAGATATGGCTTAATGGCTTAATGGACTGGACTTAGAATGCCTTTAACATGGAGTTTGAAGAGTAAACATGAGTTTACTGCCCAAGAACATACTTGGGCCGTAAACTCATATATATGGGGTTTTCATGACCTTAAACCCTTCCAAAACACTAATAAGGCTTAGATATGAATTTTAGAATATTGGTTTTAGCCTTAGAACACCTTAAACATATTATTTGAGGGACAATTGAGAGTTTACGGCCAAGACTTATGCTTGGGCCGTAAACCCTTCATATTGGGGAGTAAACTCCTTTAAAAGTGTTAAAATGCCACTTTAACACCCCTAAAGCCTTAGAATAAATTCTAGAAGTGTACACAAACAAGTTTTAGACCTTTAAACATAATAAATCATACACTAGGAGAGTTCATGGCCATGAGGGGGTCTCATGGGCCGTAAACTCCAAAAATGTTGCCAAAAGTCCCTTAAAAGTTCATGAATGGCCTTGGAACAATTTTAGAAATCACATGTGATTGATTTGGAAGCATTAAAACACTTATTCAAGGGTGCATAGGAGTTTACCGCCGTAAGCTCCATGCTAAGGCCGAAACTCCCTTAAGTGGTCTTATTTGATGAATTTAATCAATTCCAAGCCTTAAATCAAACCCTAGAAATTTTCCCCTAAGTGTTTCAAGCCATTTTGCACCATAAAACACCCCACCATGAGTTTACGGCCGTAAACTCATGGGGAGGGGCTCATTAGGGCCGAAATCTCCTCTATGAGTTTACTCTTGAAGAGTAAACTCCATATCCAAGCCTTATGTGACTTTAAACGCCACCCGGGTCCCTCCAAACACTTGTAATGGGGTGTTTCCGCGACTAAAAGTGTTTGTCCCTAACAATTAAATAATCTAAGTCCTAGTTTGATACAAATGTGAATCTTTTCATTTTACATAGGAACCTCGTGCATTTGCAAGCCCCGAACCAACGTTTAGCATCCTAAATCGTCACGTTTCTCGTCCGGTGAGTTCATACCCCTACCCTTTTTAAATGGTTTTTCAATGTTTTCAAGCGGGGAATACAAGCAAACTATAAATGTTTTCAAAACATAACTTTGATGTATTTCAAATAATATCTGGCAAACTTATAAATACTTTTACTCCTTATGTATTATGCTGAGCATAAGGGATGGTTTATCAACTACAACTAAATGGATTTTAGTTAAGAAAATAACTAAACTAATCAAATTATTATGGGAATAATTTGGGGGTTCTTTAGTTCTCGTTTTATCATGTACTGATATGTGTATAAAGTTATTAGATAAACTACGTATGATTCAGTTTATCTCTGTATCATTTGAATGTATTGCCAGATAGTTTCATTGTATGTATCTATATTCACTGTATTATGTTTCATAATCTTTTGTATGTTTGATATTGTATGGGAACCCTGTGAATAGTTTAGTACTAGTTTGTGAGTTCGTCACTACCCTTTATGGATGATCAGTAAATCCTCCCCGGAAGTGTAACCAGAGTCTCCTAGAGGGAGAGCGAGGAATTTGTGAATAGATCTATTCGGGACTGACAATCCCACACCTTAACTGCTAGCTACAGTTAGGCGGGCACGCCTGGGGTGACAAATTCTGGATATCGCCGGACGTCTGACAAGCGTCAAGGAGGTCTCGTTGTCGTATCAGCATGGTTACCCGACTCACAATACGTATTAATATAAATTTATTCACGGCTTTGGTTTTGGATATATATCTAGTACGGGATGGTAATCCCATGGTTTTTGGTCTATAGGATTCATATCTATTGCAGGATGTTATTCCTATGGTTAGAATCTGTATCTAGTTCGGGATAGTGATCCCATGGCTTTATCAAACTATCTTATATCTAGTTCGGGATAGTAATCCCATGGTTTTATCAAAATATCTTATATCTAGTTCTGGATAGTAATCTCATGGTTTATAACAAACTATTTTGTATCTAGTGCGGGATGGTAGTCCCATGGTTTTCATTCTATATTTTCAAGTATATCAAACTATCTTGTATTAGTCCGGGATGATAGTGCCATGGTATTAAATCTATATGTGGTACGGGATGTTAGTCTCACGGTTTTCAAACTATTTTCCATCTACAGTTCAATTATATTAAAGTATTTTATATCTAATTCGAGATAGAAATCCCAAGATTCTCAATATATAGTTTTGTGTATTAAACTATACTTTGTGATATTAAATCAGTCTTTTAATTAGGAAAATATGGGATTTTCCTGGGGTAATGTGTAATGTGTAATTGAACTGTAATGAAGGATAACTAGACTGTTTACATAAGAAAATATGGGATTTTCTTGGCTATCAAACCTTTTCGGAAAACTAAAGGAAACTGGTACATTTTCAGAAAAAAAACATCTTATGAACTCACCAGCTTTATGCTGATTTTCAAACCGCTTGTATTCTCAGGTCCACGTTAGACAGGTACCCGGCGATATCTTTTGGAGAAGACGGAGTGCTCAGAAGACTCGTCTCAACTTTTGTTCATATGATATATGTATAACACTTGTACAAATTACTTTTGAAACAAATGTAAACTTCAAATATATGTAATGTAATAGATGTTTACTGTGATTACTATGTACATTGGATTTGATACTCAACGTGGAGTCAACCCCGGAAATGTTTCCGCCTTTGGTTTTCGGGGTGTGACAGATTGGTATCAGAGCCCTTGTTTATAGTGAACGGAGTATACCAAACCTTACATGGTATAAAACTATAAACATTAAGGGGCCTAAGTGCTCTGAACTAAAAGTATCCTTCAAAATATAAGTATTTTCAAAAGTATACAAGTATACCGAACCGTCGAGATCCGTAACTACAAGTAGAACAAAACATAAGTAAATGGGTGTTGTACGTTGCGGTTAAACCTGGGCGGTTATGTAGTCGTGTCTAGGATCAATATAGCCTGGCCAACTATATTCATTCGAGACACGGCCAACATGTGCTTGGGAGTGACTGTGGTACGCAGCATACCTAAAACTTACCCAATACCCCAAACAAGGAGTCATCGTTGCAGTGAATCATGAAATACTATGGGAGTATTTCTCGAGCCGATCCTTGATAGAAAATCCTCGTATACGCGTTGTTCCTTGATCATTCCTCTGGCGATAAAGTTTTCTACCTTGATAACTCTTTCCTGCTTTATCGCTTAATAAGATGCTATATCTGTCTTGATGAGATATCCTCTGTTCCATATCTCAGGATTCAATTCAGAGGACTTATGATCCTCTCTTTCTTGATCTTTTTAAATCAAGATGCTTCCAAGAAAGAGACCCAGCTCGAAGAACACCAACAACCCTCTGCCACCACCTCCTCCTGAATTTGACCCTGTGATGTTCCAGCCAACTGTCAATGCCGCGGTGGCAGCTGCTATGTCTCAAAGGAACTCGGATGGTTCCGGTGGTACCCAAACCCAAAACCAAGAGAACAGTCAGGGACACCAAAAAGAGGGTTCCTATAAAGACTTCATGAATGCGAAACTCACATCCTTTGATGGCACCGGAGGTGTCATTTCCCTCACCCGATGGTTCGAGAAAATCGAATCTATCTTTGAGATATGTGCCTGTTCGGAATCTGACAAAGTAAAGTTCGCCGTCTGCACCTTTCTTGACAAAGCCCTAACTTGGTGGAATGGCCGAGTCAAATCCTTAACACTACCTGTAGCAAATGCCATGGGTTAGGAAGCTATAAAGGAGCTTCTACTCACAGAGTATTGCCCTCGGGGAGAAATTCAGAAGCTAGAGCACGAACTCTGGAACCTAAAGATGAAGGGTTCCGATATAGCTGCTTATACTTCAAGATTTGATGACCTGGCGTTACTTTGTCCGGGAATGGTTACCCCGGAGAGTAAAAAGATTGAGAGGTTCATCTGGGGATTGAACCCCCAACCAAAGGGAATGTCTTGGCTGCGAAGCCAGACACCTATGATAGTCCTAAATGTCTTGCGCAAATCCTGATCGATCACGAAGACAACTCTGATGAGAAGGCTACCACTCTCGAACCGGTCACAAGTGGAGGTGGAAGAAAAAGAAATTTTGGAACAAGAGGAAGGCCCAGAGTACGCAAGGGTCTTCTAAGAAACAGCAAACAGTAGCCGTCCATGCTGCTACTGCCCCTGTTGCTGTTTCAGTTGTCGGGTCCACGGCCCAAACTCCTACCAGTGGATACACTGGTACCCTTCCTTGGTGTGGTAAGTGCAGCTACCACCACCGCATTCCTGGTCCATGTCGCGAAAGGATCTGTGAAAACTGTGGCAAGAAGGGCTATCTTGCTCGAACCTGCAGAAAACCAGCCAAATCAACGAACCAATCATCCGGAGCGGGAATCAGTCCAGCCTGCTACAGTTGTGGCGAAGTAGGGCACTTCAAAAGAAATTGCCCCAAAGAAGCTACAACCGCTGATCCCACTGTCGCCGCAGGTATACTCCTTTTTAACGATTCTTATACCTGCAACTCTTTTCGATCCTAGTACCAGAAGGGAAACTTGTTATCTATCCATCCGAGCAATTTCTAAACTTAATCCTTTGTTTGTAATCGAAATTGAGTACAATCGAGACGGCTAACCAGTGAGATAGAGAACACTAACTTCGTACCTATAGATTGTATCCTCAGTCCGGAGGATTATTCTGTTCCATTCGATTTAAATGGGGGAAAGTTTTTCACGAAATACTTTGATGCTATGTTTGACATGAAATGACCGAGTCTCATTCATGTTGTTATCTTTGGTTTCGAAAGGGTCGCTCGTCTAGATCTCTTCCCCGACCCGGCTCTCGTGATCTTCGGCATCAAACCATCGTATCATTTCATGCTTTAAAGCTTAAAAGTTTTCCCGATATGAATTGCCATGCACCCCTTGTTCCTGTAACCATTGAGAAACGGGAAGTCTGCAACTCTTTTCCCTAAATGTCTTTCCCAAAGAATTCCTGAGAATTCCTTTCGAACGTTTAGCTTAGTTCTGCATCGGCCTAATCTCTGGATCTACCTCGTGACCGAACCTCAGTGAGAATGACGTGTTTAAAACGGTGACCAAGAACTGATATGATCACTACGGATTAGTAGTGGTATCCTTTCGGTCGAATCTCTTTCCCTCGATCATGTAGCCAAGCAAAGTAGTCGTAACCGTGTACTTTTCCAACGTCTAAGGCAATAGGGAATTAGTCGGCACCGAAAATACACATAGAAACCTATCGATTCTTGGGTCCCATCGACTAATATCACAGTCTTACCCATAAATTTCTTCTAAAGCCATCAAACCCTTAGCTACCCGGCTCCTTGAAGACGTGCCTTCCTGTTGGAGCGTGTGTCCTGTTGATGGCTTTATCCCAGAAAAGCATGATATGCTTTAGGAAGTATAGAATACTTCCTTCGCGATACATCAGGCCTTTCGAGACCTTCGTAGAATTGATTCTGCAATCTTCAGACTTTGGATGCCCTTAGAGCTTAGTATCATTTATTCGGTACTTCACGTCTCGAATCCTTAAAAGTACGTATCCAACGAAACCCTAGTGATTTCCTTTGAGGAAACCGAAGTCGTCCAGGGTTGAAACTTCCATGAGAGAACCGATTGAGGTCGTAGATTCAGAGAGAGTCAATGTACGAAACAAAGACACGTCCCGATAGTGAGAATTCGCTAGAACGCCCAGCAGAGACCTGATCCCACATGAGAACGTGAAGATCCGAGGCAACAAATCCATTCGTGTCTCATTCCAATTCATGATCTATATCTTAATCTTTGAATTTCGGGACGAAATTCCCTCTAACGGGGGGATAATGTAACAACCCGAAGTTGTTCATCGCCGAAAACCCATTCTACCCGTATAACTCGCCGTATATCGAAACGTTCCGATGTCGTTTTTGGGTTAAGTTAATTAAACTTATATGTTTAATTGATGCTAATGAGTGTCCAAACCCCTTAGGAACCCATGAAATTAGCCCAAAATAGTTATTTCAAAAATTAAAGAAACGTCCCCGCCGGGTTACAAAAACTTAATCGGGTGCGACCAAAAGCCCCGTTTAATGCCGGTATCGGGTAGAATTCCACCGTGTCCAAGTTTTGCAACCTATATAAACGTGCTAAACCTTTCATTTGAAGCTTTTTCTCTCTCTCACTACTCTCTCTCTAACCTCTCTCCTAAATTCAAGTTTAAGGGTCCAAAATCTCAAATTTAGGGCTTCTAATCACCAAGGTACCTTCCCCAGCTTGTTGTACAGCCTCATTAGCCTTCAAATCCGAACTTAAACTTTGATTTTGGACCTCAAACATGAGTTTACGGACAAGGAGCATGCTTGGGCCGTAAACTCATAATAAGAGGGTTTTTATGCCTTTAAACCCCTCCTAAACAATTTTGGGACTTAGATATGGCTTAATGGCTTAATGGACTGGACTTAGAATGCCTTTAACATGGAGTTTGAAGAGTAAACATGAGTTTACTGCCCAAGAACATACTTGGGCCGTAAACTCATATATATGGGGTTTTTATGACCTTAAACCCTTCCAAAACACTAATAAGGCTTAGATATGAATTTTAGAATATTGGTTTTAGCCTTAGAACACCTTAAACATATTATTTGAGGGAAAATTGAGAGTTTACGGCCAAGACTTATGTTTGGGCCGTAAACCCTTCATATTGGGGAGTGAACTCCTTTAAAAGTGTTAAAATGCCACTTTAACAGCCCTAAAGCCTTCGAATAAATTCTAGAAGTGTATACAAACAAGTTTTAGACCTTTAGACATAATAAATCCTACACTAGGAGAGTTCACGGCCATGAGGGGGTCTCATGGGCCATAAACTCCAAAAATGTTGCCAAAAGTCCCTTAAAACCTCATGAAAGGCCTTGGAACAATTTTAGAAATCACATGTAATTGATTTGGAAGCATTAAAACACTTATTCAAGGGTGCATAGGAGTTTACGGCCGTAAGCTCCATGCTAAGGCCGTAAAATCCCTTAAGTGGTCTTATTTGATGAATTTAATCAATTCCAAGCCTTAAATCAAACCCTAGAAATTTTCCCCTAAGTGTTTCAAGCCATTTTGCACCATAAAACATCCCACCATGAGTTTACGGCCGTAAACTCATGGGGAGGGGCTCATTAGGTCCGAAATATCCTCTATGAGTTTACTCTTGAAGAGTAAACTCCATATCCAAGCCTTATGTGACTTTAAACGCCACCCGGGTCCCTCCAAACACTTGTAATGGGGTGTTTCCGCGACTAAAAGTATTTGTCCCTAACAATTAAATAATCTAAGTCCTAATTAGAAACAAGTTTGTATCTTTTCATTATACATAGGAACCTCGTGCATTTGCAAGCCCCGAACCAATGTTTAGCATCCTAAATCGTCACGTTTCTCGTCCGGTGAGTTCATAACCCTACCCTTTTTAATTGGTTTTTCAATGTTTTCAAGGGGGGGGGGGGGGGGGAATACAAGCAAACTATAAATGTTTTCAAAACATAACTTTGATGTATTTCAAATAATATCTGGCAAACTTATAAATACTTTTACTCCTTATGTATTATGCTGAGCATAAGGGATGGTTTATCAACTACAACTAAATGGATTTTAGTTAAGAAAATAACCAAACTAATCAAATTATTATGGGAATAATTTGGGGGTTCTTTAGTTCTCGTTTTATCATGTACTGATATGTGTATAAAGTTATTAGATAAACTACGTATGATTCAGTTTATCTCTGTATCATTTGAATGTATTGCCAGATAGTTTCATTGTATGTATCTATATTCACTATATTATGTTTCATAATCTTTTGTATGTTTGATATTGTATGGGAACCCTGTGAATAGTTTAGTACTAGTTTGTGAGTTCGTCACTACCCTTTATGGATGATCAGTAAATCCTCCCCGGAAGTGTAACCAGAGTCTCCTAGAGGGAGAGCGAGGAATTTGTGAATAGATCTATTCGGGACTGACAATCCCACACCTTAACTGCTAGCTACAGTTAGGCGGGCACGCCTGGGGTGACAAATTCTGGATATCGTCCGATGTCTGACAAGCGTCAAGGAGGTCTCGTTGTCGTATCAGCATGGTTACCCGACTCACAATACGTATTAATATAAATTTATTCACGGCTTTGGTTTTGGATATATATCTAGTAGGGGATTGTAATCCCATGGTTTTTGGTCTATAGGATTCATATCTATTGCAGGATGTTATTCCTATGGTTAAAATCTATATCTAGTTCGGGATAGTGATCCCATCGTTTTATCAAACTATCTTATATCTAGTTCGGGATAGTAATCCCATGGTTTTATCAAAATATCTTATATCTAGTTCGGGATAGTAATCCCATGGTTTATAACAAACTATTTTGTATGTAGTCCGGGATGGTAGTCCCATGGTTTTCATTCTATATTTTCAAGTATATCAAACTATCTTGTATCTAGTCAGGGATGATAGTCCCATGGTATTAAATCTATATGTAGTACGGGATGTTAGTCTCAAGGTTTTCAAACTATTTTCCATCTACAGTTCAAGTATATTAAAGTATTTTATATCTAATTCGGGATAGAAATCCCAAGATTCTCAATCTATAGTTTTGTGTATTAAACTATACTATGTGATATTAAATCAGTCTTGTAATTAGGAAAATATGGGATTTTCCTGGGGTAATGTGTAACGCGTAATTGAACTGTAATGAAGGATAACTAGACTGTTTTACATAAGAAAATATGGGATTTTCTTGGCTATCAAACCTTTTCGGAAAACTAAAGGAAACTGGTACATTTTCAGAAAACAAACATCTTATGAACTCACCAGCTTTATGCTGATTTTCAAACCGCTTGTATTCTCAGGTCCACGTTAGACAGGTACCTGACGATATCTTTTTGAGAAGACGGAGTGCTCAGAAGACTCGTCTCAACTTTTGTTCATATGATATATGTATAACACTTGTACAAATTACTTTTGAAACAAATGTAAACTTTCAAATATATGTAATGTAATGGTTGTTTACTGTGATTACTATGTACATTGGATTTGATACTCAACGTGGAGTCAACCCCGGAAATGTTTCCGCCTTTGGTTTTCGGGGTGTGACATTAGTCCCTGCAAATTAGAACATATATGAATACCACGACTGGTATTAAGGACCCAAGAGTTAGAATGGGGAGAGTTATTAGATAAGATATTGTAAATACATGCATGGTTGGGTTTAACTTTCCCATCCTTCACATGTTGCTGCTACTTTGGGCAGTTTCGCTTCCAATGTGACTTTTCATGGCAATAGAAGCATTCAGCCTCTTTTGGGTCAAAAGAAGGAGTGACGAAACCTTTCTTGGTTCCACTTGAAGAAGAGCCATCATGGGTCCTAACCTTGGTACCCTTCGAAGAACTCTTTCTCTTCTTCCTTCAACCTTTCTCGGTTGCCAAAACCGGGGCGGAGTTTGGAGTAGGAGTGTTAACAACCGACTTATCCTTAAGACCAATTTCTGCGGTCTTGAGGAGTCCCTGAATTTTGATGTGTGTGACCTCTTCCTTATTAATGTGATATGTCATGCCGAATTGATCATAGCACGATGGTATGGAGTGCAAAATGATATCTATTACAAGCTCCTCAGAGAAGTTCACATTAGGCTTCAGCAACCGATCCACATACCTTTGCATTTTTTGCATGTGGCTCGTGACGGATTCCCTGTCCTTCATCATGGTTGTTATGATGGAGCAGATGATTTCATACCTCTCTTGTCATGCACTTTGATAGTATCTTTCCATCAGATCTTGGTGCATTTCAAAAGGGTATAAGTCCTCATAGGACTTTTGGAGTTTCGCTGTCATGGTGGCCAACATGATGCATGCCACTTTGGTAGCATCCCTTTCTTGTGCCTGGAAGTCAGCGATCTCCTGGGGAGTTGCATTGGTCTCATCAATCTCCTTAAGCTCCTTGTCGAGGACATATTCTTTGTTCTCGTAGCGGGTAATCATCATGCTGTTTCTGATCCATTCATTGAAATTGGATCCATTAAAAGTGACTTTCCCACACAAGTTCATAAGGGTAAAGGAGCCATTAGGATTAGAGCCAGAAGCAACATTGTTTGAAGACATCTGAAAGAAGAGAACAAGATTAGTTTAGATATTAAGAGCGTCCTTAATAAAACACCCAAATGTAATATTAAGGCTAGGATCCAATCACAATATATTATAACTTAGAAGAGGTATGTCGTAATCCAAGCTATAACATATTTGAAAGGTAGGTGAATGATGATTCACCAATTTTCACCATGAACAAACGAAATATAAATATTAGGTTTTTAATTGGTTCTTAGAAATTCCTAGATTCTTTTGAGATTCAATGAACTTTTTCAAAGGCATATTTCAATCTCAAGTGTGCCCTTCAAGTTTTGTGACTGGGATACCGAGGATCACAAAACGAGGTGTGAAGTAACCATGCAAATCACTTGGTACCCTTAAAGTTTATCACTCAATCGATGTGCCGGTAAACCACACACGCTCCATCGATACTATGATAAACCTTAAGTCACCCTTTACCTACCTTGTTAAGTCGAAGTTAGTGTGTCGGTTAACTACACACACTCCACCAACGACTTAAACAAAGTGTAAATTGTAATTTCATGGGTTAGCACCTTATTCACATTTTCCTAAAGTAACTAAGATTGGGAATTTAATAAAACATTTTAGTTACTTTATAATATTCATCATACTTTTAATGATAATTTATAAGTCCTTTTCATACCCGTTCGGCTAACAACCCTCCACCGATCAAGGAAGCGGTGGGTGAGAGTGAAAACCCATTAAATTGTCATTTTATAGGCAACAACCTTATACCCCCTTATAGACCAGCTTCGTGAATGAGGCATACCAGCGGTGAGACGACTTGATCTTAATCATATTTATATTATTAACTTATAATATTATAAAGTATAAGGGTTGAATTTTGACTTTTAAAATTCTAAGGGTTGGAACTAATGTTTATTAAGTGAATTTACTTGTTCCAAAACTTGAGGGCAAGTTTAGTAACTTTACAAAACCTTTCACATTCATAACTTATGAGTCATTAAAATGAAGACTCTTCATTTTATAACTAATGTGTTCTTTTAATGGCTTTTAACACAAAGAGACTTTTGGTTATCCATAACTTGAGGAAAAGTTATGGACTCCATTAAACCACATAAAGATCATGAATTAATCAGATAAACAACCAACTCCTATGACCTATCAAGAACTCATAAGAACATGAATATTCATATCAACATTTCAAGAACATATGAACACATATAATCATGAAAAATTGATAATGGCCATTGTAAATGGATTAGAACTACCATTGCACCATCTAAAACAAGTTTTATAATACCAAAACAGTTTAGGGTAATGTTTCCAGTCCATTTCCAGCAGCACAAATCGAATTTCTGCATTCTGCATGACCAACTCGTCGAGTACACGAATAGACTCGTCGAGTTGGTTGCATTTACACTTGGACTCGTCGAGTCCCCTGAGAAGACAGCAAAAAACTCGATTTTTAACACTATTTTGCATCAAGTATTCACAAACAAGCCTAGACTCTGATACCACTGATGAGTTTTGAGCATTCTAAAACTTCTTAAGTGTACATGCAACCCTAATAACCTTGGATCTATGTTTGTCTAAATACATGCAAAATTTGGTTTCCAAGGTTCATATTCCTATCTAGCATACTTGGGGAACTTTAATCCTAAAAGGATAGCTAGAATTACATTCCTTGTAGTTGATTTTGATTCCTTAAAATCTTGACAACCTAGCTCCCCAAGTGTGATGCCTCAAATACTTGACACAACACCAAATGCTTTTGGAATGACTTTAGAGAGAATGCACACACTCTAAAAAATCGGCCTAGCCCTCTTATCTCTCTGTGTAGCCTATTTTGGTGGAGGAGATGATCCTTATATAGTGTGACACATCTAGGGTTACACCATGTAAACCCTAATGTGTCATGGCTCTTCAT
The DNA here is from genome assembly GCF_002870075.4 of Lactuca sativa. Classification (NCBI taxonomy): domain Eukaryota; kingdom Viridiplantae; phylum Streptophyta; class Magnoliopsida; order Asterales; family Asteraceae; genus Lactuca; species Lactuca sativa. The sequence goes on from NC_056625.2 coordinate 53,781,794, forward strand.
TTCCATGACCAATGGGTTTGTAACTGCCATGGAGCATCCTATGGGTTTAACCCAACTTGATAATCCATGGAGCTTCTTAGCCCACTATACAAGTTATGGATGATTTACATAATCAACCCATATATTTAATTAGTTATCTTTTGATCACTTAATTAATTCCAAATTAATTGTTGATCAATACTAATTAAATAATACTATTAATATATTAGAACTTATAATATATTAATAATTCACAAGTGTTATTTCTCTCATTTAGTCTATCCAAATGCATGGTGCCATGCAACCCAAATGGACCATGCCGGTTCGGGTCAAGTACATACCAGAAATAGTTATGGACTTAGACACCTTATCCAACAGTCTCCCACTTGGATAAGTCTAATAACTATAACTGGAAGTATGACTTCAGGAACCGATCAGCAATCGTAGCTCTTTCAAGGTCTCTCGGAACTGAGAAGATGATGATATTCCATTTAAGATAAGTGATCATATAATCCTCTATTCTAGATATCAATCGGACAAATACATGGAACAATGTCTTACTTGTTGTCTAGCAGTTTGTTTCCCGATTTCCGATTTGTTTGACACAAAACTTAATTGAACACATCAACTTAGTTCTGACCGGGCCCAGTACATAGGTCAAAACAAAATCATCAAGGGGCCCAAATATCAGCTTCTAATCCAAGAAGGAACATATAAACTTTTACTCATATGTTTGTTCTACTACTCATTGAATTATACACAAGAGCACGTTTCATAACATCGAGTTACCATTGCGTTTTCGTACAATCAATGCATAATCAACTCATAAGTAACAAATCATATATCTAGGTTTGAAGACTTATATGATATTACCATCTCACGATCACTCGAGATAAATTCCATGAAGTGATTCCAGTGAGCATGGGTTGAGTCCAATGCTCAGAATTTATGAACACTCATGAGTGTTGTAGCCATGTCCAACAACTTAGACCTTTGCAACCAAACATGACAGTCTTGATTCATACCTACTTCCGACATATGACCGACTGTGTAGGTTTGAATAATATGATATACCAAACATAATTATTCTGGAAGTCAAAACATGCAAAAGAAATATAGTAAACGATCGACAAGAGATAGCAACACTTTACTCAAAAATAAAACACCTTTTATTCATCATCTAATGTCAATTACACTTTACAAATTTCAAGGTTATCTTACTACTAAATCTAATATCATCCTTCGGCCCTATGCTCCGAGCATGCTGGAGATGCTTAACCCGAGTCAGTCCCTTCGTGAGGGGATCTGTTGGATTCTCATCCGATGATACCCTCTTTTCCACGAGGAGTCCTTCTTCTATTCGATGTGTGATGAAATGGTATCTTCTGTCGATGTGTCTGGATCTCCCATGATCCCTTGGTTCCTTGGCTAAGGCAACTTCACTTTCACTATACCCTACAACTCTCAAGTCATCACTCCCACCGAGGGTAAGGACCCAGTCCTTAGTCCTCCGTAGGTACTTGAGGATATTCTTTACTGCAGTCTAGTGTGCCTTGCCCGACACTACTAGAAAATAGCCCTTTAATGACGCGCAAATAATGACACGTGCTAATAGAGGACACGCATTTGTGCGTGCTCTAAAAAATAATGTCAGTTTTGAAAAATATGATGGATAGAGGACACGTATTTGTGCGTGCCCTAAAATAAGTGTTAGAAAAGAAAAAAAATGAACATGCGGAGGGCGCCTTTCATAAAGTGTGTGTCATCTAAGTGTGTCGCTTTATAATTTTTTAATGAAACACGCGTTTTAAGCGGGGAAATGAAATACCCCAAATTTTTTAAGTCCCGCCCTTCGTCTTCCTCCCTCCGTAAATAACTTGTACTGATTCTCTTCTAAAATCTCCCGTAACCCTACCGATTTTCTCTATTGACGCTCCATCACCTCACGTTCATCTTCAAAAACAATTTCATCGGAAAAATGCAACCTGTAATGGTTCTGAAGAAGACCAATTGGTTCGACTTCTCCCCTAAAACCTGGTACAATTTATCCTCAATTTGACTTCACTCTTCAATCTTCACTCGATTGACTGGTTTTTCACTCTCAAACCCTAAACCCTACATTTATTTGACATACAAAGAAACATATAAGTGTTGTCGGCTACTGTGCTCCATTATTACCACGCGGTGCTCTGGATTTGTTAGAGCTCGTTTCATATGTTCATCGCCTCCCTACCACAAGAGATCTTATAGTTCTTCCCAAATATACCCCTTTCATTCATCTTTTCTATCAACATCGTATGCCACCAACGTTCCCTTAAAGGTGAGTTGATTTTTTATTTTTGATAAAGAGCCCTAATTGGTATCTTGCTGTAACTTTTCTATCAACATCGTATGGTTTGATTAGTATAAGTGTTTTCTCTAATTTGGTAGATTTGCAGTTGCAGACCAACTGTTTGTTTAAATGCCTACACGCCACTTTAGTGAAAAAGGAAGTGGATAGTACAGACATCTGGTAGCCCATATTATTGACTATTTATATGTGTGTAGTAGGATTATGAATATTCTTCCAATCAATATCACGTTCATATTGGTGGTTTCAATTCAAGGAGCTTATGAAGATTCTGTTGTAGATCATTTGGTGATGGAACTTTGTGCTAAAGTTGAGTTCTTTGATAGGATTACCATAAAAGGGCATCGTTCAGAAAGAAAAGAAACTGATCTTTATAAAAAAATAAAAATAAAAATTGTTGGTTTGATTGAAGCTTTTCATTCTTTGGGAGTAACACATCGTGATCTTAGACCTGAAAACTTTTTTTTATATACATAAAGATTCGCCTCTTAAAAACATAGATTTTGGACTATCAATTTTCTGTAAACCAGGTACCTCGAACATTACAAATGAAGAAGATGTCCCATGTGGCCCACATTGTTATCTTCAGGTAATTGTTATTTCTCCCCCATTTTTTAGCATTACATAGGTATTAGAGTATGAAAATCGTCTAGAGTATGAAAAAAATAATGTTTTTAAATAATTTATTATGAACAATAATCCTCCTGAAAGTTTTTCATAGGATAATATACAAAACACGAGTTTCTTGACTCATTTAGACTTCCACAGACCCTTTTTTTTTGAATTATAGAAAAAGAAATATGATATTTATTTTTCCAAAAGTCAAAAAGTCTAAATTGGAAAATGTATGAAGCTTTAAAAGGTTGTTATATCTGGAAAGTTTGACATGGCAGGAAAGGAACATGGGCCTTTCAATCGGGAAATGAGGATGAAGATTGCTTTAGGATCTGCAAAAGGATTAGCATATTTGCATGAGGACCATGTGTATTCTTTCTTTGTTTCTTTATAAAAGTATTTTGAGCATAGATTTTGGTTTAAGATATTTGGTCAATTTAACTTGCAGGTCAACCTAACATCATTCATCGTGATATCAAGTCTGCGAATTAAATATACTTCTGGATATCAATTTTGAGCCAAAGGTAGAAACTGCTTGTATAATAATAATATATTTTTTAGTGAAATTATCATTTTTAACTTAATTTATTCAGATTGTTGATTTTGGACTTGCTCGATTCACTTCTAAAACCGATCCCATGTGCCCCCGGAACCGCCGAAACCGGTTCCGGTTTCGGATACCCACTTGTTAAAAAATTTCAAACTAAATTTAGATGTAAAAAACAAGTTCAAGCTTATAAACCCAAAATTTATAAAAAAAATTACTACAATACTTAGAACGTTAGTAAAAAATTTCATGGTGAGCCAAAAAGGAAACCACAAAAAATAAACCTTTTTGCCTGCTGCACCGTCGATTTCCTTTGTATTAAGTATAGGATAAATGCAACTTTTAATACATCATGTGATATGGGATAGCTTCAGTAGCTAAGAGTTTTAATATTTCCTCATAATTTTTTAACTTTTTTGCTTCTATATACTTTCAACCATCTGTTCATTGTTGTATCTTACATCCATCTCTTCCTTTATAACATTTTATTTCTTAAAATATCTTCAGGTTGTTTGATCAAATAAGTCATTTATGGAGGCTTCTGTTGATGCATCATTTTAAAAGGGAATGTCGGAACACACAACTGCAGCTCTTCAGCAAACCGAGTCAACTCATTTTTGTTCTGTGATGAATTATATTGACTCAATCGATGCGTATGGTCCCATCTGGTAAATGTCTAAACTACCCCTTCACCCTTGGTACATGTTTATCTCTCTCTCTCTCTCTCTCTCTCTCTCTCTCTCTCTTTTTCTCTCTGTATATATCTTTCACATTTTCTGTAATATGAAAGGTTGCTTGGTAATTAAGTATTCAGATTAAAATATTTGGCAGAGCTATTAAAGACGAAATTAGAAATGAACCTCGAGCACTTGTTATATAAACCATGAAAATTAAGTTAACAAATACTTGTTCAGGTGAATGGTCTGTTACCTTCTTTAGAGATTGATAATCATGAGGGGTTGGCTAGGGAGCACATGCCTGGTAGATATGCAGATCTGGATCAGTATTGGGGGAGTCGCAAGTCATGGGGCCCCGTGTAGAGCTGGGCTGATGAATTTTCCCAACAATACGGTGGGGACCTGAATGTTTGGGCTTTATCCTTAATCCTTTGAATGACAAATTGGTGCTGGGGGTTGGGCTTCTGAATTCCAGCATGTCAGTGAGCTCTTTCACTTCAATAATTAAAATAATAGTTGAATGTTGACTTACTATTAATTAATATGTTATTGAGGATAACCAGGTCAGGTTTATAAAAGGTATTTCACATAAGATATCATATTATTATAGTAAATTGATGAGAGGACTATGTGGTTGGTAATGCCTTACTGGATGGATGAATTAGTTGCATCACATGTTCCATGTTTATACTTGTAATAATATTAAGTAGATTCATGGATTCTGGTTTCAGTAACTGGAGATTTCTTTTCTGTTTGCAATTGAAGAAAGAACATAGCAAGTATGAAGCATACAGTCAAGAAATCAACAAGAGTAGGATTTAGTGCTTAAAGATGATACTTCCAAGTTCAGGGAATCTGAAAATTCTCCTTCTCATCGTGCTTCAGTTCTTAAAGATGATAGCTTATCTTCTTCGAATTATGTTTCCAGTAACAAGAGTAGGATTTCCCACACATCCAAATCTAGGGAAATAAGTGCATCACCAAAAGCTCCGGAAACCAGTAGTAGACATGCATCTTATGCTACAAAGCCTGTGAAGGTGGATGATGATAGCCATAGGGATAGCGCCACTGTTTCTTCACCCAAAGTCACAGAAACTTGTCGTATTAGAAGTGGATCCAAGACATCAAAATCAAAAGTTGTTGACCAGGTCAAGCCCTCTAAGTCACTAGAGGGATATGCTTTCAAGGTCTGACTTGGAACCTTTCTTGTTTATTAAGAGGTGGAAGGAGGGTGGAGATTTCAATCTTTGATATCGTTGTGGGTGATGTCATAACTCTTAAAATCAGGGACCAAGTAATATATTTCTCATTTCTATTTATTACCACATTTTAATTATATCCATTTTTGCCCTTGTTTAACCTTCTTCTATAAACCAGGTACCAGCTGATGGGGTTTTGATTTCTGGTCACTCACTTTCAGTTGATGAATCAAGTATGATTGGCGGGAGTAAAATTGTAAGTTTTTATAAAAAAAATTTGCCTTGTGTTTTTTCTGAAATTTTTTTAGGGTATATAAAGAAACTTTTTATTTTTATAAATGTAACAGGTTCATAAAGATCATAAATCACCAATTTTTATGTCGGGGTGTAAGGTGGCAGATGGAGCAATCAATATTTTCACTATTGCAGTATGTATTTAGCAATTAGTGTTTACTTCATGTATTTTTATTAAGTTTCGTTTTTTGCCCTTCTTCTAATTTGATGAATCTTTAGGTCATGATTGTTGTTGTTGCGGTTCTAGGACTTCCATTAGCTGTCACATTAACGTAAGTTGAACCTTTTCTTATAATTATTAATCCATTTCTTTTAAATGAGTTTTTGATTAATAAAATATAAATCATGTTGCTCATAATTGCAGGCTGGCATACTCGATGCGAAAAATGATGTCGGATAAAGCGTTGGTAAGTTTTATAATTTTGTTTACTATAAATCTCTCGGGGGCATTTTGGTAATTTTGGTAAGTTTTATAATTTTGTTGCGACTATTTAGTTCACATAAAACAACTTTGATGTTTGTTATTCGTGATAAAACAAGGGTAAGTTATGTTGTGCAACACTTGTTTTTAAAGAATGAAGAAGTTGGATAGCATTTGATGTAATTATCCTTTTGTATTTGTGTTGTGTTTACAGGGTTGATGAAAGCGAATAGCTCTCGAGTTAGAAGTGGAAAAGAAAGCTCAAGCCTAAAGAGATAAGATGCTGAAAATGCAAGTGTTGTATTCTTCATTTCAATTGTTAGTATGAAACATAGAGTAGATTAGATGAATTCAAATTTATATATTGTAAGAAATAGAATTGTATGACATTAAAGTTTATTCAATGGATTGTATTTTTTGTATATGGTATTTTATTTCTATTATGACACATTACATGCAAATTTAATTTAAAAATTAGTAAATATATAAATATATATATTTTTAAATATTTAAATTTACGATACGCAAAAATGTGTGTCATCTTCGTTTATGACATGGCCTTTCTTGACAGGGGCTTTCTTGATACGCATTGCGTGTCATTAACACACGCGTCGTAAGGTTACAACACGCGAATGCGTGTCGTCTTCCTTTATGACAGGGCCTTCCTTGATACGCATTGCGTGTCGTAAACGCGCGTCGTAATTGCACGTCGTAAATGAGCGTCGTAAATGCGTGTCGTCTCTCTTTATGACAGGGCCTTCCTTGACGCGCATTTGCGCGTCGTCTGAGCCTTCTACGATGCACAATGAGCGTCGTAAAAGGCTGTTTTTCTAGTAGTGCGGGTTCCCCTGATACCGGCAAACCATGCTCAAGGGAATGGCTACATCAGGTCGAGTACACGTCATAGCACACATGATCGATCCTACAACCGAAGCATAAGGTATTCGACTCATTTATGCTATCTCAGCCTCAGTACTAGGGCTTTGTGTCTTACTCAATCTGGTGTTACTCTAGATGGGTAACTCTCCTTTATTGGAGTCCTGCATGCTGAATCTCTTGAACACCTAATCCAAGTAGGTACTCTGACTAAGTCCAATTTGTCTTTTACTCTTGTCTCTCAAGATCCTTATCCCTAGAATATAGGCAGCTTCTCCTAGGTCCTTCATAGAGAAACACTTCCCAAGCAAGGACTTAACTTACTGCAGAGTTAGGATGTCATTTCCTATGAGTAGTATGTCATCCACATACAATACCAAGAAGCTAACTATACTCCAACTAGCCTTGACATATACACAAGATTCATCTTCACTCCTAGAAAAGCCAAATTCTTTGACCTTCTCATCAAATAAAGGATTCTATCTGCGAGGTGCTTCCTGTAATCCATAAATGGATTTCTCAAGCTTACATACTCTATTAGGGTACTTTGTATTGACAAAACCCTCTGGCTGACTCATGTAAACATCCTCAGCCAACTTTCCATTAAGGAAAGCGGTTTTGACATCCATTTTCCATATTTCATAGTCATGAAATGCAGCTATGGCAAACAGAACCCTAATAGACTTAATCTTGGCCACTAGAGAAAATGTCTCATCATAATCAACTCCCTAAGTTTGTGAGAAACCCTTTGCAACCAGTCGTGCCTTATAAGTGTGTACATTACCATCCATGTCGGTCTTCTTCTTGAAGATCCATTTGCACCCTGCAGTCTTACGACCTGGTACATTCTCAACCAAGTTCCAAACTTGATTGTTATACATGGACTGTATCTCACTGTCCATTTCCTCTTTCCACTTAGCTGACTCAGGGCCTGCCATGGCTTCCGCGTAACTGTTAGGTTCATCCAGACCTATCAGTATCTTATCACTGATAAGTGTATCACCTTCCGCAGAAATATGAAAACCATAATAATTCTCACGTGCATTCTGAACCCTTATGGAACGCCTCAGAGGTACAGACTTGTCAATCGGCTCAACAGGAGTTTCCTCCTCAAGTTGAGTGCTAGGGTTTGAAGTTCCTTCACCACTTGACTCTTGAATTTCTTCAAGGTCAACTTGCCTCCCACTGTTTCCCTGGCTTATAAACTCTCTCTCTCTCTCTCTCTCTCTCTCTCTCTCTCAAGACAACCCTCCTAGCTACAAATACCACATTTTCACTAGGTCTATAGAAGAGGTAACCAAAGGATTTCTGTGGGTAGCCGATGAAAATACACCTCTTACTTCAGGGTTCTAGCTTATCACGAGTCTCGCGCCTCAAGAAAGCCTTACAACCCTAAATCTTGATGTGGTCTAGTTTGGGTACGTTACCAGTCCACATCTCGTGAGGAGTTTTGGCGACTTTCTTTGTAGGGACTAGATTAACGATATGGGCGACAGTCTCTAAGGCATACCTCCAAAATGAGATTGGTAGTGAAGCTCGACTCATCATGGAACAAACCATATCCAAAAAGGTTCGATTATGCCTCTTAGCCACACCATATCAGGGTTCTAGCTTATTCTCGACTTCCTGTTTAAATTCTTTAAACCTTTCAAAAGTCTCTGACTTATTCTTGATTCAGTAGACATATCCATATCTACTGTAATCATCAGTAAAAGTCAAATAATAACGATTAGCATCCCTTGTGATATGTTTGAAGGGTCCAGACACATCCGTGTGTACAAGATCCAACAAACCTTCACCCCTCTCACAAGAACCTATGAAGGGTGACTTTGTCATTTTTCCAAGTAAGCATGATTCGCAACTATCTTCTGATTTTAGGTCAAATAACTCCAAGACTCCATCCTTTTGGAGTTGGCCTATGTGTTTCTTGCTTATATGTCCAAGACGACAATTCCATAATGATGCTTTATCTAAGTTATTATCATTAACAGAATCAATACACAATACATTATTTCCTAAGTTATCAACCACAAATATGGTTTCATACACACCATCACGAGGTAATGCTTTAAAATAAAGAACATTATTAAAGAAAGCATTAATCGAACCAACTTCATTATCAAATGAAAAGGTGAAACCTTGTTTATACAATGCATGAAAGGAAATAATATTTTTTCCCATTTCTGGCGAATAACAACATTTATTCAAATCTAAACTAAACCCACTACTTAGCAATAAAGTATAAACTCCAATCTTGGTGACAGGTAAAGCTTTCCTATTCCCCATGATTAAGTTTATTCTTCCATGCTCCACATTCTCACTTCTTGTTAGTCCTTGCAAATCAGAACAGATATGAATACCACAACCAGTATCAAGGACCCAAGAGTTAGAATGGGGTGAGTTATTAGATAAGTTAGTGTAAATACCTGCATGGTTGGATTTAACTTTCCCATCCTTCACATCTTGTTGGTACTTTGGGCAGTTCCGCTTCCAATGTGACTTTTCATGGCAATAGAAGCATTCAACCTCTTTTGGGTCGGAAGAAGGAGTGATGAAACCTTTCTTGGTTCCACTTGGAGAAGAGCCATCAAGGGTCCTAACTTTAGTACCCTTCGAAGAGTTGTCGAGGAGGAACGTACTCATAACAACGGTGTGATCAGCAACTGCCTCCTGCTGGCCCATCGCTAGCACTCTCCCTGTGTTTCCAGCTATCGTTGGCTTGGGACAATTCCTCTTGAAGTGCCTGATCTCTCCACAGCCGTAACAGGCTTGACCAACGCTCACTAAAGGAGCCTGATTGGTGGGTTAGGCTGGTGTCTTGGAAAATCGAGTTGCGTGGCCCTTCTTGCCACAACTGTTGCATTGCAAATCAAGACAGGGTTCGTGATGATGAAAATTGCACTTATCGCACCTTAGAAGAGTACCAGCATATCTATTGGCGGGTGCTTGTACTGCAGGAACAGTGGCAGGGGCGGTAGCAGCATGAATTGCCACTACTTGTTGTTTCATGGGGGGTTCCTGTGAAGACTGGCCTTATGCTTATTCCAAAACTTTTTCTTCCCACCACTCGCCTTTGGTGGTTCAGGAATGGTTTCCACTTCATCAAGATCAACCTCATGATCTATAAGAGCTTGCGCAAAACACTTGGCGCTGTTGAATGTGAGAGGTTTAGCAGCGAAAACATTTCCTTGAGTTAGGGCGTCAATCCCCAAATGTACCTCTCTATTTTCTTGCTTTCCGGGGTGACCATCCCCGGACAGAGAAGAGCCATATTGCAAAATCTAGCTATATAGGTGGCAATGTCGACACCCTTCTGTAACATCCCAAAAATCGAGGCCAAAAATTTCTTTTTTAAATTAAGTGATTCATAACATAATTTACCAAACATTGCCAATGTCATATCAATTTATAAAAACCATAACAGCATGTCTGAAAACCATATCATCGAAAGTAATAAAATCAGAGTACAATCCCAGAAAACTCCATGCGGAAATCATGTGTGTGATGCGTTGCTACACCGCCGGCTCCTTCCCCTTTAACGAAAAGGTACCTGAAACCACAACCAAAATTTGTAATCACAAAGCTTAGTGAGTTCCCCCATCATACCGCATACCATATAATATCGTCGATATCTTTCAACCGGTAACTATCATCGGTATCTCTCAACTGGTAACTACCATCGGTATCTTTCAACCGATATCCGCCATCGGTATCTTTCAACCGGTAACTGTCGTCAGTATCTTTCAATTGGTAACTACCATCGGTATCTTTCAACCGGTAACTGGGGACTATTTCACCCCCTACCACTAGCATACAATAGCCAGATATAAACAGACAATCAGGCATATCGACGTACTGACCTACCCATTGGTCCTAACGACCTATGCCAGGGAAAGACTATTCCCTGTCACTACCACTAAAACAACATTCATATTACGCAAGCATATCTTATGACCTAGTCACATCACCAAACCAAGATAATTATCACAAAGACAATTACCTACTAAATATCCCTGCTGGTGGGTCGACATTGTGGCCGTAGACCCACCCCTACTGGAAGGTAACTCACCTCGATGTTATGTAGCGTCTGAACTGCCCCCGGCGGGAAGGTCGACTCCCCTCAACTCCTTAATCCCTACACGACAATCCTCAAGTCACCAAACAGAACATATGACCCTAACCAGGGTCAATACCATAACCATACAAAGTCAACCTTAGTCAAAGTCAACATCCAGTTGATCTGACTCACCGATTTGGCCCGCTAACTCGCTGAGTTCACACTCCACTAATCCGATAGAATCTCGACACCGCTTGTCAAGTGTAGTAAGAACTCGATGGGCTCTTCTTCCTTCAAACTATCGAGGCTATCTTCATTCGACTCGCCGAGTTCTTCCTTCAACTCGGCTAGTTCATCTCCCTCATAAGACGATGTCTTGACTATGACTCACTGAGTTGTAGAACAACTCGTCGAGTCCATCTTAAAAGGTTGGGACATTGCCTTGGACTCGTCGAGTCTGTTCATACACTCATCAAGTCCCATGATTCTTAAGTCCTTTTCCGCATCTAAACATCTACAGGACTTTCCTCCCTAACAACTGGTTCATTCGCAGAATGGATTTGGTGGTCATTACGCCTCGACTCGCAAAGTCCCAAGAACAACTCAGCGGGTCCATCCTTGACAATTACTATGCAATCGATTTAAATGGATCTTAACACACCAAAACCATAGATCTGGCCTCCTAATGTCCATTTTATACGTAAAGCTCCAAACTTGGTGCACATGCGTGGGGTTTTTAGCTCAAAAATCCATAAAAGGTGCTCTACAATGTGCATGGGGCTGTCATGGCCATAGAGTTGGTACCTTTATGCCATGAGACCCCTCCAATAACTCATATCTGAAAATAGAGCTCAATGAATCACTTCACAAATCCGGAAATGGATTAAAAAAACCCTAAATGCACCAAAAATCTAAGCCCTAAAGATGAACAACCAAAAGAAAGACCAAAACAGGGGGCATTTAACTTGATTGAGCTGAAGATGGAATAAGATCTCTGCATCTACAAGCCCCAACTCGAAGTCCCAAGCTTCCCCCTTTCTTCCAAGCTTCACAACCACCCAAAAGCACCAAAAATGGCCTAGATCACTCAAAGCGGCTAGGGTTTCGATAAGAGGTGTTCTGGGAGCATAAGGGACAATGGAGGCTGCAATAAGTCATTTAAATGGGGTGCAAACCCTCAGATTTAGGGTTTCCCTCAAACAGCACCTACTCGCCGAGTCAGTCTCCTGACTCGTCGAGTAGGTCACTTAAAATGCCCGCGGATCATGACCCTACTTGACGAGTTGGGCCTCCAACTCGTCGAGTCCCAGAAAAAATACAGAAATGCTTTAAATTAAATGTGTACAGGGAATTAGGTGTTACACCTTCTTCTTTAGGTTCCAAAGCTCGTGCTCCAACTTCTACATTTCGCCTCTTGGGTAGTACTTAGCAAGCATAAGTTCCTTTAAAATCTCCCAACCCATTGCATTTGCTATCGGCAGAGTTATGGATTTGACCCGGCTATTCCACCAAGTCAATGCTCTATCGGTGAAGGTACATGCGGCAAACTTCACCTTGCTGACCTCAAAACAAGCACAAATCTCGAGAATCGATTCGATTTTCTCGAACCACCGGGTTAGGGCAGTGACTCCTCCATTGTCGTTAAAGGATTTGGGATTCGCATTCATGAAATCTTTGTAGGAACACTCCTTCTAGTGTCCCTAACCTCCATAAAGGTTAAGGGGATGGGTACCACTTCCCGACCCACTAGAACCGCCAGAATTAATCTGTGACATTGAGGCAACCATAGCGGCTGTAAACGCTTCTTGGAACATTGCAGGGTCAAACTAAGGAGGTGGCGGCGGCGGATTTGTTTGAGGGTTGTTGCTCTTTCTGCAGGTCTCTTCCTGGGAGTCATCTTTTTCGAAAAGATACAAGGGAAAAATGACGATAAGCCTTCTATATTGATCATGAATCTAATATTTTTGAGCAAGATATATCTTAATCCTACAGTGATAATAAAGATCTACAATAAAGGTTTACTAACATAAACAAGGAATTGCAGGTCTTGCATTTGTGAGGATTTGTACTACTTGTAACGACCCTGTGCAGTGATATACTGTTATAAAATACTCCTATAGTATTTTAACTATGTGCTTCATTACTATCGGATTTGGTGAGTTTTAAACTTTCCGCGACACCACAGCCACTCCCAAACACATGTTGGTCATATCTCGGACAAATATAGTTGATCAGGTTATCTTGGCCCCACATATGACTACATAACTATCTTGGTTTAACCGCAGTGTCCAACTCGCCCTAAATATTTTTACGTAGTTCTTACTATGTTAGCTTCTTGTAATTGTTGTTTTTATATTTGGAAAGCATCGTTATAGTACAATGTGTGTAATAGAAAAATGATAGATCCTTGGGTTTTCAATCGGGAGTGTTACCAGTGAAGTATTCAGTTCTGCTCTTTGAATATGCTTAGTCTTGCCTTCTCCGTAAAGGAATAGGATTTAAGTGTTGTTAGCAAACATGAAAATCTCATTATTCTACCTGTTTAGAGATGTCGATTTTGCTAGAATGGATTTGCATGAGTGTCTGACTTCCCTAGAATGATTCACTGGTAAAACCTTTGAGAAATCACATTATTCCCTATGTAAACGACCTTTATCAATTGGTATTAGGTTCATACAAAATGATTGGTTTAGCTACACGAAACTAGGGTATTTACCCACACATAATTTAGCTTCACATATAAATATGTGGGTAAATACCCACAAATGTTTATATATGTGTTGTTAATCTTCAATTATATAATTTTTTAATATGTTTTATCTACATTTTATATTATTGGGAAAATTTCGTTCCAAATTTACGAATGATCACATTTAGAGTACCCACAAATGTATGAAACTTTTTTTATGTGTTGGTCAGTTACCTACAGATAATTAAAGATTGGAAGTATGTGTGGGTAATATATTTTTCTTTACCAACATAATATATATATATATATATATATATATATATATATATATATATATATATATATATATATATATATATATATATATATATAGTAGGTGTGAGACTCATGTATTACATGGGTTTATTTAAAAGAAAATTTAAATATAAAGTTCAAAATACTTGAGAAGTTAGAATTTATATGAAAAGTGAGAAAAATATTGAAACTTTAATTTAGTAAATTTGAAATTAGAAGGAAAATGCATTAATGAAATTGATATGCATTTATTATTAGATTTAAATAGTATATGAAATTTAATAAAATAGAAAAACCATAAAATGACATGTGGAATAAAAATTAATTTAAAATAACCATGAAATTACATGTGGAAAAATGAATAACAATGTGCCATTTGGCAAAAAGATCTTTACTTATTAGAGTAGATATAGTAAAATAGATTAGATATATTTTTTCTATAAATGATGTAGTATATTAAATGCATACACATGTTTGTGTATGTAAAATATGTGAGGGTAATAAACACATATTACATACATATAGTACTCTTAAACTAAATGTGTGGATGAAAGCTAAATGATGTGGAAGTGAAAGATATTATCCTCAAATTAAAGTATACTTGATCTTACCAAAACATAAAAATATCAAGTGCGGAGATTGGGTTTCGACACGATCTCTTCTGAAATTGCCAAGCCCATGGCTATAGATAGATGGAGATGGTTTTTCCATCTGATTGGCCCTCACAAAACCCTATCAAAACCTTACAAATAGTAAAGAAAGATGAAAATCTTCCAAGAACGAGGAAGGAGATTGATGGTTTAGGCCAGTGTGAAGTATTTGACAACTCCAAGTATGCTCACTACTTTTAGCTTCATTTGTGGAGAATATAGTTTATGTTTTTTGGATCAACACTGTAACACACCTAAAATTTTAGATCAAATTTTTCATTTTTAATTTACCAAAATAAGTTTCACAAACCAAGTTATCAACCACATAACGATCCAAACAACCAATTTCACAAAATATCAGTGTTCATAAACTGTCCCAGATGTAAATGCCCCTACGAGTGTGTAAAATCATACCTTTGCTGTCTCGCTATAACACCGTGAATTTCAAAACAATTTTTCGCATAATTTAAAACATATTCATTTAATTTTCATAACCATCAGTGTTTGAAACTGCAATCAATGTCATACAACGAATCCCAAGATCACATATCATAAAAAATCCCATGTGTGTGTACTGATCAAGCCGGCGCCTTCCCACGGTCATCACTAGTACCTGAAACAATAAACACCAACACTGTAAGCACAAAGATTAGTGAGTTCCCCAAAATACCACTCATAACACATATTAGCCACTCGAGGCTATAACTCTGTGGGTCCGTAGACCCTACTCTGTGATCCCTCTGGTTCTAACTCTGGGAACCTTCCGGTTCCAACTCTATAAATATGCACAACATAAACCACATAGAAATAATGTAGTACAAAACATAAAATACATATAGCATACAAATACGCTGTCACATAACTCTGGTTACCTACTCAAGGTAAAGTATAGTGAGAAGACTCACCTCGTGTATCTCGATAACTCGCGAATCCCGGAAATCACTCGCGCTCGATCCTCCGAGCTATAATCCTCCGATAACATCATATACCTCTAATTAACACTTTCACAATTAAAGTTGAATACCCCTATCAAGTCAACACTGGCCAACTCTGGTCAATGGTCAACGGTCAACTTTGACCGGACTTGGCGAGTGCACTAGAGCGACTCGGCGAGTCTATATGTGTTCACTGACTCCCTAGGATCCTCTCTTGACACGTCGAGTACTTCCCTGACTCGACGAGTTCCACCTGGCATGAATCGCGGGGCCACCACGACTCAACTCGCCGAGTCTCAAGAACAACTCGGCGAGTTCCAGCTTGACTCAGTCCACCTGTCGACCCTCTCTGACTCTCCCTGACTCACTGAGTCAACCCACAACTCGGTAAGACCACTCGCTGAGTGGTTAAAGGCAATCTTCATGCTACTCGCCGAGTCTGTTCGTCGGACTCGGCGAGTCTAAGCCATGCATGAACTCAAACTCACTCCTGAGGTCAGATCTGTTCCATTAACTCATAGATCCAGTCCTTCCAAGAACATTTATCACGTAAAGTTACAATCTTGGCTACCATGCAACACTTACAAGGCTTCTTTTGGTGAAATGACATCTAAAATGGTAACCTAAGTCCCCAACTCAAAAGGATAGGCATAAAGCAGGGCATTTGGGACTCTCTGGACCTACTAAGATCCAGATCTAGGTACCAATTCCCAAAGGGACCTCTCATACTCAAATTACAAGGCATACAAGGCATGAAGAAACCCTAGATTTGACCATATACATAAAAACACGAGAATAAGCTCTGAATAATACCTCAAATAGCTTTCTCTGCCAAAATGGAAGTAGATCCAAGCTCCCCAACCCTCCTAGTTTGGCCTTCCTCTTCCCTTCTTGCTAACACACACAAAGATGATGAATAATGGCCTCTTTTCTCACTCACAAGGACTCACAGGTGCTCTGGTGCTCTCAAGGTCGAAGGTAGCCGCAATGAAGGGTTATAAGGCCCTTTAAATAGGGCTCAGGGCCGGGAAATTAGGGTTTCATTAAACAGCGTGGACTTGCCGAGTCCACTCTTGGACTCGCTGAGTCCGGACGCAAACCCGCGTCCAAATCTGCGATCCTACTCGGCGAGTCTAGGCTCCAACTCACCGAGTCTCCTCACAATTTACCAAAAATAAATAAATGAATAATACCTGGGAATCCGGGTTGTTACAATTCTTCCCCACTAGACCTAGACTTCGCCCTCGAATTCTCGCTCTGCAAATAACTCTGGATGCTGCTCACGCATCTTACACTCCGGTTCCCAAGTCATCTCTGACCCCTTCCGATGCTGCCATTGAACCAAAACCAGGGGTACCTCCTTGTTCCTCAGAACCTTGATTGTCCGATCTCTGATTGCCACTGGTCTCTCAGCATAATTCAGGCTCGCATCCAACTGAATATCCTCTAATGGAACCACTGCTGACTCATCGGCTATACACTTCCTCAGCTGCGACACATGAAAAGTGTCGTGAATCTGCCCCAACTCTGCTGGCAAATGCAAACGATAGGCTACCCGGCCTACCCTCGCGATCACTCGGAAAGGACCAATATATCGGGGCCCCAACTTGCCCCTCTTATCGAAACACTCCTTTCCAAGGAGAGACCTTCAGGAGCACAAGGTCGCCGACTTAAAACTCAAGCTCGGACCAGCGTCTATCTGCATAGCTCTTCTGACGACTCTGAGCGGTCAACAACCTCTGTCTGACCTGCTGGATCTGCTCTGTCATCTGAAGCACAATCTCTGTACTGCCCATCACACGTTGACCAACCTCTCCCCAACAAATGGGGGTCCGACACGTCCTCCCATACAACAGCTCAAAGGGCGGCATACCAATGCTCGAATGATGGCTGTTGTTGTAGGAAAACTCTGCCAAGGGAAAGTACGCATCCCAACTACCCCCAAAATCCAATACACATGCCCGGAGCATGTCCTCGAGCGTCTGAATCGTCCGCTCACTCTGACTGTCTGTCTGGGGATGATATGCGGTACTAAAATGCAGCCTAGTACCCAACTCCTCATGAAACTTCTTCCAGAACCTGGAAGTGAAACGCACATCTCCGTCTGAAACAATCGAGATCGGCACCCCATGCCGAGATACCACTTCCCTCACGTACACCTCTTCCAATTTCTCTGCTGAAGACTTCTCGCTGATAGCAGGAAAGTGAGTGCTCTTCGTCAACCTGTCCACAATCACCCAAATTGCATCAACTCCCCTGGCAGTCCTTGGCAATTTGGTGATAAAATCCATGGTGATCTGTTCCCACTTCCATTCGGGAACCTCCAACGGCTGCAACTTACCATGCGGCCTCTAGTGCTCGGCCTTAACCCTACGGCAGGTCAAGCACCTCTCAACAAACCACTCAACATCCCTCTTCATACAGGGCTACCAATACTCCTTCCTCAGGTCCAAATACATCTTAGTGGCCCCAGGATGGATCGAAAATTTCGACCGATGAGCCTCTTCCATCAAAATTGTACGCGTTCCTCCCACAAACGGCACCCAGATACGCCCCTGCAATGTCATAAGCCCCGACCATCGGTAACGAACTCTGAAACCAAACCAACAACCCGCTCTTTCTTCTGCATCTCAGGTTGCACAGCCTTGGCCTGTGCCCCACGAATGGCGTCCAACACAGGAGCTACCACGGTCAATCTCAAACATACATCCCGCAGCGGGGTGCTTTCCGCCCTGCGGCTCAGTACATCGGCTACAACATTAGCCTTGCCTGGGTGGTACAGGATCTCACAATCATAATCCTTGACCACATCCAACCACCTTCTCTGTCGCACATTTAGGTTGGGCGGATCCATCAAATATTTAAAACTCCTATGGTCCGTGTATATCGTACACCGAACCCCATACAGGTAGTGACGCAAAATCTTGAGGGCGAACACCACTGCCCCCAAATCTAGATCATGGGTGGGATATCTCATCTCATGAGGCTTCATCTGCCTCGATGCATATGCTATCACATGCCCTCTCTGCATCAGCACCTCCCCCAACCCCAAAATCGATGTGTCACAGTATACCACAAAGTCCTCCATCCCTTTCGGGAGGGCTAACACTGGGGCTTCGCATAACCTTTGGCGAAGTGTCTCACAGGAGGCCTACTGCTCGGGGCCCCATGAAATAGCAACACCCTTCCAGGTCAACCTGGTGAGTGGCACTGCGATTTTAGAGAAATCCTTGAAAATCTCCGATAATACCCTGCCAACCCTACGAAACTCCTGATCTCGGAGGGTGACCTCGGCACCTCCCAACTCATCACCGCCTCAAATTTGGCCGGGTCGACCAATATCCCTTTCTGGTTAACGAGATGTCCTAAGAACTGGACCTCCCGCAACCAGAAATCACACTTGGAGAATTTGGCATAAAGCCTCTCCGATCTCAGAACTCCGAGAACCTCTCTCAAATGCTTCTCATGCTGCTCCCTAGATCTCGAATATACCAGAATGTCATCGATAAATACAATCACCGACCGATCCAGCATCGGCCTGCACACTCGGTTCATGAGATCCATGAACACTGCTGGGGCATTGGTGAGCCCAAAAGGCATCACCACAAACTCGTAATGCCCATAACGCGTCCTGAATGCTGTCTTCTGGACGTCCTCATCTCGCACCCTCACTTGATGATATCCAGACCTCAAATCGATCTTGGAGAACCAAGACACTCCCTGCAACTGATCGAACAAATCGTCAATCCTCGGCAACGGGTAACGGTTCTTGACCGTCAGCTTGTTCAACTCCCGGTAATCAATGCACATTCGGTGTGAACCATCCTTCTTCTTGACGAACAGGATAGGCGCTCCCCACGGCGAGCTGCTCGGCCGAATAAACCCCTTCCCCAGCAGCTCCTGAAGCTGCGAGGATAACTCTTGCATCTCTGGAGGTGCAAGACGACAAGGCACCTTAGCGATAGGCGCGGCCCCCGGAACCAAATTGATACTGAACTCCACTTGCCTCACAGGAGGCACACCTGACAACTCCTCAGGAAATACATCAGGGAACTCACGCACTACCGGAACCTCCTCAACAGACCTCGGTCTCTCGGAATCAACCCGCGTATCCATCACATACGCCACAAAACCCTTACAGCCCTGCTGTAGATACTGCCTTGCCCTAGCGGCCGAACAAAACGCTGATCCCGAACGTGTACCCTCGCCATACACCATAAGAACTCCCCTACTAGGGTCTCGTATGGTCACCAGTTGTCGCTCGCAGTCGATAACCGCACCGAATCTGCTCAACCAGTCCATGCCCACAATGACACAGACATCACCCATCGCAATAGGAACCAGATCAATCGGGAACTCAACACCGAAAATCTCGACTACGCACCCTAGGAGAACCTCCGTGGCATATATCACCCTCTCATCAGCTATGGAAACTCTCAGAGGCTGAATCAACGCCTCACGACTAACACTGATATGCTGACTCAAAGCCAAAGATACAAAAGACCGACTCACACCCGAGTCAAATAACACCAAGGCAGGTACAGAATTCACAAGAAAAGTACCTACGCGTAACATAATATAAGCATAATATCACAACATAAAAATAAATACTCGAAAGAATACATACCAGCCACGACATCAGGTGCTGCGCGGACCTCCACCGCGGTCAACTGAACAGCTCTCCCTCGTGCTCTCGGCGCCTCAGCCTTCACTGGCCGACTCTCGGTAGCTCTGATGGCGGCACGGGCAGATCCCTGAGGTGCTCCCTGAGATGACCCTCGCAATTGTGGACACTCTGCCTTCCAGTGTCTGGTCTGGTTGCAGTGAAAACACACCGCAAACCCCTTGGGGCAGTCCTTGGCCATGTGCCCCTCCTTGCCACACTTGTAGCAAGATCCCGCTCTACAGACTCCATCATGACCCTTGCCACACATCCCACAAGTGCGACCCTTCTGGCTCCCTAGTTTGGGATCAGCAGGCTTGGCCCGCTTGGCTGCCAGCTGAGACTGTGTCGGTCGTCGATCCCTCCCCTGAGACTCCGCCTCCTCCCTGGCATGAGTCCCTAGCTCAATCTCCCTTTTCCGGGCATTTGCCTGAAGCTCGGAAAATGTACAGTACGAGGAGTTCACCGCGAACTCCCGAATGTCTCGCCTCAAGATACTCAAATATCGGCTCATACGTGCCTGTTCAGTGGACACGTGCTCAGGGCAGAACATCGCCCTCTCATGGAACATCCTGGTAATCACCGTAACAGACTCAGTACCCTGCTTGAGGGTAAGAAACTCCTGGGCAAAACACTCCCTCTCCACCTGGGGAACGTACTCATCTCGGAACATGGCAGGGAACCTTTCCCAGGTCACTACCGCAAGCTCAGCTGGCGTAAAGTGCGACATCACAAACTTCCACCAGTCCTTCGCTCCCAAGCAAAGCTGGTTCAGCGCGAACCGAACCTTCAAATGCTCAGGAGTTGAGAAAGTGAAGAAACACCCCTCTATATCAGAAATCCATCTCATAGCCGCCACTGGGTCCTGGGTCCCATCAAACTCTAGTGGTTTTGTTTTGCTGAACTCTCGGAACAGCAACGCATCACCACCCTGCGGCCTCGCAGCAACAATAGCTGCGGTAGCCGCTGCAACAGCAGCCTCAGAAAGAGCGGCATAACGCTCGTCGAAGGTCTCAATCAACGTGGTCTTAATAGACCCGAACATCTCTGGTATCTCTGCCCTGATGGCCGCAGCCACCTCCACATGGATGATCTGGCGGATCTCCTCATCACTGGTCTCACTGCTCTCAGGCATCAGACATGTCCTCACCATGATCTACCTCTGAAATACAACATACGATAAATTAGAATCCATTCTAGCATACTCACACTCGACAACTCTTCCCTCCTTGATCCTTGGTATTCCAAAGATTCCTACTTGGGTTGTACACCGCTCCGGTGCTTTCAGTAGTACGAGCCCAATACTACTGTCCGCATCGTATCAGAATACACCCCAAGTCCTCCTCTTCGGATCCCAAATTCCAAGTACTCTATCATGCATAATCCATTCTCTAACAGATCTCTCATAAGCCCCTCGCTGCTACCTACTCACTCTCAAGCATCTCATAGCAGCTCACCTCTCCCTAGGCTAAGGCATCACAAATCAAGCCACTCTAGTCCTAATAGGAGTACCTAGCCTACTCTAGCATGAGAATACATCATATCAATATCAATATCACATAACATGAGGGTATTTTGGGAAATCACCGTTCGGGCGCAGACTGATCGTACACACAACTCTGCTCTGCGTTCTTCCAAAAATCTTTTATTCTTTGTGAAAATACTTCTCAAATCCTCAGTTTGAGTTCAAATACGCCCGAAGGCATACTCGAATCCCTCAAACCAAGGTTCTGATACCAACTTGTAACATCGTGAATTTCAAAACAATTTTTCGCATAATTTAAAACATATTCATTTAATTTTCATAAACATCAGTGTTTGAAACTCCAATAAATGTCGTACAACGAATCCCAAGATCACATATCATAAAAAAATCCCATGTGTGTGTACTGATCAAGCCGGCGCCTTCCCACGGTCATCATTAGTACCTGAAACAATAAACACCAACACTGTAAGCACAAAGCTTAGTGAGTTCCCCAAAATACCACTCATAACACATATTAGCCACTCGAGGCTATAACTATGTGGGTCCGTAGACCCTACTCTGTGAACCCTCTGGTTCTAACTCTGGGAACCTTCCGGTTCCAACTCTATAAATATGCACAACATAAATCACATAGAAATAATGTAGTACAAAACATAAAATACATATAGCATACAAATACGCTGTCACATAACTCTGGTTACCTACTCAAGGTAAAGTATAGTGAGAAGACTCACCTCGTGTATCTCGATAACTCGCGAATCCCGGAAATCACTCGCGCTCGATCCTCCGAGCTATAATCCTCCGATAACATCATATACCTCTAATTAACACTTTCACAATTAAAGTTGAATACCCCTATCAAGTCAACACTGGCCAACTCTGGTCAATGGTCAACGGTCAACTTTGACCGGACTTGGCGAGTGCACTAGAGCGACTCGGCGAGTCTATATGTGTTCACTGACTCCCTAGGATCCTCTCTTGACACGTCGAGTACTTCCCTGACTCGACGAGTTCCACCTGGCATGAATCGCGGGGCCACCACGACTCAACTCGCCGAGTCTCAAGAACAACTCGGCGAGTTCCAGCTTGACTCAGTCCACCTGTCGACCCTCTCTGACTCTCCCTGACTCACTGAGTCAACCCATAACTCGGTAAGACCACTCGCTGAGTGGTTAAAGGCAATCTTCATGCTACTCGCCGAGTCTGTTCGTCGGACTCGGCGAGTCTAAGCCATGCATGAACTCAAACTCACTCCTGAGGTCAGATCCGTTCCATTAACTCATAGATCCAGTCCTTCCAAGAACATTTATCACGTAAAGTTACAATCTTGGCTACCATGCAACACTTATAAGGCTTCTTTTGGTGAAATGACATCTAAAATGGTAACCTAAGTCCCCAACTCAAAAGGATAGGCATAAAGCAGGGCATTTGGGACTCTCTGGACCTACTAAGATCCAGATCTAGGTACCAATTCCCAAAGGGACCTCTCATACTCAAATTACAAGGCATACAAGGCATGAAGAAACCCTAGATTTGACCATATACATAAAAACACGAGAATAAGCTCTGAATAATACCTCAAATAGCTTTCTCTGCCAAAATGGAAGTAGATCCAAGCTCCCCAACCCTCCTAGTTTGGCCTTCCTCTTCCCTTCTTGCTAACACACACAAAGATGATGAATAATGGCCTCTTTTCTCACTCACGAGGACTCACAGGTGCTCTGGTGCTCTCAAGGTCGAAGGTAGCCGCAATGAAGGGTTATAAGGCCCTTTAAATAGGGCTTAGGGCCGGGAAATTAGGGTTTCATTAAACAGTTGAGTCTGGACGTGAACCCGCGTCCAAATCCGCGATCCTACTCGGCGAGTCTAGGCTCCAACTCGCCGAGTCTCGTCACAATTTACCAAAAATAAATAAATGAATAATACCTGGTAATCCGGGCTGTTACACCTGCAGTCCTCAGAAGTACCTAGCACATATAAATCAACAACTATAAGCATGAAGATTAGTAAATTCCCCAAGATACCACTTACAACACATCATAAATAAACATCTATATGTTATCAGCAACCTCGGGGACTATCAGTAGTCCCAGTGGGCTAACATCACGCCCTGTGGGTTAGGAGCAGCAATCTCAATCATATAATAACAACGTAAGATAATAATAGCAGCTAGACCCAGCTAGTCATCACATATACAAGTATTCTACTATACAGGTAAGAATAAGTGAGGAGACTCACCTGATACTGACGACAAGTAAACCTCACAACCAAACTGTCGGAACTGAACTTCGCCAAATCATTGAAATAATTAAGCCTAATTAGTAATTAAGGTCCAAACTCAATTTGCCAGACCAATCCCACAACTAAGTCCTCTAAGGGTGAAAAGATCATTCTTCTCTTCCCAAGGCCCAAAACCCTCAATCTTGACCAAATGTCAAAAGTCAACTGCCCAACAAGTACGCTGAGTATGCCTCTTCTTACATGAGGCATACAACTCGAACATCATATGGTTGGGGTCAGAATCGGCTATGTGGGGTGTAGCTAGGAATACGCATAGTGTACTCCGTCTACTTCCACTCTCACACATTTTCTATTTTAATCCCTTAAGACAACTAACCCAAGCACATATCTGACCATTCTAAGTTGTCTTATTCCATAATCGCATCGACTTTAAGCCTTTGTATGCCTAGAAAAGTCCTAATGCAACAAGCTTTAACTTCAAACACATTCTAAGCTACTTTGCTCATGCATGAGCTACAAGAATTAATCAATAAATCATTTTTATGATTCTACAAGTTCTATAATGCATGAAAGGACAACTACGATCCCCTGGAGTGCTCCAAACTCATAAAGGTCCAATCATTGGGATAAGAGTTCATAAAACGTCAACCATATAGATCTAATGGAAAACTTATCAAGGTATAAACTTTATACTTAAAAATGATGCACAAAGAGAAAATGTTTCTAGATCTACAAGCTTGCTAGCACCCAATCGTTCTTCTTAGTCTCCTTCTCCAACTAAATGAACCAAAATCACTCAATAAGCTTTCAAAACTCACACAAGCAACTCAAACTCAGAATTAGGGTTTAGGGAGGGTATGGTGGCTGAAAAAAATGATCAAATGGGGACATAATGTTGATTAAATAGGGAGTAACTCTTAAGATTAGGGTTTGGGGTCTAGGCTAGTATGCGCGATGTACCATACGTACGCCCAGTGTACTAGCTGATCATGCGATACCATATTGCATGAGTACGTTGTGCGTACTCTTATGTACGACCTACATACGACCACAATCACAAGCCTTTTTACTTAAGGGACCAATTATGAAAATGTTGATAAAGATACAAGAAATAATAAAAAAACCTGATATTAGGATATCGCACACGCATCTCGGACTCGGGTTCCCCCTTCCACTTTGAACCTCTCCGGTGTTGGTACTGATCTTTGATGAAAATCATTATTTTGTTCCTCAAGGACTTCACTATCCAATCCATAATTGCCATAGGCTTCTCAATGTGGTTAAGGCGATCATCGATCTGAATGTCCTCCAAAAGGATAAGAGTTGTCTCGTCAACTATACACTTTCTCAGTTGGGAAACAAGGAAAGAATCATGACATGACTCAACTCCTTCGGTAGCTCCAACCAGTAAGCCACCTTACCCATACTGACCAAAAATTGGAAAGGGCCAATGAACATGGGGTCTAGTTTTCCCCGTTTCCTGAAGCGGATAACACCCTTCCAAGGTGAAACTTTTAGAAGCACAAAATCCCCCACTTGAAACAATAGCTCAGAGCATCGCCGATCGACATAACTCTTCTGGCGGCTCTGAGATGTCAGCAATCTCTGGCTAACCTGTTGTATAAGCTCAGTTATCTTGAGCACTACCTTTATGTTTCCCATGACCCTCTTTCTAACCTCAACCCAACAAATAGAAGTCTGACATCTCCTGCCATATACCGGCTCGAATGAGGGCATACCGATATTGGTATGAAAGCTGTTGTTTTAAGAAAACTCAGCTAACGAAAGATAGGAGTCCCAACTCACACCAAAATCAAAGACGCAGGCACACAACATATCCTCGAGCGCTTGAATAGTTCACTCGCTCTACCCGTCTATCTACGGATGATATGCAGTACTGTAATGTAGTCATGTGTCCAACTCCTCATGAAACCAATTCCAGAAACTGAAAGTAAAGCACACATCCCGGTCTAACACAATAGACGTCGGCACCCAATGTTGAGCCACCACCTTCCGAACATAAATCTCGGCCAACTTCTCTACAGAAGAGCTCTCACTCATGGCTAACAAGTGAGCACTCTTCGCCAAATGATCCATTATCACCTAGATACTTTCAACACCCATCACAATCCTCGCCAACTTTGTAATAAAATCCATGGTGATCTGCTCCCAATTCAATAGTGGAACCTCTAGAGGCTGCAACTTCCCTTAAGGGCGCGTGTTCTCATCCTTGACCTTCCGGTAGGTCAAACATCGCTCTACAAACCATGCCACATATCTCTTCATACATGGCCATCGGTAATTCTGCTTTAGGTCGAGATACATCTTGGTAGCCCCTGGGTGGATGGAAAATATCAACTTATGGGCCTCCTCCATCAAAATCCGTCGGGCCCCACCCACATATGGTACCCACACCCACCCATGAAGAGTCAAAATCCCTCGCCTATGAATATTAAATGATAAAATCTGAACGATCATGTGTTCATTTTTCCAATTTTCTTCTTTTATGGCCTCCGACTGTGCTTCTTTGATAATCTCTAAGACTGGAGTCATCATCAATCACACATCCCGTATCGGGGCACTCTCCGCCCTCTGGCTCATGGCGTCGGCCACCACATTAGCCTTCATCGGGTGATACAAGATCTCACAGCCATAGTCATTAAATACATCCAACCACCTCCTTTGCCTCATATTAAAGTTAAGATGATCAATAAGATATCTCAAGCTCTTATGGTCTGTGTAGATGGTACACCAAACACCATAGAGATGGTGGCATCAAATCTTGAGGCCAAAAATCACCACCCCCAACACCAAATCATTTGTGGGATACATCATTTCGTGAGGCTTCAGTTACCTCAAAACGTATGCTAGCACATGCCCCCACTACATTAACACAACGCCCAAACCTGCAATGGATGCATCATAGTAGATTAAAAAACCTTGAACTCCTTTAGGGAGAGAAAGCACCAACACCTCACACATTCTCTGGCGAAGCGTCACAAAGGATGCCTGCTGCTCAGGCCCCCAACTAAAAACAACATCATTCCTTGTCAGCCCAATGAGAGGAATAATAGTCTTGGAGAAGTCTCTAATGAATCTCTGATAATATACCTCTAATCCGTGGAAGATTTAAATCTCAGATGGAGATCTCACCACTTCTCACAACATCACTACCTCTATCTTCGAAGGGTTGACCAAGATACCGTTCTGGTTAACGAGGTGTCCCAAAAACTAAACCTCGAGCAACCAGAAGTCAGACTTGGAGAACTTGGCGTAGAGCCTATCCATCTTTAAAATCCCAAGGACCTCTCGTAAATGCTCCTCGTCTTGTTCCCTAGTCTTCGAATAGACCAGAATGTCATCGATGAAAACGATCACGGATTGATTCAACATAGGCCTGCACACCCACTTCATGAGATCCATGAACTTCGTCGGTGCATTGGTGAGCCTAAAAGGCGACACCTTGAACTCGAAATGCCCAAAGAGAGTTCGAAAGGCCGTCTTCTATCCTCCTCTCGCACCCTTCTCCTCAACCTGAGTATCCACTATATATTCTGGATTACCTATACACCCATGTTGCAAACTTTGTCTTGTTGTGGCAGTATAATAGAAGGTTGATCCCGACCTAGTACCCTCGCCATAGATAGTCAACACTCCCCCACTAGGGTCTCAAACCATCACCAACTGATGCTCACAGTCAATTAGAGCCCCAAACCGGCTAAGCGAATCTATACCCATGATCACACAAACATATCCCATCGCGATAGGGATGAGATCTATCGTATAACCAACACCGAAGATCTTTAATGCACAACCCTGGTATATATCTGCAAAAGAGAGTGGACGCTCATCATGTATCGAGACTCTCAAGGGTCTGCTCAAGGTCTCTTGGGTAATACTAAAACTGCGACAAAATGATGAAGACACGAACGATCGACTCGCACCCAAGTAAAATAACATAAGAGTAGACACAAAATCCAAAAGAAAAGTACCTACACAGTCGATAATATAAGCACCATAAATAAATTTATAGAAATATAAAGAACACATACCAGCCAAGATGTATGGAGTTGCATGTGCCTCCTTTGATGTCAACTAAAATGCTCTCCTTCGAGCCCTCAATGCCTCGACCTTCCCCTAATGGCCATCAGTGATACGCAAGGTCCTAGGGGCCAGAGTCTGAACCGCCCTAGATGCAAGCTGATGACACGCCGCCTTCATGTGACCTATCTGGGTGCAGTTGCAGGAAACCCAAAATCCCTTAGGGCAATCCCTAGCTAAATGCCCCTCCTTGCCACACATGTGGCAAGCTGATCCAGACCGACATGGTCCCTAATGTCCCTTGCTGTACTTTCCGTAAGTGTGTCCTTCTGGCCTCTAGCTCTCTAATCAGTGGGCTTTGTCCGCTTAGTCGCCGGTTGTGAATGTCCTGGCCTCCTGTCTCTTGCCTGGGTCTTCCTTTCCTCTCTATCCGGGTCTCCAACTCGATCTCTCTCCTCCTGGAATTGGTCTACAACTCCGCTAATGTCTGATATGTGGTGTTCGCCACAAAGTCACATATATCTCTCCTTAGAATGACTAAATACCGACTCACACGGTCCTGCTCTGTGGACACCTGCTCAGGAAAAAACAAGCCCCTCTCGTGAAACATCCTAGTGATCTCAGTCACCATCTCTATCAGTCACAACCACAATTGACGACGGAATTTTGGGAGGGTGACTTAGATCGAACATCAAAAAGATGACATATATTAAACATTACATCATTTACTTAAAGTTTTATACCATTATTACATGATTCACTGAGAATCTTGATAGATGCAAAAAGAGGACATAAGGCATAATTTATAACAGAAGCATAGGTTGACAATTCCATACTCCTTACGTAGAGTCCCTACCTTAATTTCCTGAGAATACATGTTAAAATACGTCAAGATAATTGTTGGTAAGTTCTGCAGGTTTTGACTCCATAAAATATTTTATATATATATATATATATATATATATATATATATATATATATATATATATATATATATATATATATATATATATATATATATATATATATATATATTTGTATGGAAAGAGTTGCTTATGAATAAAATAACAATATTTAGTTATTTATCATGTCAACAAAATAATAATTTTTCTCTTTTCAAGCTTTATGTAATTATCACAAAATTCATAAGAGAATTTATAAATTTACTTAATTTTTGGATATCAGAATCATCATATGTTAAATCATTACTAACAGTTTGCATATTTGTTAGTTCCAACTCTACCGTATCTTGGTAAGGTAAACTCCTCTTACTTTCCTTAATTCTTTTCTGAATCGTACAATATTCGGGTTTTCAGGTTTGTACAACGATTTATAACTCAACTTATGACACCACACACTGCACTGACACCTTAATAAGGCATGCTCAAGCCATTCCCTTGGGGTACACAATGTAATGTTAAAAAAAGGTAATAACGTCAATTCCAAAAATCGGTCTCGTCAGACGTAGTTGTAGCTAGCAACTCCCAGACGGTCGGTCGAACCATTTAAGGTCATTAATATAACACTTATATTTGTCATTAGTTGTTCTCTGAGGATTTAGGGTTATAATCGGGAGAGCTTTTGCCAAGGTACCTTGGGCTTTTGGGTCTTAATCTATAAAATGTTTCATATCGGAATGCCTTGGTTCTAACGGCGAACATAGATATCCTCGCCCTGACCTTTGTAGTTAATATTTCTATAAAATATTATAATCTTTTGTTGTTTAAGGATACAATAGTTGGTCATCCCAACCACATTTGGAGGTAAATACGAAACTTATTTGTAGGTAAACAACTTTATGCATGATAGTCACCCAGTTCTTATTTCACGTAATCCTTTTTATATCGCCATGAATCAATTATACATTATCTCATTTTTAGTGGTATAAATATATAAATATACGTACTTGTTTTTTGAGTTATGCTCCATGATATTTGTTGAAACATACATGTCATATATATATATATATATATATATATATATATATATATATATATATATATATATATATATATATATATATATATATATATATATATATATATATATATTCGTAATATTATTTAACGGGGAAACCCCTATCATATTTACCGAATACTAATTTTTTTTTTAATAACATGCAATCTACTATGTTATTTTTCATAAACACATATACTTATAAAATCAATTTTTATAATACTTGTTAGTTATGACTAACAATAGTATAAACTAGTTAATCATAACTTTGTTATTTTTCCCCAACAACAACGTTGAGATTTCTTTTAATACATGACTTAAACAGTTTGCATCTATATACTTTCATGGTATTATCATCAACAAAACTAATAGTTTTCTTAACTTAGCAAATATACATATTATAGTGTTATTAACAAGTTGTTTTTCAACATGTATATATACTTTGCCATATTTGTTTCTTTAAATATCGACACACATGTATTCCGCCCCAATAAGTTTAAAACATTGAAAAGTGGGACCATAGAAACTCACCCTAGTTTCGTGATTTGGGTTTGACTGGTTTTTCACGAACTTAAGCTCGAAACTAGTTGTACACTTGAAAGCCTCGATTTTGATCTAAACAACATAAAAATAGAAAACGATAGAAGGATAGAAGGATAACACTTTAGGAAGTTGCGTTGAGACCAAAACTATCGCCGACTTGTGACTTATCGACTGAAAAACGATACCCCTTTTTCCTCCGGTGAACTAACCCACAACACTAGTAGTGTTTCGTGACTGCTTCCACTAAGTTTATCATCTGATCAGAGGGGTGTTTGGGTTCGATATTCATGGTATTTAAAAGGGTAAAAATGAGTGAGGTGGTGACTTAAATTAGAGGCACCAGCCTCCGGTTTCTCTCTTGCTTTCTTCTGATGGCTTCACAACAATGAGAGAGTGAGAAGGATGGTAAGATGGGAGGTTAATGAATGAGAGGTGGGGTTAGATATTGTGCATGTGTGTGCATGGTGAAAAAAATAAATAGAGAAGAGAGAAGAGTCTTTCAAGAAGATGTTGCAACTACTAATTCTTTTATTTAGATATCTTGGAAGTACACTACAATATATTTACTAAATATTGCACATGTGTGTATATGGTGAGGGAGATAGAGAGAGGAAGCACAGAGAGACTTGTAAGAATGATTTTGGTGTTAGTTTATATAAGCAAAGTAGATAATTACTTAGATTTTCTTATGGGTGAGATAGATTGGACATAAAAAGATATTGAATATATGAGAGTACTAGCTTGTGTATTTTCTTAAATATCTTATGTACGTGTAGAGTACGTGTGTGTAAGTGTAACATCGTTGGTGTACTACTTTCACATCCATGGTAGGTTTGTGTGGGTATGATTCGATGATTCTTAGGTGTATTCATGCATGTATTTGTTGTATTTGCATGGCTATAGGGTGCCTTACTCGAAATTTAGATAATAGTGTATAGGGTTATCACTAAGTTTTTATACAATTATCTAAGTATAACTGTCATAATCTTTTGCAATCCATGAGGATAATTTGGATAATTTGTGTGTACCATGCATCATATTTCATCTAGTCTAATTTTTACACACACACACACACACACACACACACACATATATATATATATATATATATATATATATATATATATATATAAATAATTGTGAATCTATATATGTGCGTACAAGAGCTAATATCATAACTTATCTTTTCTAGTTAAAGTCGTACAAACCAACACCATGATTTACCCACTTGACCTAGTCTTGTCAACCTTCATGAGAATTGACTGATGCATATTTTTGATCGAAAATTTGACAATTGTTACATTGTCTTCTGCTTGAAAGACATGAATTCCTAGTCCAACCACTCCCACTTATCTATAGGTACATACTCATCCCTGAACATCTCAGTAAACCTCTCCCATGTAACCACAGTATGCTCTGCAATAGTCTGATCATCCATCACAAACTTCCACCAGTCCTTCGCTCCTAAGCAAAGCAGGTTCAGCGCGAAATGAACCGTTGATCGAAAATTTGAGAATTGTTACATTGTTTTCTGCTAGAAAGACATGAATTCCTAGTCCAACCACTCCCACTTAACTATAGGTAAAAACTCATCCCTGAACATCTCAGTAAACCTCTCCCATGTAATCGCAGTATGCTCTGCAATAGTCTGATCAGCCATCACAAACTTCCACCAGTCCTTTGCTCCTAAGCAAAGCAGGTTCAGCATGAAATGAACCCTCAAATTCTGCAGTCAAGGGCAAGTAAAAAAGCATCCCTCAACACCAGAGATCCATCTCATAGCAGCAATCAGATACTGGTTCCCTCAAACCCGGGTGGCTTCATGTTGTTGAACTCCTAGTACCGCAACAAATCACCCCCGACGGTCTCAGAGCAGCAACAACTGTGGTGGCTGGGATAGTAGCAACTTCAATGACAACAACATAATGCTTGTCAAAAGTCTCAATCCGCATGGTCTTGATAGACCCAAACGGATTTGGAATAGCCTCTTTGATAGTTGCAACTACGTTCACAACAACAATCCTGTAGATCTCATCATTGCTGATACTCGGTATCTCGGGGTCACTGGAGCCTGAACCTCGGGTAACCACCATAGTGAAACATATATGAAAATTATCAAAACTCGGGCTAAAGATCATATACCGACACCTACACACCCCTACAAGCTCCTTAGTTCCTTGAGGGTACTCCTCGAGCCGTATATGGATCCAGTGTTTCCAGTAGTACGAGCCTAATACTATCTTCCACACCAGCCATTATTTGTCTCAAGTCGTCCCCTCAAGACCCCAAGTCGCAAGGACTCTACTTCCTCAAATCAACTATGGACTCGCGTTGCTGATTCCTTAGAACCACAACTAGGCATCTTGACACTGACTCTAGACTACTCCCAACATTGCTCTGCCTATCAAGATCTACATTGTCCGTTCTATTTGCTTCGCTTGTGCCAATTATACATAATATGAGACTTAATATACATTCGAATAAATGATCCTGCCTCATATCTACAATCAGACAAGGAACAGGTAGAAAGGCTAAATCAGGCACACTAAGGCTATGAAATCCTAACTATGTATAATTATTTGGCATACACTAAGCAAATAGTAATGACAAATTCAATCTCATAAAGATGAACCCATTGGCTAAGGCATGATAAATCAGGCTATATTACCAAACTATTTCTGCAAGATTCTTTAGCCTACCACTAGCTAGCATCCAATTCTATTAGCTCAGTATATATATATATATATATATATATATATATATATATATATATATATATATATATATATATATATATATATATGCTCTACACTACTCATAATATAAGTTAGGGTATTTTTTGGAAACTACTGCTTGAGCGTTGGTTAATTTTACACACTACTTCTTTGGGTTTTTCTCCAATAATGACTTAATTTTTTTTTTCTAAAAATTTTTAGATTCTTAGTTTGAGTTTTGAATCACCCAAAGGTTCATCCTAATCCCTCATATTAAGGCTCTAATACCAAATTGTAACATCTCAAATTTTAGACCAAAATTTTTATTTTTTATTTACCAAAATAAGTTTCACAAACCAAGTTATCAACCACATAATTATCAAACAACAAATTTCAAAAATATCAGAGTTCATAAATTGTCTTAGTGGTAAATCCCCCAGCGAGTGTGTACAATCAAACCTTCGCCTTCCCGCAATCTTCAGAAGTACCTGCCACATATAAATCCACAACTATACACATGATGTTTAGGGAGTTCCCAAAGATACCACATACAAAACAACATAAATAAACAACTATGAGTTATCAGCAACGCTACGAACTATCAACAATGCTAGTGGGCTAACGGCACGCACTATGGATTATCAGCAACCTTGGAGACTATCAACAGTCTCAATCACAAAATAAAAACTTAACATAATAATAACATCTAGACTCAGTTGGTCATCATAGATACAACGATTCTACCACTCATGTAAGAATAAGTGAGGAGAATCACTTGATACTGACGACAAGTAAATCTCACAACAGAACAATCCCACAACTAAGTGCTCTAAGAGCGAAAATACCATTTTGACCTTCCCATGGCCTAAAACCCTAATTCTTGACCAAAGTAAAAAGTAAACAAAAGGCAACTTCCCATCGAGTATGCTAGGCATACCTCTTCTTACGTGTGTTGTACAACTCGAACAACATATGGTTGGGTTCAGAATGGCTACGTAGGGCGTAGCCAAGAGTACGCACGACATACTCCGTTTGCTTCCACTTTCAAACACTTTATGTCTTAATCCTTTAAGACAACTAACACAACCACATATCTGACCATTCTAAGATTTCCTATTCCATAAAGTCATCAACTTTAAGCCTCTTCATGGCTAGAATAGTCCTAATGCAATAAACTTAAACTTACAAAACATTCTAAGCTACTTTGCTCATACATGAGCCATAGAATTGATCAAGCAATAATTTTTATGATTCTACAGGTCCTATAATGCATGAAAGGACAACTACAAGCCCCTGGAGTGCTCCAAAATCATAAAGCTCCAATATTGGGGACAAAATTTCATAAAACGTCAACTACATAGATCTAATGGAAAACTTATCAAGGTAAAAAATTTATACCGAAAACTGATGCACAAACAGGAAAGGTTTCCTTCTGCAACCAAATACAACAAAAACACTCAATCAGCTTGCAAAAATCACACAAGCAACTTAAACTCGGAATTAGGGTTTAAGGAGGGTATGGTGGTTGATAACGATGATCAAATGGGGACATAATATTGTTTAAGTACGGAGCAACCCTTAAGATTACGGTTTAGAGTATGGGCAACTACGCCCAACATACTAGGTGATCATCTGTGATTCCATGATGCATAAGTAAGTTGTGCATACTATTAACTACGCCTTGCGTACGAACAAAATCACAAGCCTTTTTCCTTAAGGGAGCAATTGTGAATCTTACGATAAAGATACAAGAAATAATAAAAATACCTGATATTGGGATGTTACTGGCACTTATATTAGATTAATTTCTTTGTTGATGAAGGGTTTTAGTATACTACAACATCCTATAGTGTACATGCAACCTTAGATGCTTTGGAACTATGTTTTCTCTAATTATACATGCAGTATTGTTTCCAAAGCATTAAGCCTACAACTAGCATACAAATGACATACACATCATAGAAATGTGTTATAGAATTACCTCTTTGTTGTAGCTTGTAGTTTTGGCCATTAGGAACTTACAACCAATAGTATGAAGGCCTCAAATGGAATCATAACACACCTTTAGACAATCGATGACTTTTGAGAGAATATCCTCACACCAAAATCGGCTCAATGATCTTTCAAGAACTAGTGCACCATTTTGGAGGCTAAGGGGCTTCTTATATAGTGTGGCCTAATTAGGATCACACCATGCAAACCCCAATGTGCATGACTTTCCACATTCCTTAGGCTCCATGGGTTTTAACCTCCAAGGAGTATCCATGGTTCACCACATGGGTTTAGTCCAACATAAAGAACTACAGATTAGAAGCCCACTTTATAAGAATGAATGATTTACCAAATCAATCCCCATTTATTTAATTAGTCTCTTTTGGTCACAAAATTAATTTCAAAATAATTCTTGACCAATACTAATTAAATAATATGATTTCATATTTATATTTTAGAATTTTAGTATATTAACAAATCATGAATAACCTCTTCTCAAAAGTCCATTCTATCAAATCGTCCTGGTGATATGCAACCTAAATGGATCATGCTACTCTCGGTTCAAGTACATAGGAATTATAGTTATGGACTTAGACACTAATCCAAAAGTTGATGTCCCTAGCATACAGTCCTTCTCCATACAGACGCTATCTATATTGGTTATGTTTACAAGATTTTCCTTCATAGATGCAATTAATATTATTATATTTATTATGATTGGTTTGATCTTTCTGGTTTTAGGATATGCTTTGTGTATGTGGTCTCTTCCATGAATTATGGAAGAATATTGGAAAATTATAGTTAAATTACTATGAAGCAAGTAAACAACATTAATGAATAGAAATTAGCAAATAACTTCCAATCAACATAAAAACAAACTTCACTTTCCCTATAAAAAAAACCCAATTCATATACAAATGAGAAAAACTTACAATAATAAGATTACAGAGTAACAATAAGTATAGTTCAAAATCAGAAATATGAGCAAATGTTCCGGTTTAATTAGAATTATCAGAAATAAAACTTCACTCTATAAAATATAGGGTAGTGTGTCCTTTCTATTTAAAGTGTGTATGTCTATGAAATTTAACCAACGACATTTTGAGATTATGAGGGGGGTGGGTGTATTCTTTCCAATGTATGTTTTGGTGTGAGATTGGGCCACGAGATTTCATAGTGGTTTTATACATAAATATTTGGTGTTTTCAATTATAAGATATATCGTCTAACACACTATTAAAGTGTCTCTTTCATTTGACCGTGTTCCTTTGATGGAGTCATTCATTTTCAACATGTATTTTGGGGATTGAGTTACATTGTGCCTAGTTAATTTAGATAAAGTTTGGTTGTTTTGCAAAGTGCATTTTTTTTTCAAATAATTAAATCGATACATACTAACTACTCAAGCAATATGGAACTGGTTAAGTCGCATCTTGAAAGCGAACGATGACCTATTTTTTATCCTTCTAAATGACCTGCGTCATAACCATCTCATCTCTGAATTAGTTTAGTTTCACCTTGAAAAATATATTTTATCATAGTAAACTATGTGATTATGATTTGGGATGAGCATCTAGCACCAATTCCCAATCCCGTACCAATCCTAAAAACGAACCAATTAGATATAATATGTTTGGTACCAATTCTTTGATTTAATTGGTTGGATACCAAGAAAATCCTGAATACCCATTTGTATTTAAATATGTATGTTTCTATTATAGGTAGAGTTGTTATCGGGTCAACCTGATTAGGTTTCGGTTAAACAAATTGGATCATATTTTATTTGGACCCTAAACCTAACCTTATTAAGGTACGGGTTGATAGGGTTAAAATGTGAAATGTATTAATGTTATACCATTTTAGTAAATAAATTATCTTTTTAATAATTAAGTATATGGTTTTTAACATCGACATTCACTAATCAACTAATTATATTTGTTTCTTGAAGACACTTTTTGACATTGATGTGGAGGGTGCAAGTGTTTTTAAAGTTATCGACGGCCACATGGAAAGAACTTCGAGAGACTACAGATCTCTGTTGCATGATTACTTTAAAAAAATAGGAGGACCAGTGGATCCATTAATGGAAAATACTACATCCACTCCAAATATGGATATAAAAGATGATCAAGAGTATCTTTGTGATATGTGGTGTGAGAAAAAATACATGGTAATGTCTTAAAAATATTTGAAGTATAATCTTATTAATCGTTACTAAACTAAGTCTAATATTTGTTTGACTGATTTTGTTGTTAATCCTTGAAGGGACCTTAGAAAAGAGGGTTATGGTTCGTGGAAAGCGTCAAATAAATAATAGAAATGCTTTGAAAAGTACAATATGCTATCATATCGAATGTGGGCTTGATTTGGATTCTTCAACGAGTCAAATTGTGACTTGGAGGCTTACACATTGGGATGAGAAAAAAAAGGTGGAGATCTACAGATATAGCTACAAAATACGTAAGTTAACTT
Source organism: Lactuca sativa (assembly GCF_002870075.4). NCBI lineage: Eukaryota > Viridiplantae > Streptophyta > Magnoliopsida > Asterales > Asteraceae > Lactuca > Lactuca sativa. Next base: position 53,819,485 of record NC_056625.2, read on the forward strand.
GTTCATATCTTATTTGTACTTACTAAAATAGATTATACTTTGTAATTGTAAATAGTTGATCATATTGCTTACATTAGATTTTGACAATGCGTAAACATATTAAACAATTTAGGCATTGTATTTATTTAGCATTGTAGCATTATACTTACATTGGTCCTTAACAATGCATAAAAATATTAGGCATTGTAATTACTTATAAATGCTTAATGTAAGGAAATAATCTCATCTATAAAAAGTGTTCTATACAAACCAAAAAACTAATTACAGCTGACCTTTTGACATATTAGACATTGTACTTTCATATTGGCGCTATAATTGCACATATGGACCTAATCATTATTTCACCAGCAGACTTGGGTATTTTTTAACAATTTTTCATCGTTCATTTCAACATTTCGATTTGTGATTTTTTTCTAAATTTAGTTGAACTATTATTCGATTATGATCAGACCTTATAACTTGTAACCCCTTCTCAATGTGTAGTATTTGGTGATTAGTTTGTTTTTTGTACTTGCCTTATAATTTCTCCTAATAGGAAGAAATCATGAAGCTTAGAAACGAACATACCATGGAATTAATGAGCGAGAACTCTATTCTAGAGAAGGTACTTGGATGAAGCTCTATTCGTTTTTCTGGGTAGGGACATGATCATGTTGTTATTAGAGACACCACAGGTACCTGTAAGAATTCAAAGTACCCTGCTTATGATGAATTAGTGGATGATAATCAAAAATTGAAAATAAGATGTGCAATTATGGAGCAATTTTTGATTGAAAAAATATCATGCCTCCCCCTTCATGTACATCAAGACTATCCGAAAATGATAAATCTAGCAGATCCAATTTTGTGTGCAAGAAGCATTCTCTCAAGTCCTCCAATTGTTGGTGGTGATTTGTGGTTCCATTTGAGGGATACACATTATTGGTGCTACGCTCTTAAAGCTCCAAGTTAACAAGCTACAACAAAGGTAAGTCATCTAACTAGATTTTTTTTAGTGTATATACTCCATAGTATTCTAGTTAGGATGAAGCTTTAAAAATTGAATGTTTGAATGTATAATGGAGAAAAACATAGATCTAAATCATCTAGGGTTACATATACACCATATGGATGTTAGAATGCTCAGAACCCTTCAGTGGTATCAGAGCCTAGGGTTGTTTTCAAATATACTTGATGCTACTTGCTTTCAGAAGCTAAAAAATCAATTTTCTGCTTTCTGGACAGTGGACTCGCCGAGTCCACTGGGGAACTCGTTGAGTCCCCTTAGAAAACTGACCAACTCGCCGAGTCAGTTCATGCACTCGATGAGTTGGTGGTCCAGAATGCAGATTTCCGAGGTTTTTGGCTACAATTGGACTAGGATCATTACCTTAAATTGTTTTTGATCAAATAAACTAGTTTTTGATGTGGTAATGATCATGCTTATCCAATTTAAAAGATAATCGTCAAAGTTTCATGTTTTGTAATAATTTATATGGTTAGGCTAATTACATGAAATCTGTTTGATATGAATTGTCTTGTTCTTATGAGTTTAATTTAGATCATAGACAAATTGTTTGATTTTCTAAGTTACAATAGTTGATCTAAATGTTTTTTGATGCATTCACAAGTTATGGAAAGGGAAGAGTCTCACTTTTAAATGGCATCTTAAATGGTTTTATGTCATCCATAACTTGTCCTCAAGTTATGGAACATGAAGAGTCTTTTTCATAAATGTTTTATGACCTCCATAACTTGTCCTCAAGTTATGGATTTTCAAGAGTCTATTCATTAAAACCTATATTAAACTCATAAATTATTGATTCCAAAAGTTTTTGAATAGTTCAAAAGTTTCCCTTAAGTTTTGGAATTTGTAAATGCAAAGTCTTACTTTGAAACATTTAGTTCCAAGCCCTAGAATTTTAAAAGTTTATAATTCAACCCTTATACATTTATAATATTATAGGTTTAATATATATATATATATATATATATATATATATATATATATATATATATATATATATATATATATAAGATTAAAGTCAGTCTTACCGTTAGTAGGTCTCATTCACGAAGCGGGTCTATAAGGGGGTATAAGGTTACTGCCTATAAAATGACAGTTTAATGGGTGTCCAGTCTCACCCACCGTTTACTTGACTAGTGGAGGGTCGTTAGCCAAACGAGGTTGACAGGACATTAAATTCTCATTAAAAGTATAATGAAATACTAAGTAACTAAGCACTCATTAATTCCTAATCTTAATTACTTAGGAAAATGTGAATTTGGTGCTAAACCATAAAATTACACTTTGCACCTTGTTAAGTCGTTAGTGGAGCGTGTGTGGTTAACTAGCACACTAATCTGGGACTAACAATGTGTGGGAAAGGGTAGCTTGATGATAATCATAGATCAATGGAGCGTGTGTGGTTAACCGACACATTGATTAGGTGGTTGTAACATTGGGTGTACCAAGCTAATTTGCATGGTTATTCACACCTTGTTTGTGATCCTCGGCATCCTAGTCACAAACTTGAAGGGCACAATCGAGATTTAAATATGTATTGAAAAAGTTCAATGAATCTAAAATTATCTAGGAATTTCAATCCATTTAAAACTTAATAATCAACTTCATTTTCAAGGTGGAAATTGGTAAATCGTCATTTAGGTACCTTCAAATATTTTGCAATTTGGATTACGGCATCCCTCTTCCGAATTGTAAAATCTTGTGTTGGGTCCTAACCTTAATACTTCATTTGGGTGTTATATTAAGGACTTAAATCAACTAACTTGAATTTCTCCCATTGTGGACGTCTAGTTCAGACAACTATGGTCTTCCCAAATCTCTTGGAACAAGGTTTCCTCTTGTAGATGATGTTCCATAATATCATGCTTCACTTCCTCCACTTCCTCCAATTATTCTCCCTAACCCAAAAGTTCGAAGAATTGAATAGTTCAAGATCACTGAAGCCTTATTGGATAGAAAACACAAGGATGGAAAGTCAGTGTGTGCACATGTCTTGGATATGAAGTCACACATTGACAGGATGAGAATGCTGGGTGTCGTGTTCCGAAGGAAGTTGGCTATAGATTGGGTTCTTCAACCATTTCCTAAGTTATATAGTGAGTTTGTTAAAGACTACTATGTGACAGATCATGAAATGACCCTTGTTGATCTTACTTATTTGTTGATTCATGCTGAATCAGCAACGATTTGGCTCAATCGTTAAGCAAATTTGACTAGAAGATCTGCCTCTCAAGCTGACATGGGCAATGACATGGATATCCCATAAATGATTCCTTCTTCTAAAGGAAAGGAATTGGCCATGATCAAAAGTCATGATCAAAAGTTTTGATCATAAGGTAAAGGCCATATCTGAGATTGTTCCATATGCCATTCCCAATGAGCCTGTTTATATCTATTGCCAAGGAAAGGGAAATTGGAATCGAAGCTGCTCTGACTACCTGAGAACTTTAGTCAGATTGTATGGCTCTGCTTCAGGTAAGTCCACTATCTAGCTCTATTAAGTTCCTATTTGGAGATTCTTAAAACATGATGTAATGCAATTACATTTTGATGTTTTGTAGAATCACAGGAAGCTTAAAGGAAGAGTAGGCTAAGTCTGATCGCAAAGAAATTCATTTCGATCGCATTGTTCGATGATCAGATTCTTCAGCTGCTGCTTAAGAGTTATGACAAACTGCTTAGAAAAATTTAAAAACATAGTTTTCATTTATAATTGCATTATAAGGAAAAGTTTTTTGCGTTTTATAAATAAATAAAATTTTGATTTTATTTTATTTTATATCTCCTTAGAACGGCTTTTGTGAAAATTGATGTTCATGTATATTCTAGCAATGTTCAATATGGATTTGATTCTTTCGTTTGATGTAATGTCATAATTTACTAGATAAGGAAAGATTCTCATCCCCAAGTTTCAGTTGGATAGAAACTTGGAATCATGCAACTTGTATTGTGTGATGAGTGAGAACCTTTATCTTTGGGAAATTAAGACTAATTCCTTGCTCATATGAATATGTGAGTCAAGTGATGGACTAGGGGATCGGGTACACTGGGTGTGCGTTGGTCAGGTCCACCACAAAGAACGGTAAGACTATTCGTCATGATTTACTAAAGTTTAGTAAATATGGTTATGCTAACAAGTTTAAGTATAATTCTGAATCATTAGAGAAATTTTCAATGTGTGGCAGAATAGATGAGAAGAATCAAATTAGGCAAAAAGATAGAAGTTTCTACAATCTGAAGAGATGGGTCAGTACGTGAGTATCATGTTTTATGATCATCTTAATGACTATGAAAACCATATCACAATTTATCCTCCACGGTCAACTTAGTGCATTTCTATGGCTAAGAAGAGTATTCGTGAATTGTTGAAATTGTTAAATCTAAAAGGCGAGTCATACTTCATTCCAAATCGAGTCTTAGAGTCATACTCGAAGATTGAGCCTTGAGTGACATAATCTTAAGAAAGTTTTCTAACACTTATCAAATGTAGAGCAAAATGTTTTCTACTCTTGTACATTTGAAATTGGTAAGTTGTGATGTTTTGAATAAAACAAAGACCGACTAAGGCCAATGGTGTGAAGTGTTAGTCTTGATTAGAATCCGTACCAAATCTTGAATATTTATTTGTCAAGGAATGTTCATGACAAGAGAATCTTATATGTCAAGAGGTCAATGGGAGTCTTAAAGATCTTGAAAGTTTCAAGAACTAATCAAGAGCCAACCTATTGTTACACACTAGCACACGACATGAGGTTTGTAACCTATCGTGGTGACATATTCTTGTTTCGGTGCCCATTTTAGTTAAAATTGACTATGCATAACAACTTGGAAGCAATGGTAGGCTCTTGTGTTTCCAGCTGGCAAGAAATTAAGATTGAACTAGTTCAGTCAATATGAGTTTGGATTTGTCACTAACCTTGTTTTGTGATTATTGTTATGACAAATTCAAATGGATAGAAACACATACACCATTAAGTCTAAGTGACATAAGGTTTCTCTCCAATTCATGAAAATGATTGTGAGGAAACGCTTTCACTAAGTAGATTTTAAGGAGATAGCAATTGTGATATTTGCATTCTTAAATTCGATTATGATTACGGCATCCCTCTTCATAGTTCGAATTTGGAGAAATGGCAAAGGTATAAACACTTGAGACTTATTTCTGTAAGTTCTAAAATTGTTTAGACACACATGTGAGCTATCTAAGGAAAGGTGTATGAGTTTAAGAATCCTAGATAAACTCTTATCGAAGCATCTCATATCAGAAATCTTAACATTGGTAAGAAAGTCAATAAGTATTGATTTCTAGAAGTCCAGCTGATTTTTGAATACATGTCAACACTAGTCGGAGCATAAGTATTATGCTAGTAAGATAATAATTATTATGCTAGTGGGAGCATAATTACTATGGTAACTGTTACAAGTTAGCAATGTTAATTACAGAAAACAAAAGGTTCAATTCGCAAGGTTGTGGATTTGAAAAGTTGTTTTGCTATCATTAAGGGAGAGGAATTTATACTTCATTTCAAAATCTGAAAGCTTAAATTGAGTTTTTCATCAAATTTAGTCATATATATATATATATATATATATATATATATATATATATATATATATATATATATATATATATATATATATATATATATATATATATATATTATGTTGGAATGGTTCAACATAAGGAAATTCTATATATGGAAATGTTAATTGCGTTCTCAAAATTTGATTATGATTATGACATCTCTCTTCATAATCAAAATTATGAGAACATGGCAAATAGAAATATTATAGCAAAAGGCTGATCAAGTATCATGTCTTTATGTTAGACATTATGAATCGCATCCCATATGCTTCGGGTATAGGATCGATTACATATGCTATAATATTCTCGCGTTCTAAATTTTCTAAATGCATAGGACATTAAGAGGAAAAAAGGACTAGAACTGGATATGACTAAAGTGGTTAACAACTATTAAGGACAATCTAAGGTTTGCCAAGGATTGGTCGCTTGTAGTTGGAAGTATAAACTGGATGGACCATGTTGACATACTCTGAAAAGTGGCAACTCTTGTTTAGAAGTGATAGTCGAAATGAGAATATGGAAATGTTTCCATAAGTGGAAGTTATTTTTTAAATTTGTGATAGATTAGGAAACTTAATGCAAGAAGGATGTTCAAAGGAATGTACTTTGAATTTGAGACTTCACTTCCTAGGAATTGCTTTGTTATCAGTCTCTATTGGAAAGTTTTGTAATATCATTGGTCAAGTCTCTGTGACTCTTGGTTCCATCACATTACAAAGGCTGCATTACATGATAGTTTAGCAGTGACAAGAATTTGGAATTCTTACACTTACAAGAAAGATTTGGAATTGTGAAATGAGCATAATTGAAATGTTTTTAATTGATCTATTTCACAAAGTCAAGACCATAGACAAACATAGTGGGCATCCTTGGAGCATGGCATAACTATTGTTTTATGTCAAGTATTAAGTTGATAAATCAAAACATTATACAATGAATAATGTGTAATCAATATGGAACTCAAAAGTTTTGGGGCCATATAGGATTAATATTATTCTTGTGTTTCACTTTGCATGTTTTGACTTCCTGAATAACTAGGTTATTCAATCCATGCACATTCGATCATACTTTGGAAGTAGCTATTGAGGCAAGATTCTCATGAATGGGTCTGTAGTTTGTCTAGGACATGGTGGCTGTGGTGTTCATGAGTACTCCTGGAATAAGATTTGATTATTGGATTCAACCCCCGCTCATCTGAATCACTTCATGCATTTTATCACAAGTGATTGTGAGACGATAATATCTTATATTCTTGAAACGGATACATGTGAATTGTAGTTACAAGCCGGTTGCACATTGACAAACGTAAATGCACCAGTAACTTGGTGTTATAAAACGTATCGTTGTGTGTAATTTGATGAGCAAGTGCAAGCGAGCATTTGGGTCGAAGTTTATCCATTCCTTTTACTCCATGTGGATAAAAGTGATATCTGTGGGCCCCTCAAAGATTTAGTTATGACACCCCTAAGTGCTTGGCTAAGCCTGGACTGATTCGATTTGTTCATTTAGTTAGTTGTCATAAATCGGGATCAGGAAACAACAGCTGGACAAAGAGAATGATTTTAATCCATGTCTCCGTCCATATGATATCTAGAATGGAGGAATATATGAACCCTTATCTAATGGACGTGTCACTGACTAGGTCAGAGTTCGACAACGGTTTTTAAGAGCTACAATTGCTAGTCGGGTTGTGTAATTTGTATGTACTTGACCCAAGAGTAGCATTGTCCATTTGGGTTGCATTTCACCGGAACAATTTATAAGGATGGAATTTTGAGAAGTGGTTATTTATGATTTATTAATATATTATAAGTTGTAATATATTAATATGAAATCATGTTATTTAATTAGGATTGAAGAAGAATTAATCTGGAATTAACTTTGTGATCAAAAGAGACTAATTAAATATATGGGGATTGATTGTGTAAATCATTCATTCTTATAAAGTGGGCTTATGACACATAGTTCTTTATGTTGGGCTAAACCCATGTGGTGACCCATGAATACTCCATGGAGGTTAAAACCCATGGAGCCTAAGGAATGTGGAAAGTCATGCACACTAGGGTTTCCATGGTGTAACCCTAATCATGACACACTATATAAAAAACCCTCTAGCTCATGAAATCGGTACTAGTTAGTCTTTGGAAGAGCATATTTGATTTTGCGTGCAAGAAACATTATCTTAAGTCCTCCAATTGTTGGTGGTGATTTGTGGTTCCATTTGAGGCATTCACATTATTGGTGCTAGGCTCTTAAAGCTCCAAGTTAATAAGCTACAACAAACATAAGTCATCTAAGTTGATTTTTGTATTGTATATACTCCATAGTATGCTAGTTAGGATGATGCTTTGAAAATTGAAAGTTTGCATGTATAATAGAGAAAACATAGATCCAAAGTATCTAGGATTGCATGTACACCATATGAGTGTTAGAATGCTTAAAACCCTTCAAGAAGTACCTGAAACAAAATCAACGATTGTAAGCCCGAAGCTTAGTGAGTTCCAACAAAATACCAACAACATACAAACCATAACAATATCATATAAATAGCATGCATAATGAGCCACCAGCCTACCTGGACTGACACGTAGGGCCATCAGTCTATCTAGACCGCTCTCCGAGCCTTCGGCACGTCTGGACCGCCTCTTATGGCCTTCAGCCTATCCGAATCGCTCGTCAGGCCTTCGACCTGATTAGTACGCCCTAATCGGGTCTACAGTCTACCCGGGCCGCCCTGGGTATGTTGGCACAAGCACAAAGCATGGCCGCCTCAACCCAAGCCCCAAACAAACAATCACGTGCACAAAAATATCATACGCTAGCTAGCATGTACAGATAGTCATAAAAATCTAACAGATCACTATTTATAGCATCATCCTATAACCAGGATACCGATCTAACAGATTACTAACATAGCATCATCTTATAACCAGGATACCAATTTAACAAATCACTAACATAGCATCATCCTATAACCAAGATATCGATCTAATAGATCACTAGCATATCATCATCCTATATACCAGGATATCGACCGAACAAGTCACTAAGCATATCATCATCCAATAACCAGGATAACAATCCAAAGGAAAGGGCCGACAATGGTGCCTTCGAACCTATTAGTATAGTAAGGACAACTCACCTCACCAGTAGCTCGAGATGATAATTTCAAACTCCCCAAATACAACTCCAAAGTGAAACACCTACATCCACCAATGATCTATTTCCATAAATTTCCAATTTACTAAAATACCCCCAGAAGTCAAACTGGTCAAGCCCTTTGTCAAAGTCAAAGTCAACGGTCAAGATCAATAGTCCATGTTGACCCAACTCGTCATGTGTAGCTTACTGACACGTCGAGTTCCTTCAGAACTCAAGAAATTGTCAAAAACCCTAGTTGAATCGCTGATTTTGCAGGCAAATCTTCGAGTCCATGCACAATCCAGAAAACGGGAAAACCCATCTTTAACTCGTCGAGTTGGCTATCTAACTAGTCAAGTTCCTCAAGCCATTTCTCATTTGGACGTTCTTAAGCTACCACAATGCTCCAATCTGTAGACCTAGCCTCCTTGGACATAGTTACCATGTAAAGTTTCAAACTTTATGTGCATGAGGGCTTAGAGGAGTCAAGATCTGAAGTTACAACTTTAGATCATGCTCAATACCAGAAATGATCCCAAAATACGCTAGAAATGGCCTAAAACCCTTAAATGAGTAGATCTAACATTAGAATGATCAAGGTAACAACTTGTTACCTTCAAATGGAAGCCAAAACAATGTAGATATTGGATCTACAAGCTTCCTCTCGTTCCACGCCTCTAAATCTTCAAGCCTCTTCAAGAAATGCACCAAACACACACTTTTAGCCTCATACACACAAGGAAGTAATACAGAACAACTAGGGTTTCCTTCTCTAGGTAATGAGCTAATAAGTGAGGCGAAAGGATGCGGTTTAAGTCCTTTAAATATGGTACAAACCCCAAAAAAATAGAGTTTTCCCATTCAGCTCCTACTCATTGAGTTGAGGTCCTCCAACTCATCGAGTAGGCCCCATAAATCACGCGGCCTGATCAACTTCTACACGACGAGTTGGGGCATCCAACTCGTCGAGTAGGTCTAAGAATGTGAATATAAAGCTTTAAAATTAATACCCGGGAGTGGGGATGTTACAATTCTACCTCACTTCAACTAGACTTCGTCCTCGAAGTCTGCTGTGGCGACCAACTCCGGATAATGCTCCCGCATCTCTGCCTCCGTCTCCCAAGTCCACTTGGATGCCCTCCGATTCTCCCATTGTACCTTTACCAAAGGTACTTCCTTGTTTCGTAGAACCTTCACTTTCCTCTCCAGGATGGCTACTGGCCTCTCCACATAATTCAGGCGCTTGTCAACTTGTATATCATCCAATGACACTACTGCCTCCTCATCTACTATGCACTTCCGCAATAGTGGGACATGGAAAGTGTTGTGGATCCGACAAAGCTCTTCTAGAAGATCTAGTATATACGCCACTTTGCCAATCCCGAAAATGATACTAAATGGCCCGTTGTATCGGGGACCCAATTTCCCCCTCTTCCTGAAGCGAATCACACCCTTCCAGGGTGAGACCTTCAGGAGTACCATGTCACCGACCTGAAACTCCAATTCAAATCGGCGCCGGTCGGCGTAACTCTTCGGCCGACTCTGAACGGTCTGCAACCGTTGTCTGATCTGCTGAATCATCTCGGTCTTCTAGAGGACTACCTCGGTCCGACCCATCACTCTGTGACCAACCTCGCCGCAACAAACTGGGGTGCGGCATCTCCGTCCATACAACAACTAATAAGATGGAGCACCAATGCTGGAGTGATAGTTGTTGTTGTAGGAAAACTTTGCAAGGGGTAGGTAGGAGTCTCATCTCCCACCGAAGTCAATAATGCAGATCCTCAACATATCCTCGAGGGTCTGAATGGTCTGCTCGCTCTGACCATCTGTCTGCGGATGGTATGTAGTATTGAAATGTAGTCGTGTGCCCAGTTTCTCGTGGAACTTCTTCCAGAAACGGAGGTGAAAATCAGTTTCCAAACTATCTCAACTAGTTTCTTCCTCTGGATAACAAATTTACTTAAGACCATTTTGTTAAGTAGTATACGACAAAACAAGATGAATTATGCTTTGTATGTAGACTAATGGTAATTAGACAAAAAAATTAATTTTGTCTTATTCTTCCCATTTCTTTCTATCTCTCATTGTTCCAAGAGATATGATTTCCCTCCTCATCCTTATTATTGAAAATAGTCCAAAATAATTTGTCACATATGAAACTTTTAAAAAATTCTCTAAAAAAGTTTCGATTTTTTGGAATTTTTTTTTTATAATTAATTTTTAATCATCTTCTTAGGACTTAACGTAGAGAAACAATTTATATTATCTCAGCTTGGACATGTTGTTTGTCTAAAGGTTGGACATAGAGTTTTCTAACATATCAGTCAGAAAAATTATAGCTATTGAAAAACAGTCCATAACATTTTCTGAACAAAAAAAATTTTCATTGAAGAAGTGATAAATTATTTCAGTCTCATAACAACGAAACAACTTGCATCCCCTCGTTTCTTATTAAATCGTTGTAACAAAATTTAGTTGATTCATTTCAAATTAAGTTCAACGTTATGGTTTATTAGCATCTTTTACTTGATGATTGGTTAATAATTATTTAACAATAATGAAAAGCAATTGTAGTATGGATAATATATTTTGGGGGTTTTAGAATTTAGCATATTTAGTCTCTATATAAAAAATAAATTTCAAAAATTGTCCCGGTAATTTATAAAAAAAGGTTCATGTCTAGTTTTTTTTACAAGAATAATCCATTTGTTTACGTAATATGTTTTTTGGGTTTGACACTTTGGCTACAAGACTTTCGTATGTTGGCAAATTTGGTTTATCTGTAGAAAATAAATTACGAATAATTTATAGGAAAAGGTTAATATGTTTAAAAAATTTAGAAAAATAGTATTTTCCTAATAAAAAAATTTACATGTTAATGAGATTATACCGCCCGCAAAGTAGACATTGGAACTAAGGAGTTTGACAAAAGCAATTGGAAGTTATCGATGCCCATCGCAAAACGGGAAGGGCTATTTCTAGTGTGTGTGTGTGTGTGTGTGTGTGTGTGTGTGTGTATATAATATATATATATATATATATATATATATATATATATATATATATATATATATATATATATATATATATATATATATATATATATATATATATATATATAATGGGGATGGTTTAGAGGAGTGGTTTGAATGAGGTAGTGATGAAACTGATGCTATAATAGAGGGTGATAATAAAGAACGTTCAGAAACAACCACTTTTATTAACGAGGTTGACCCTCCATGCCACGGTCAGCTGTGGGATAATTTATACACTTAAACAAGTCAATTCTCAATTTTGGTGGTGTAAGAGGTATAAATTTTAATTAAGTGACATTTTAAACATAAAATTCATACTTTTTGATGTTTTGGTGTTAAAAACCTTGTAAACACATACTAAAAATAAATGATGTATGGTATAATGAGGGCCAAAATGGAAAATGAAGACTAGCTACAATAACTACATTTGCAAATTGAAACTATATATTTTGGATTTCAGGAAAAAAAAAAAAAAAAAAAAAAAAAACCACAAGTATTGTTTCTCTCTAAAAATAAAAAGAACTCTTGCCAAAATATATTGCATTCAAGTAGAGTAGTCTTGTAAGTGAATCAAAAGTGGAATTTGCCAACTAAGCCAATTGCATTTAACTATATGTACGTTGTTCTTTCTTAAAAGAACACTAAAATATGTTAATGCAACAGATGACATGTGTGGAACATGGTAACTGGATATATTATTCAAATATAATATATAGGAACTTTCGTGAGTTCATCGGTCATTAATTAGTCAAGGATCTAGCATGTTTTGAAACATTTCTTTAATCTCTGTAAATAAACAACATTTTTTTCCATTTCAGCACGTTGTGATTTGCAAGACCCACACCAATATATAAGAGTTTAAGTGAGTGACAGATTTAATTCGATATAAACCATTGTGGGTATACAGATCTACAAATATCGATTTGAAAGGCAAAAAGATGGTGAAGTCATCTTGTTACGACAACGGAGTGAAGAAAGGTGCATGGAGTGAAGATGAAGACACTAAGTTAAGAGCTTACATCCAGAGATACGGCCATTGGAACTGGGGTTTGCTTCCCAAGTTTGCTGGTATAATTACAAGTCGCTTAATTAATTAGCTCCTTGAGTTTTATTGTATGTATTCCGACTCTTGCTTATTATTATTTCATTTCCTTTGCTTAGGTGTATCAAGAAGTGGTAAAAGTTGCAGGTTGAGATGGATGAACTATCTCCGCCCAAACATTAAACATGGAAATTTTACAAAGGAAGAAGACGATCTGCTTATTGGTTTACATAAAAAGCTTGGAAACAAGTAAGTACAAATAATTTAAACAAAATCATTTAGCACCTTTTCACATTGGTTTTTCTAAATTATTTTTATTCCTTTATACACAGATGGTCAACAATAGCGGCAAAGTTACCAGGAAGAAGCGACAATGAAATAAAAAATCGTTGGAACACACATTTGAAGAAGAGAACTCAGAATGAACACACTGAGTCTTCAAATGAACACATAAGAACTCTAGAATACGATCAGGCTACGTCTAAAGAAAATCATGTTAACAAAACAAATCTACAACATCAACCTGAAGTTGGAACATTATTTGCAGGAGTATCAACTGAATCTCCATCAGATTCTTCACTAACAGAAATATCATCGTGTCAGTTGAGTGGCTCAGACAGTGCTGTTTTTAGTGACTTTACACCACAAACATTCGATGAAGAACTGGTCGGTAATTTCTGGAGTGAGCCGTTTCTAACAGACATTGATTCCATTACATCATCAGGAAATAACTTGTTGTCACCTTTTAATTTTGTCAACGAGTTCAGCTCTCAATATTCTTGCCAGGATTTGATGATGACGGATGATCAGTGTCTATGGTCAATGATGGATTCATATATTGAAAACAATATCTTCTTAGATTGAACACCTAGTTCAGTTCAGTTGGTGTCTTATCCTCTAGATTTCCGTTGACTATTTCTCTATTTGTGGTATTGTAAATATACCGCCACTACTGTCAACAGTTTTTTTCCCGTTTCGTTAAATGACATTTTTTTAGTCATGCTGCTGCGCTTCGGTTCAATAATAGTTAGATTAAAATAGACAATACTTTTCTTGACGTTCGTATGTAATAAATTCGAGCAAGTCCATAATGTTTGAATATTTGGTGGTAATACTAAAATATGTGGATTTTGAACTCTCTCTCTCTCTCTCTCTCTCTCTCTCTCTCTCTCTCTCTCTCTCTCTCTCTCTCTCTCTCTCTCTCTCTCTCTCTCTCTCTCTCCTCTCTCTCTCTCTCTCATCTCTCTCTCTCTCTCCTCTCTCTCTCTCTCTCTCTCTCTCTCTCTCTCTCTCTCTCTCTCTCTCTCTCTCTCTCTCTCCTCTCTCTCTCTCTCTCTCTCTCTCTCTCTCTCTCTCTCTCTCTCTCTCTCTATACATATATATATATATATATATATATATATATATATTATATATATATATATATATATATATATATATTATGGTTAAATCAAAATCATTTGAGAACAATTTTGACCACACAAATTTTTTTAAATTAAAGTCATCAATTATATTAATATAATCAAAAAATAAGAAAAAAATAAAAAACCTCACTAATCACCACCCAAAGAATACCATCCACAACCACCACCCGACACCGTCACTTACCCAACCACCCATCACCACTACCCCCACCTACTACCGAACATCATCACCACCATCCGTCTACCGCCAATCATGACCATCAACCACTACCACCACTCATCACCACCACCAACCCCCACCGCCACCATCACCCACCACACCATAACCTGCCCACCTGCTACTATCCACCTCCACCACCCATTAGTACCACTAACCCACCACTATGACCACCACCTGCCACTACCACCACCCACCTCCCATCACCACCACCCACCACTACCACCCATCACCACCACCCACTAACACCACCTATCACCACCTATCACCGACCACCACCGCCTGCCACTTTCACCCTCACCCACCACTCACCATCATCACCACCACCCACCCACCTCTACCACCCATAACTACCACCTAGCCACTACACATCATTATGAACACCACCCGTCACTACCACCAATCACCACCCACTACCCATCACCACCACTCGCCACTACTACCACCGACCGCCACCACCCATCACCCCCACCTACCACCCACCCACCTCCACCACCCATTACTACCACCTACCCACTACCCACCACTATAACCACCACCTATCATTACCACCCATCACCACTTTTGGGTTTTGAGCATAACAACAAACATATGTGTTCATGCAACACTAATTGCTTTAGATCTAAGTTTTTCACTAATTGAACATGCAAATTGAATACCAAAGCAATAACCGTAAAACTTGTTATATAGTAATAACAAGAAAAATCTTGAAGATCCTTGACTCTTGAAAGCTTAGTGCCCCAAATGTTGCACCTCTAATGGTTCACAAACACCCAATACAACTAGATGAGAGGAGAGACACTAGAAAAATCGACTAGGATTCTTCAAGGAAGCATCAGGCCGAAATTCTAATGCTTGGGGGATTCTATAAAGATGTGGGTTGCTGGGGTTTTTTTCAGGTGGAAACCCTAATTTCATGCTTAAGGCTTAAGCAACCCATAGACTCTTCATTATGATGCCTTGGATGAAAATCTTCTAGGGCCTCCTATAATTTTCATACACTCCATCATAAGGAGTCCAGTAGCCCGGTTTCAAAACTATCAATGATTTGCAAAACGGCCCCTCCATTATTAATCAGTTTCTTTAATCCCAAAATTAATATCAAAATAATTTCTGATTAATTACTAATTAATAATATGATTTCCAAATAATATTTTAATATTGTATTATATTAATAAAACCATTTTGAGTACCAATTTATTATTTCAAATAATAAATTATAGTTATAGGTACATACCAATTATAGTTATAGGTATAGATACCAAATCTAACAATCTCCCACTTGGATAAGTCTAATAACTATTATTGCAACTTCAAAATTTAACAGCAATCGTAGCTTTCAAAAGTCGTTGTCGAACTCTGAACTAGTCAATGACGCGTCGTTAAGATAAAGGATCAAATATTCCTCCGTTCTACAGGATACCATATGGACATGAGACATGGATCATAATCAATCTCTGTCCAAGAGTTGTTTCCCTATTTCTGATTTATGATGACTACCTAATTGAATAAATCAAATCAGTCCAGTCTTGGCCAAGTGCTTTAGATGTCATCATTAAATCACCGAGGGGCCCACATATATCACTTTTATACCATTAAGGGTAAAAGGAACGAGTAAACTTTGACTCATATGCTTGTACTATTCACTCATCAAATCACACACAACAATACGTTTTATAAAATCAAGTTACTGATACGTTTACGTATTATCAATGCACAACCGACTCGTAAACAACAAGTCATATGTCTTCGTTTCAAGAATATAAGAGATTATCGTCTAAGAATTACTCGTGATAAAATCCATGAAGTAATTCTCTGAGTGTGGGTTTAATCTAATACTAAAATCCTATTTCAGGAGTATTCATGAACGTTGCAGCGAACATTTGCAATATCTAAACACTTAGACAATCTACAAGCCAATTCATGACAGTCTTACTTCATTGCTTACTTCGAAAGTATGATCGACTATGGACAATTTGAATAATCCATTTATCGGGGAAGTAAAACATGTGAAGTGAAACACAAGAATAAACTAATTAACTATGGTCTAAAATATTTGAATATAAATAAAAGCACTTTTATTTAATCACCATATTAATTAGATTTTACTCATTGTATAATGTTTCGAGTTATCAACTTAATACTTCAATTAAAACATTAGTCATGTCATGCACAAAACAAGCACACTATGTTTATCTATGGTCCTTTCTTTGTGAAACATATCAAATGAACACATTTCCAATGATGCTCATTTAATAATTCCAAATCCTTATCACAAGTATAAGAATACCAAATTCATGCCACTACTATAATTTGTTATAGTCTAAACTTACATGCAATGATCCTTTTTGAAACGTCAAGGCACCAAAGTCACAGAGACTTTGCTAATGATATTACAAATCATTCCATTGGAGATTGGTAACAAAAGCAATTTCATGGAAACGAAGTCTCACATTCAAAGAGCATTCCTTGAACATCGTTCTTGCATTAAAGTTATTAATCTTACACACAGATTTAAATAACTAACTCCCACTATGGAAACATTTCCATATTCTCATATGACTATCAATTTTGTACAAGAGTTACCTCTAATCAAAATGTGTCAATATAGTCCTTCCAAAAAAATATACTTCCAACTGTCCAGAAGAAACAAATTTTTGGCAAACCTCATATTGTCCTTTACAATTGTTTAACAACTTTAGTCATATCCGATTCTAGTCCTTTTCCTTATTAACGCCCTAGGCATTTGGAAAAATTTAAAATAGTGAATATTATAGCACATGAAATCGATCCTATACCCGAAGCATATGGGATTCGATTCATGATACCTTAAAGAACTGATATCATACCAACTTCCTTCAATAATATTTCCATATATCGAATTTCCTTTATTGAAGAATTTCAACATGATATTCATATATGTTAATGACTAAGTTCCATTAAAACTTCAATCTAAACTTTTAGATTTGAAATGAAGTATTAGTACCCTCTCCCTTAAGCCTTACTATAACGAAACAATTTCCAAACTACGCAAACTTGAAAATTGAAAACTTTGTTTCCTATAAATAGCATTTCTAACTTGCAACACTTATCATAACAATTATGCTCCTACTAGCATAACGATTAAGCTCTTACTAGCATAACAATTGTGCTCTCACTAGCTTTGACATCTAGCCAATAATCAGCTCGACTTCTAGAAATCAATACCTATTGACTTTCTTACTAAAGTCCAGATTTCCGATACGAGATACTTCGATAAGTCTTTATATGGACTTCTGAAGCTCACCCACCTTTCGTTATATAGCTCATGTGTGTGTCTAAACCCTTTCAGAACTTAAAGCAATAAGTCCCGAATGTTCAAACTATTTGCCATTTCTCACAATTCGAACTATGAAAAGGGATGTCGTAATCATACTCAACTTTGAGAACACAACTATCACAACTGCTAACACTAATGATATTTATCAATCATTTAAAATCTACTAGCGAAAGTGTTTCCTCACAATCATTTTCATGAAGTAAAGAGAAACTTCTTTCCACTTAGATTTTATGGTGTATGTGTTCATATCCATATGAATTTGTCACTTCCAACCATTATCATAAGACAAGGTTTAAGACAAACTCAAACTCATATGGAGTGAACTAGCTTAATCATAATTCTTGCCATCCAGTTGCATAAGGGACTACCAGTGCTTCCATGTTATTGAGCATCTCACCCATACAGATCAATGTACTTTCATTGATGAAGGTTCTTCGCCTTATGCAGTCAAATGAGAACTCATAGAACTCACATGCATAGTCAACTTAGCTGGAATGGCATAGAAACAAGAATATGTTAACACGATAGGTTATCAACCTCAAGTCGTATGCTAGTGTTAACTAAAAGCTTTATTCTTGATTAGTTCCTGAAACTATTCAAGACCATTAAGACTCCTACTGACCTCTCAACATATAAGATTCTCTGTTGAGGATCATTCCTCAACAAACAAATATTCAAGAGTTAGTGTGGGTTCTTATCAAGAAACACTTCATCTAATTGGTCTTAGTTGGTCTTTGTTTTAAACAAAACATCACAACTAAAAAATTCAAATGCGCAAGTGTAAGAAAACATTTATACTCCACATTTCATGAGGTGTTATAAACCTACTTAGAACATGTTACTCAAGGTACAACTTGGAGTAACTAGAGTATGACTCTAAAACTTGATTTTGGAACGAAGTATCATTCATCCTTTTGAATTAACCATTTCAACAATTCCTAATACAAATGCACTAAGCTTTCCTTAGAAGGATCAATTGTAACATGGTTTCCAAAATCATTAGGATGATCATAAAACATGATACTAAAGTACTCTCATTTCCTTTCAGATTGGAGAAACTTTTATCTTTATGCCTAATCGATTCTTCTTATTCGTTCTGCCATTCTTTGAAACTTTACAAAGAATCAGAATTACACTCAATCCTATAAGTATAACCATATTTAATGAATCATTAGTAAATCATGACGAACAGACTTATTTTCCTTTGTGGTGGGTCTGACCAGTTCACATCAATGTGTACTAGATCCCTTAGTCATTCACTTGACTCATATATACACGTGAGCAAGGAATTTAGTCTTCATTATTTGGTAAATTATGACACTACTACAAGGTATATAACTAAGAATCAAATCCATTTTCAACATTGCTAATAATAGAAATATAAACACCAATTTTCAAAAATGCCATTGCATGTAATGATAAAGTAAATAAGATAAACCACAAAATTTACTTTATTGATAATGTGCAGAAAACTTTTTCTTACAATGCAAATACACATGAAAACTATGTTTCTAAATATTCTTAAGCAATCTATCACAACTCCTAAGTAGCAGCTCTGAATCCTGATCATTGAACCGTGTGAACGAAATCCATCTCTTCAGATCAGAGTTAGCCTTCACTTTCCTTAAGCTTCCTACTTTCTCTTAGATTCTGCAAAACATCAAAATGAAACTTTTAAATAATGTATTAGGAATCTATGAACAGAATGTAATAAAGGATTTAGATTGTGGATGCACCTGAAGTAGAGTCATACAATTTGACTTTACCATCTTTAAGAGCTCTCAGGTTGTCAGGGCAGTTTTGCTTCCAATGCCCCTTCAATCGACAATAGAGACAAATGGACTCTTTAGGAGTGACACATGAAAATATCTCAGAATTGGCCATTCTCTTATGGTCAAACTTTTTGACCTTGCCTGATTTCTCTTCCTTAGGAGAACTAATCATTTATGGACTATCCTTGTTGTGATTGCCTACATCCATGGAAGTTTAGGAGGTAGATCTTCCAAACAAATTTACTTGACCAGTGGAACTAAGCATTGTTGCTTCAACAACAATTAGCAAATATGTTAGATCAATAAGGGTCACGTCGTGGTCTGTCATATAGTAGTCCTTAACAAACTGACTATATGACTCAAGAAGAGATTGAAGAACCAAGTCAATAGCTAGCTTCCTTGGCAAAACGACACCCAACATTCCCAATCTGTCAATGTGCGACTTTATCTTCAATACGTGTGCACACATAGAACTTCCATCTCAATGCTTGCATACAAATAGGCTGGAGTGACCTTGAACATTTCAAGTCGACGAAAACATGGGCCAGGAAGAATCAATGGCGGAGGTGGAGGAAGAGAAGTATGATTTCCAGTTCCACCAATGCAAGAAGAAGGGAATGATCTTTCACCATGATCGACACGTGGAAGATCATCTTCAGAAGAAAAACTTATTCAAAAGGAATGAGGAGGACCATAGTTATCAAAACTAGACATCTACAAAATGGAGTAAAATCAAGTGAGTTGATTTAATCCTTAATATAACACCCAAATGAAATATTAAGGCTATGACCCAACACAATAATTTAAAATTCAAAATTGGGATGTCATAATCCAATTGTAAATTATTTGAAGGTAGGTAATGTTGAATTAGGTGTCTAAGCCCATAACTATAATTGGTATGTACTTGACCTGAGAGTAGCATGGTCCATTTTGGGTTACATTCACCAAAGCAATTTGGTAGGATGGATATTTGAGAAAGAGGTTATTTGTGATTTATTAATATATTATAAGTATAATATATTAGTTGAGAAATCATATTATTTAAGTAGTATTGATCAAGAATTAATTTAGTGATCAAAAGAGACTAATTAAATTAACAGGGACCGATTAAGTAAATAAGTGATACTTATAGTTTGGGCTAATGATCCATGTTGATTATGTGGGCTAAATCTTTGTGGAGTCCATGAATATTTACTCCAAAGGACTTATCATATTGATTATTAGATTAAAAGCCCAAGGAAGTGGCTTAGGGTTTACAAGTTGAAACTCTTGGAATTCTACACTATAAGTGTAACCCCTAAAACCCTAAAATGGGCACTTGTGCATTCCAAGAAGATGCTAGCCGTTTTGGTGGTTCATAGCCTCTCTCTCATTTGTCCTCCTCTTGCTCTTGGTGTTTTGTGAACCGTTTGAGGTATCACACTTAAGGTGCTAAGCTCTTGAAAGGCCAAATTCCACATGCTACAATATAGAGGTATTCATCTAACTAGATTTTATGTTTCAAATATCAAAATGTATGCTAGTTGTAGGTTTCATGCTTTGGATAACTTGTGTTGCATGTATAACTAGAGAAAACTTAGATCCAACGCATTAGGGTTGTATATGCACCATAGGAGTGTTATAATACATAAAACCCAACAGGTAAATGACAATTTACCAATTCCACCTCAAAAACAAAATTTTAATGAATTATGTTTTAGATGAAATTCCTAGATCTTTTGTGATTCATTGAGCTTTTCAATGGCATGTTTAATCTCGATTATGCCCTACCATATGTGACTGGGATACCGAGGATCACAAACAAGGTGTGAATAACCATGCAAAATAACTTGGTATTCTCGATGCCTTTGATTTCCTAATCAATGTGCTGGTTAACCACACACGCTCCATTGATCAACGATAATCTACGAGAAACCCATTGCCAAAAATATTAGTCCCATATTTGTGTGTCGGTTAAAGACACGCGCTCCACTAACGACCAAGAAGGTGCAATGTGCAATTTCATGGGTTAGCATCAAATTCACATTTTTCCTAAGGTAACTAAGATTGGGAAGTTAATAAAAGTGTTTAGTTACTTTATATTCATTATAATTTTAATATGGATTAAGTGTTTTATCAAACACGTTCAGCTAACGACCCTCGACTAGTCAAGAGTGCACTGGGTAAGAATGGATACCCAATGTCGGTCATTTTACAGGTCGCTTCCTTAAACGCCCCTTATAGACCAGCTTCGTGAATAAGGCCTATTAACGGTAAGACTGGCTTTTCTTATACATATACTATAATATATTAGATTTTTAATTTTATATAGTATAAGGGTGCATTTTAACTTTTAAAATACTAACTGGTTGAATCCTTTAATAAATTACACTTTTAATTTAATTAAATTTAAACCATATATGGATTTATTAATTGTCTGTTAATTAATCTTTTAATTAAATTATTAGTAAAATCCATAAAGATATCTTCTAGGTTTTTCCATTTAAATTTCCAAAAAATAAACTTTTAATTTCAATTTTAAATTATAAAACCAAAAGGGTGTGTTTTAAAACATTTCAAAATACCAAGTTAAATTTCAAATCAAAATATCTTATCATTATCCAAATTTAACCAAATCTTTGAATTTTGATAAGGATATCATATATCCATTCAAAAATTCGATTTTAGGCATTAAAACAAAATAAGGCAATTATCCTAATAAAATCAAAATCTGAAAAGCGAAAAAAAATAGGCAACTAACGAGTCAACTCGTCGAGTTGGGCATTGAACTCATCGAATTCATACATGAACTCGTCGAGTTCTTGCTTCAGATAGCCAAAAATGATTTTGAGCTACTTTGGATAGTTCACTATTGCATCAATTCAATTGAAAAACATCCTAGGCTTTGATACCACTGTTAGGTTTTTTACATAACAACAAACTTATGTGTTCATGCAACCCTAATTGCTTTGGATATAAGTTTTTCCTTAATTGAACATGCAAATTGAATACCAAAGCAATAACCCTAAAACTAGCATGCAATTTCAAAAATCATATAAAGCTAGGGTTAGAATATTACCTCACTTGTAATATAGTAATAACAAGAACAATCTTGAAGATCCTTGACTCTTGAAAGCTTAGTGCCCCAAATGATGCACCTCTAATGGTTCACAAACACCCAATTCAACAAGATGAGAGGAGAGACACCAGAAAAACCGGATAGGGGTCTTTAAGGAAGCATTGGGCCAAAATTCTAATGCTTGGGGGGATTTATATAGTTGTGGGTTACTAGAGTTTTTAGGTGGAAACCCTAATTTGCTGCTTAAGGCTTAAACAACCCATAGACTCCTCATTATGAGGCCTTGGACAAAAATCTTATATAGCCTCCTATCATTTTCGTCCACTCCATCATAAGGAGTCCAGTAGCCCAGTTTCACAACTATCAATGATTTGCAAAACAGACCTCCATTAGTAATTAGCTCCTTTAATCTCAAAATTAATATCAAATTAATTTCTGATTAATTACTAATTAATAATATGATTTCTAAATAATATATTAATGTTGTAATATATTAATAAAACCATTTTGAGCACCAATTTAATATTTCAAATAAGAAATTCTACTCTCTCTCTCTCTCTCTCTCTCTCTCCACCAGTCATCCTAACAACTTGTATGAGTGAAGGCAACCCAAAAGAACCATGCTACAATAAAATCATGTGTAAGATTTTGACATTTAAGACTAAAAATTTCATTTTTAATTAAGTAGTTATAAAACCAATAATATAAAAACACCCATAGTGACATACCATATCAAAATAATATGTCAATAATCAAAACATGTCATAATAAACAACGTGAGAGTACGAATCCCAAAAATCTCATAATGCGGAAAAATATAGTGTGATGCGTTGCGATCATGCCGACCCCTTTCCTCTCGAAGAAGAAGTACCTGAAACCAAAAGTAAAGCCTATATCCATAAAGCTTAGTGAGTTCACCCTTCATACCACATACCATACAACAAATACATTGTCAAGGATATCTGGGTGCCAGCCTCCCCTTCGGTCTATTTCAACGAGATACTGCCGAGCATATATGGATGCTGGTCTCCCCTTCAGTCTATTACAACCGGCTACTACCGAGCATATCTGGGTGTTGCCCCCTATCGGTCTATTGCAACCGGATATTGTCGAGCATATCTTGGTGTTGGCCTCCTCTTCGGTCTATTCCAATCGGATACTACCGAACATATCTGGGTATTGGCCTCCCCTTCGGTCTATTCCAACCAGATACCAGTTCTATTTCACCCCTACCACTACCACATAATATTATAGAAATTAAGAACATAAAACATAACAAATAGCGGTATACTAGAAAATTATCACAAAGACAATCATCACTACTACAAACAACTACTAGTGGTCCGGCATTGGTGCCTTCGACCCACTCATACAGGAAGGTAACTCACCTCAACTGTGTATTCCGAAATCGTACTTCTCAGATGGCTCGAGAATCCTCTCCCTAAAGCATAACAACTCCTCTAGTTAGTTATTGGGTCCTAGTATAACTCTTTTATGGCCCAACCTCTACTTCATGTCCCAAGGCAAGGTCCCATATTCCTTCCCTAATGGGCCTTTTCCCACAAGGCACAATCCATAATCAATTTGAGGCCCAAGTCCATTACTTTAAGTTTTAAGGCCCAAAAGGCCCAATACCATAAATCTCAATCCTAGGCCCAGAGGCCTTACTCCACAGGGGGTCATAAGGCCCAAAAAATCCATGCCCAATCTTCTAAGGCCCAAACCCTCATTTATCCATTTTGCATGAGTACGCGCATTGTACCTGGCACGTACGCCCAGTTTATGTTGGTCTTGACCACTACGGGAAGGTTGACCCAGTACACGCAGCTTACCAGGGATACGCCCAACATACTGGCCAATTTCCTTCGAACTCCTTTTGTCACTTAATGCATTAAGTCCTTGGGTCCAAAACATAAACTCAGGTCCTTTAAGACGTTGTAAACCATATAGTCACAAACTTATATCTATGGATGAATGGATGGGGATTAAGACATGATTTAAGTCCTTAAACTCACTTTATGACCATCTAACACTTATGTGGTTGTGGCTTAACCATCAAGGCTTGATTTTTATGACTCTAAATGCTTCCAAGAGCTCAAACGGACAACTCTTATGGGCTAGAACCACCAAAACACAAGAAACCTCAACTATGGAGTCAAAATATCACATAAAACATCCCAAAACTACAACTAAGCATGCAATGGTATAGTTTGAAGCTTGACACCTCAAATAAGTTAGAAAATATGCTAAAATCCTAGATCGACAAGCTCCTCCCATGATCTAGCTCATTCTTCTAACTTCTTCTTCTTCAAAAGCACCAAAAATCACCCAAAAGTGCACCAAGTTAGCTCACAAAGCATGCAAGAGGTTTAGGGTTCGATTTCTACTCTTTAGGGACAGTGGGGGACAAGGGAATGAGGTTTGGGACAAAGTTAATATAACAACCCATTATTTCACGTCAAAAATAAAATATTAAATAAACCCAATATCAAGGAATAAAGTGA
Organism: Lactuca sativa; assembly: GCF_002870075.4. Lineage (NCBI taxonomy): Eukaryota > Viridiplantae > Streptophyta > Magnoliopsida > Asterales > Asteraceae > Lactuca > Lactuca sativa. The sequence continues at coordinate 53,844,591 of NC_056625.2, forward strand.
TATCAATTATTTCAAGGATTCCGAGGATATAAAGAGAAACACCGAAATTCGAGTTGTAACGAAGAAGTTGTGACCAATCGAAGATCCACGACAAAACCGACACAACGTTGTGTGACATAAAAAATTCAGGTTACTATTGAATGCTTTTTAGCTTAACAATAAAAATGAAAGTCATAGAATTCGTTAAACCGAGAACATCCATAACAAGAACATCCAAATCTGACTTCGTATGAGGAAGTTATGATTTTTCTAAGATTCGGCATAGTAGCATATAGCTCAAATTTCGAATTTTAGATCGAGCAACTTTTAGCCAAAACAACCTAAACGAGAATTAGTCGGCGTAGTCTAAACAAAAGTTGTAGAGCTTGACCATACCTACACGTGGATATAAAGACCGTCAAAAATGGACCTTGTATGCGAAAGTTATGAATTTTAGAAGTTCAAGGCACAAATTACGAGGTTGGTCTGAAGGAGTATGCCCAGCGTACGAGATTACTCCCCGCATACTCGGAGGCTAGGCCTTGAATTGTCCATGTCGCCCCTTCTTTCGCATGCAACACGCATTATGCGCAGATTGACACGTCCGAATACACGCATCATCGAACGCGCAGCGTACTCCGAGGTTTCAGCCTCCAATAAATAGGATGCAAGGCTTCCGAGTTTTGTTTACAAAATTCAAAACCTCTCTCCTCTTAAACACTCATTTAAGCCACTTTTAACGCCACGGAGCCTCGGGAACACCCATAACGCACGAAGAAAGCCCGGAGCCCCGAACCCTTCGAGAGAATAATGTTTTCCTGTGAAAACTTTGCCCGCATAGAGCCTGGTTTTTCATCAGATACTCGTGGTTTCTTTAAGAAAGATCATTTATAGAAATGAAATGCTGCCCAAATCACCACTTATCAAGTGAGTTCATACCCCCATATTTTTCCACGCATTTTCCATATGTTTAGGGGGGGGATACAAGTAAAACACAATAAATCGCGTGTTTAAAAACATAATTTACTTATTATGTCTTATACCGTTAGTAGGTATCAAATCGTGAAATTTGTTAAAACATGGAAATAAACTTATAAACAACGATATATACAGTTTATGGAACAAAGGGATCTTTTTACAAAATTACCTGTTATTTATAAAATGGTTTCGCATTATTACTTGTAAAGTCGTTGATCTAGTTTGTGAGACATGTCTTCGTGTACTTACATAAGTACCAGTGGAAGTCTCACCATATGAACCAGAGCTCCTGGAGGGAGAGCGTGAGTTTGTGTGTAGATTTATATGGGACCGACAATCCCTCACCTCTACTGTTAGCAACAGTTGGACCGGCAGGTCTACAGGTGACAAACGTCATAAACGATATTGGCGTCCGATTCACGTCATATCAACTAGTATGGTCATAAGAACTCACAAGTAGAAAACATCGACATATTTACATAGTAATCTAATTTTCCATAAACAATCCCAAGAGATTTTAATTATGGGATTGGTTAGTATATAGAATATGGTTAGATAAAACTGAATTCCGGTAGATAGTGAAATGTGTGACTTCCGCCTTACTTCCTATTCCTAGTTTGGTTGTGGGCTTAGGGCAGATTCACCCATTCAATGGTCTGTTCGATTTCGGTTATATACAACTCGAATGTATTAAGTGGTCATAGGAGGGTAATATCGTCGCATCAGGTTTTCAGGGTAAACAAGTCTTTATTCAGTTTAACTTATCAACTAAATTAGATATCATTAAAGTTAGTATATTGATTATACTTATGCTTTTCGATCTTGGAACAACATAGACTACCAGTCAGTTTTATAGAAAATATAGGATTTTCTATGGTAAACATCATTCTTAAGAGATAAATAGTTTTCAATAGAACTTTCTAAAAACAATAACATTTATTACCGAAAATAATATTTCACAATAGAGTTAGTGAAACTAGAAAGTTATTTATAAAAGGTTTAATGCGTATTATTAAACTAGTATAACATAAAGGACGTTAAATGGTTAATTCTATAATTCCTTAGTTTATACATCAGAGTTATATATAATTAATATACGATATGCAGTGGAATGTGTGACTTCCGCCTTACTTCTTGTTCCCTGTTGGTTGTCGGCTTAGGGTAGATTCCCACATTGAACTGTCTATTCGATATCTACTTGTGACATCCCCAAAATCTCGGCCAGAAAAGACCGGTTTCATTTATGCTTTTTAAAATAATTTCAGAGTAAATCCTTTTGATTTAAAAGAGTTGCGGAATTTGTTCCCAAAACAAAATATGATAAAGTAATATTTTTCAAAGCATTTCATCGAGAGATGCATTTTCATTATATAATCAAAACTCGGGATGTCATATTCCGATACAGACCATAAAGCATAAACGATAACATTACAAGTCATTCAACAAGTATATACATATACAGACTTGTAAACAAAACAACTCGATGATTCATCCATCTTATGCCCTTGCGCCACTTCCTGTAATACAAATAAAACTGAGTGGGTCAGGCTTGGGAGCCTGGTGAGCATATAGGGTTTTCAACCCACAATAAATAATTATATTTAATTTCACCAACCAACGATAACCCGATTACCCATTCCCGTTATCCTCACTTTACGTCCCTAAAACAATATCTATCTCAAGGGACCTAATCTAGGATTTTCATCAGGACGGACATTACTGCTAAGGGGTTTCCTCAACAATAGATATCCTAAAGGCAACCATGAGGGGGATAGAGTACATCGGTGAACACATCGTTCACAACACCTACAGGTTATGAACCTGCTAGCGTTCCACAGGACTGTCTAGAAAGAGTCTGTGGTCGTTATCCATACTCCGCTGAATAACTAGATCAACAACAACAACATCGAGGCCTCTCATCTGTTTATCACACATCAACTATCTACCCATGTTCTTCCCAACATATTAGTAGATAAAAATATATATTTTTTATACATAGTTTAAAACCTGTATAGCATTTTCATTCAATACATATTCCACATAACAGATGAGGCACACCCACATAACACGTATTTCATAGAAAATAAATCAGATCTATGAGATAGAAGAGGGTGAATATACATTCACATACATAACAACAAAATTATACACATAACACGTATTTTGTATAAAATACTTCATAATTATGCGTTAGAAGAAAGTAACTACACACTCACTTGATCAGAAGATGATCGGGAAGCACTACGGCTTGCAGAAGTAGTGTTTCTCCTTAGATCTGGAAGATCTTCACAAAAACCGGGCTCCTCGCGGGCAGGGCTTCGGCTCGGGAATAACGCTCTTCGGGATCCTCGGGACTTCAGATCTTGCTTCGGGGCTCGGGAATATTACCGGGGCTTCGGGGTACTTCTGGCACGCAAAACGATGCAAAACGGGAGAAAGAGAAGAGAATTGGGCAAATGGAGTCGGTTGCCCTCAGAGCACTCGAGTCCGAGGCGGTGCATGCATCGGGGTACGCTGGGCGTACTTCGGATCAGATCGGTGACTCCTTCGGATATACATCCAAATTAAAGATTAAATTTATATATTTTAATTATTTAATAAACTTCAAAAATTCATATCTTCTTCATACAAACTCCGTTTTTAACGTTCTTTATATCCACGCGTAGGTGAGACTATGCTCTACAACTTTCGTTTAGATTCCGTCGGCTAATTTTGATTTTATTTTTATTATTTATTTTTAGTAGGCCGGGATAGGAAAAATTCGTTATAAATTCATAACTTCTTCGTCCGGGGTCCGTTCTCACCTAACTTTTCATCGCTTCGCTATCACTAACGAGATCTTCGATTCTAGTTTAGATTGTTTCGGCTAAAAAACCGCTCGATCTCAAATCGAGTATTCGGGCTGCATACTGCTAAGTCGAAACTTCAGAAAATCATAACCTCGTCATACGAAGTTAGATTTGGGCATTCTATATATATTCGAAAACCTCGTTTCGGCCACTACATCTTTATGTAAAGATATCGAGTTTATTTTACACTTAAATTTTAACGCTTATTTTTATTCTTAATTAATCAAATCACATAATTAAGCAATTAAACACAAAACACATAATACTCAAATACTACTCTTCTATTATTTCAAAACGGGTTACAAAGGTTAACCTAGACTATTATATCAACATTAATGACAAGCCCAGAAACACAAGTCTTACACTACTCTAATAAATGAAAGTTTTTTTTTTGCCACATGTCACATTGTCATTCCATTTGCATAATGTCATTTTATGGTTATTTTGAATAAATTTGTTCTCAAAATGTCATTTTATGGCTTTTGCTATCTTAATAAATTTCACATAATACTTTAATAAAATAATTACAATAAATATATTAATAAATGATATCAATTTCATTAATGAGCTTAAATTTTTATTTCAAAATTCCCAAATTAAAACTCATTAGTTTATTTTGTTTATTTATTTAAATATAAAAGATAAAAAAAATAATTTTATTAATCCATTATTTTTCTTATTTTCTTATAATCCCATAGATTTTAAATATTTAACTTTATATTTAATTTTTTTAATTAGCCCATGTAAAATATGGGTCTTACACCTAGTTAGATTATATATAGCTAGTGTAAGTAAGTGATTATAGAAGGAACTGTTGTGGTTAGCATTTTACAAAAAGGAAATATAAGATTTTCATAAGGAATATTTTCATCAGATATAAAAGAACTATTACAGTTAGCTCTGTAAGCACCTAGTGAATACGTTAGGGTTATATACAATAAGGATCTAACAAACAATGGGACACGTGAATTCCGCCTCATTTCAGGTTCCTTGTTTGGTTATGGGCTTAGGACAGATTCACACAATCGATTGTTTGTTTGATATAGATTGTATATAACTTGTATTCATTATGTACTCATAGAAGGAATTGCAAGAGTCATTTTTACTTGTCATTCATCACATCAGAAAATATAGGACTTTCTGGAGGAACAGGCGAACCTTTCCAGAGAACTTAGAGTGTACTTTTTATAACAAAAATTCTTATGGATTCACCAGCTTAAATGTTGATACTCTCTTTCAAACCACTTGTATTCTTAGGATCGTTAGTAGACAAGTATCCTCTCGGGTGTTACGAACACGGAGCTTTACGTCTTAACTTTTGTTGAACTTTTAATTTATTTCAAGTAATGTTTTGAACATAATGTAAATATTATATTATCAATACAATGGTTGTTGTTACTTTGATTACTATGGTGCATGTGTTGTGATACTTAACATGAAGTAATCCACCCCCGAACGTTTTCGCCGTTCTGGTTTGGGGGTGTGATAGATTGGTATCAGAGCATAGTTTATAGTGAACTTAGTATATCAGTCATAAAAGATATACAACTATAAACACATTGGGATAAAAACACTCTGACCAAGAGTTATACTTTAAAATATAACAATATTTTATAAAAGTATAAGTACATGCTGAATATATATATATATATATATATATATATATATATATATATATATACTAGAACAAGTATCACAAGAAGAACAAAACAAAAGTAGTTGGATGTTAGACACTACAGTTAAACCTGGACAATTATGTAATCATACCTAGGGTCAATATAGCCTGATCCACTATATTTATTTGAGATATGACCAACATGTGTTTGGGAGTGATAGTGGTGTTGTAGCAAGTCTAAAACTTACCACCCCTATATACAAAAAAAATACTAGAATAAAGCATAAGGTTAAAATACTATAGGAGTATTTTAAGGAAAAATAACTAACTCATGTGAAAAACAAAAAGTCCTTTAATGATAAGTGTCAAACCCCGAAACCAAAGGCGGAAACGTTCCGGGGCGGAGGACGTCATGAAGTATCGCAACCAATGTACATAGTAAGCATAGTAAACACAAAACTTTACATTACATAGATTCATTTACATTGTCTGAAAACAAAGAGTTACATGTGTTATACATATGTATCATATGAACAAAAGTTAAGACGAGTCTTCTATACGCTCCGTCTTCTCCAAAAGATCGTGGGTACCTGTCTAATGTGGACCTGAGAATACAAGCAGTTTGAAAATCAACATAAAGCTGGTGAGTTCATAAGCGGTTTATTTTCGTAAAAGAATAAGTTTCCTTTGGTTTTCTGAAAAAGTCGTTATCCAAGAAAATCCCATATTTTCTTATAAAGAAAGTCATGTTATCCATTCGTTATACAGTTTGGTTAAGAGCAGTTATCTTCTCCTAGGAAAAACCCTTGTTTTCCTAATAGTCGTGGTTAGTTCTTGATTCGGAATGCTATGTACTAGTATCTTCCATACTTGTAGTATTAGTTAGGTATTCTGATATCCTAGTTATCCTACACACGAATGTCGAATATCTATTATACTCAGCCGTATTTTCGAATATTTGGAGACACTTAGAGACGTACACTAACTGTATATTCGATGTTCTGGTGACTTCCAAAGGCGTACTTTAGACGTATTTCCGAAGCTCTGTCGACATCCAAAGGCGTATGTTTTCGAAACTCTATCGATATCCAAAGGCGTACTTTCGATTTATTTCCGAAACTCTGGTGGCACTCAAAGCGTACTCTAGCTGTATTTTCGAAGTTCTATGCCATCCAAAGGCGTGTACTATCTGTACTTTCGTCGTTCTGTTCCTAGCTATACTTTCGTCGTTCTGTTCCTAACTGTAATTTCGTCGTTATGTTCCTAACTGTACTTTCCTCGTTCTGTTACTATCCGAAGGCGTATCTTATTAATATTAATCCTAATTTATGATTAGTATGAATCCTTCTCAAATTATAAAATGTAACATAGATTATAACACTTTATAAAGAAATCTACAATTCATCTGAAAGCTAACTCTGCAATTCGAACTATTGGTTAATACGATTTTCGATATTAAAAGCATGCTGAATATAAACATTTGAACTGAAATAGTAAGTTTGAGTAAATTATTTCCTTGTACTTTTGCTTGTATTCCCCCCCCCCCCTGAAAACTATTGAAAAACATGGAAAAAGAGTAGGGGTATGAACTCACCAATCGAGGAATGTATCGGTTTGGATGCTAAACGTCAGTTCGGGACTTTAAAACGTGCGAGGTTCCTATGTAATATGAAAAGATACACATTTGAATCTAATTAGACCCTGAACCATGAATCACATATGAATAAACACTTCGAGACGTGAAAACACTTCATTACAAGTGTTTGGAGTGACCCGGGTGGCATCTAAGGGTGTGTATGGCTTGAATATGGAGTTTGCTCTTCAAGAGTAAACTCCTAATGGAGTTTTCGGCCCAATGACCAACTCCCCATGAGTTTACGGCCAAAAACTCATGGTGGGGGTGTTCTTGGGTGCTAAATGGTCTTACAACTCTTGTGGGGTAATGGTAGGCTTGGTTTTGAGGCATTGTAAAGGGATTAAATTAACACATGGACCATTTGAGGAGTTTACAGAAGTAAACTAGTAGTTTACGGCCGTAAGCTCCCTCATACCCATTCCTTTGGTGTTTTTTGGTCCTAGGTCAATCACATGTGATACTAACTCATTTTACAAGCCTTGGATGGAATTTAGGGCATCATTTGACCATGTTTTAGGAGTTTACGGCCCAGGAACCTATCCTTGGGGGGTTTACGACAGTAATCTCCCATGGGGTGGTTTTCATCAACTTTAAGGCCCCTAACTCGTTTGTGGTTGCTTCTAGACTTTATTCCAAGGCTTAGGGTGTTTAAGAGGCATTTTAACACCTTAAAAGGAGTTTACTGCCCATGAATTGGTGTTTACGGCCCAAGCATGTTCTTGGGCCATAAACTGATGTTTACTCCCTAAATGTTGAGTTCAAGGTGTTCCAATTGCATCCAAATAAGTCCTTAAGTCGTTTCCAAGCTCCATAAGTGATTTGGGAGGGTTTTTGGGCTCCAAAACCCATTTTATGTGAGTTCACGGCCTAGGACTGTTCTAGGGCCGTAAACTCATGCTAATGGTCCTATTTCATATATTAAACACGAATTTGAAGGCTAAAGATGTTATATTATGAGCTAGGATTGTTACCTTGATGATTTGGAGCTTTAATTTGATGATTTTGGACTTAGAGCTTGGATTGGAGGAGAGAGAGCAGAGAGAGAGAGAGTGAAAAAGGCTTCAAATGAGGTCCTTTGAACTTTATATATGGTTTGGGTTTGGGACACAGTGGAATTCTACCCGATACTGATGTTAAACGAGGCTTTTGGTCGCATCTGATTAAGTTGTTGTAACCCGACGTGGTCGAAACTATAAATTTTCTAAATAATAATTTGGGATGTTTTCATGAGTTTCTAACGTGTTTGGATACCAATTAAGTCATAATGGAAGTCTCAAAAATAATGACTTAATTTAAAAACTTAAACGGAAACAATTCGAAAAAGATGAATTTTATGGACGGAAACGGGTTACGGCGATGGAGCAAACTTCGGGTTGTCACAATAAGGCTATAATTACCGAGTGTATACATTAAGGTTATATAATTGAGATTTTATAGACTTAGAATTGGTGATTTTCACTCTACTTCCTGTTCCTTGTTTGGTTGTGGTTTTAGAGTATGATCACTTATTCAAAGGTCTATTTGATATGGATTATATATAATTTGTATGCATTAAGTGATTATAGAAAGACCTGGTAAGGATCATTTTCGTAAAAATATATTTTTAATAAAAATGTTTATTAATCTCGTAGATTCTTTAGACATTTCCATTCTCGCACAACCGACACACCTAGACATTGTAATAAGCCAACAGAGGAATCGAGACAAAACCAAAAAAGGGTTCACGAAGAGGATTTCGGGAAAGGATCGGACGAAGAGAAAGATAATAGAAAAATCGTTAACAAACCTTACCCTGTTAAGAACAAACTAGAGAGCACCATATGCATGACACCATTAAATCAGAAATTGATATAAACTAGTGAGTCGGTGATTACACTACTCAAAGTATGTATTAAATTTATAACTTCTTTCATCACAACTAGTAACTGTAAATCAAGCAACGAAACTTCAATGAGGGTAGTCACTATTGAAAATTGATAAGTTTATTTTACATAAACTCATGTTATAAATTTTTTACAAAACACTTTCGGAGCATGGTACACTTAAACTACAATAACCTAGTTCGTATGCCATTCAATTTATAACCACTACCGATATCTTATCAACCTTTCATCTTTAAACTTTATTACAGAAAGATGCCGCCTCGTAGATACATCAGGCGTAATAAAAACACGACAACAAATCCACCACCGCCACCTCCACAATATGACCCCGCTATGTACCAGGCTGCGGTGAGTACCGTTGTAGCAGCCCCCATGTCTCATATACACGCAAGTGGTACCAATGGGACGGGAAGTGGTGCTAACTCATCTAACCATGAAAATAGCCATGGAAATCCTAGGGAATTTACATATAAAGACTTCATGAATTGCAAACCCAAATCCTTTGGTGGGAATGGAGGATTCATTGCTCTAATGAAATGGTTCGAGAAAACATAATCAATTTTTGAAATTTGCACGTGCCCAGAGGGGAGAAAAGTCAAATTTGCTTCCTGCACCTTTTCCGACAGGGCTCTGATATAGTGGAATGGCCATGTCAAGTCACTGACCCTTGCAGTGACAAACTCAATGGGTTGGGAAAGCCTAAAAACAATGATACTAGAGGAGTATTGCGTGAGGGGTGATGTGAAAAAACTAGAACAAGAAATGTGGGAGCTTACCATGATAGTTTCAGACATAGTAGTCTATACTAATAGGTTTAGTGATCTAGCGGTACTATGCCCTAGGAAGGTTACCCCAGAGAGAAAGAAGATAGATAGATACATATGGGGACTATCTCCTCATATTCAAGGAAAAGTGTTAGCTGCAAAATCTCTCACGTTCGATACTGCCAAGCATTTGGCACAGACACTCGTGAACCATGGGGTTCACCAAGGAATAATGGCCCCCATTCCTGAGCCAACAAAAGAGGATGACAATAAGAGAAAGTATGAGAGCAAGAAGAAAAAGGGACAGCCAACTCAAGAGGCCTCGAAGAGACAACAAATAGTTACTGTTCATGCTACCACAACACCTGACACTCCAGCAACCACTAGTCGATATGTTGTAAACCTTCCGAAATGTAACAAATGTAACTTTCATCATACTGGAGTTTGCCAGAAGATGTATTGCAAGAACTACAAAAGGACTGGGCACCCTGCTTGTTTTTGTAGAGCACCGGTGCAACCAATCTCATAGGTCCTTGGCATTGGAGTAAGCCATGCCTATTACAGGTGTGGCGAAACTAGACACTTCCGGAGTGATTGTCCAATAACAAGGAACTCTGGCAAAGATGGAAGAATACTAATGATCACTGGAGGAGAAAGTGTTCCAGAACCCCTATGAACAGCGGTACGTTTTCCCAATGAAAATATTTAAAACTTAAAACTTTTTATAGAAAATTATACATTACACTTTCGTTCGAACAAAACACATAATTCATATAAAAACTAAGAATCCTTGCAGGTAAGCTATGATGACTAAGTGTATACATTAGGGTCATTTATAATTAATATTTGTAGGCTTAGAGTGAGTGATTCCGCCTTATCTCATGTTCCTTGTCTGGTTGTGGATTTAGGGCAAAATCACTCAGTCGATTGTCTTTCCAATCTTAATTATACATGACTCGTATACACCAAGCAATTATAGAAAGACATGTTAGAGATTATTTTTCATTATTTTCGATTATCGGAACACTTGTACTACTAGTACTCGCTAATGCGGTACAAAATATATGCAGTAGTAATAACAAGGATAAAATCGATAGCACTGAAAACAATTACATAGAATAATTCATCGTTCTAACAATCACTTCTTCCAAATCGACTTAACATATGTTATGATAAGAACTTTTAACGTCATCATTCGACGTGGATTGTTTTGGTCCTTACCATACCAATTCCCTATGCTACGTAAAGAACCTTTGCCTTAAATGACTGTCTAATGAAATCCTTTCAATCTATAATGACAAACTTAACACAAACCTTTGTATCGTCTCTCTCTTCAAAACTCAGAAGTACCCGTGCAAGGGGTACCATGCCTTTCTAGCTTACTTCGTAGACAAGAAACTTAAAGTGAAACACACCGATGATATTCTGAAAGTCCCTAACCTTCCCGAGATATCCCCAGTAGTTCTCCGAAAAATAACACTTGTATATCAAGTCACGTTCAAGAATAGAGATTTAGGACCCATGAGGTTAACCTATCACTTCTAAGTGTATACACGAGGGTGGTATATAACTAAGATTTTATAGATTTAGGACGTATGACTCTGCCCTATCTCCTGTTCCTTGTTTGGTTGTGGACTTGGGGCAGAGTCACCCATCCGAATGTCTTTTCAATCTTAATTATATACTACGTGTATACATAAGGTGATGATAGGTGAATCAAGTATGAGTCTTAGTGTCTTACCATGAACTTCAGGACAAAAGCTCCACAGAACTACGAGTGGACATCCTACCAGTTGGATAAATGTTGTCAAGTAAGCCAAACTTACACACTCTCTAGAATACCAGATAGAACCGAAGTACCTACCTCTATCCTAATTCCTAGTAGCCACTCAGAATTCGAATTTCGGGACGAAATTCCCTCTAACGAGGGGATAATGTAACAACCCATTATTTCATGTCAAAAATAAAATAATAAATAAAGCCAATATCAAGGAATAAAGTGATATAAATCATTTCAAGGATTCCAAGGATATAACGAATGCCGAAATGTGAGTTATAACGAAGAAGTTATGACCAATCGAAGATTCACGACAGAACCAGCACAATGTTGTGTGACGTAAAAAGTGAGTTTACAATCGAATGATTTTTAGCCTTAACAAACAAAATTAAAGTCGTAGAATTCGTTAAACCGATAACATCCACAAAAAGAACGTCCAAATCTGACTTCATATGAGGAAGTTATGATTTTTCTAAGATTCGACATAGGATTGTACAGCTCAAATTTCATATTTTAGATCGAGCAACTTTTAGCCAAAACAACCTAAACAAGAATCCATGGTTTTTTCATTTGAATTTCAACGGTAAAAAGACAGACGAAAACGGAGGTCGGATGAATAAGTTATGAGTTTTTAATGGACTTTTCCTGTCCGAGCCTGTTAAAAATATAACTTTAAAAATAATTCAAAATTAGCCAATGGAGTCTAAACGAAATTTGTAGATCTTGATCTCACCTACACGTGGATATAAAGACCGTCAAAACGGATCTCGTATGCAAAAGCTGTGAATTTTAGAAGTTCAAGGCACAAATTACGAGGCTGGTCTGAAGGAGTACCCCCAGCGTATGAGATTACGTTGCGTGTACTCGGTGGATAGACCTCCACGTCACCCCTTCCTTCGCATGCAACATGTATTACACGCAGATTGACACGTCCAAAGACACGCATCACCGAACGTGCAGCGTACGAGGGTACGCCCAATGTACCGAAGTTACGCCCATCATACTCTGAGGTTTCAGCCTCCCATAAATAGGATACAAGGCTTCTGATTTTTGCTTACAAAATTCAAAACCTCTATCCTCTTAAACACTCATTTAAGCCACTTTTAACCCCACGAAGTGTCAGGAACACCCCCAACACCCGAAGAAAGGCCGGAGCTCTGAAGTCTTCGATAAAATAATCTTTTCCTATCGAAACTCTACCCGCATAGAACCCGGTTTTTCATCAGAAACTCGCGGTTTCTTTAAGAAAGATCATTTATAGAAATGTAACGCTGCCCAAATCGCTACTTATCAAGTGAGTTCATACCCCCATATTTTTCCATGATTTTTCAATATTTTTAGGGGGGATACAAGTAAAACACAAGAAATCTTGTGATTAAAAACATAATGTACATATTATGTCTTCTTACCGTTAGTAGTTATCAAATCGTGAAATTGGTTTAAACATGGTAGTAAACTTATAAACAACGATAGGTACAGTTTATGGAACAAAGGGATTTTTTTTTACAAAATTACCTGTTATTTATAAAAAAAAATTCCCATTATTACTTGTAAAGTCGTTGATCTAGTTTGTGATACATGTCTTCGTGTACTTACATAAGTACCAGTGGAAGTCTCACTTTATGAACCAGAGTCTCCTGGAGGGAGAGCGTGAGTTTGTGTATAGATCTATATGGGATTGACAATCCCTCACCTTTACTGTTAGTAACAGTTGGACCGGCAGGTCTACAGGTGACAAACGTTATAAATGATATTGGCGTCCGATTCACATCGTATAAACTAGTAAGGTCATAAGAACTCACAAGTAGAAAACATAGACATATTTACATAGTAATATACTTTTCCTTAAACAATCTCAAGAGATTTTAATTATGGGATTGTTCAGTATATACAATATGGTTAGATAAAACTGATGTTTGGTAAATAGTGGAATGTATGACTTCCGCCTTACTTCCTGTTCCTTGTTTGGTTGAGGGCTTAGGATAGATTCACCAACTCAACTGTTTGTTAGATCTCGGTTATATACAACTTGTATGTATTAAGTGATCATAGGAGGCTAATATCATCACATCAGGTTTTCTGGGTAAACAAGTCTTTATTCAATTTAACTTATCAACTAAATTAGATATCATTAAAGTAAGTATATTGATTACACTTATGCTTTTCGATCTTCGAACAACATAGACTACAAGTCAGTTTTATAGAAAATATTGGATTTTCTCTAGTAAACATCGTTCTTAAGAGATAAACAGTTTTCGATAGAACTTTCTGAAAACAATAACCTTATTACCAAAAATAATGTTTCACAATTGAGTTAGTAAAACTAGAAACTTATCTATAAAAGTTTTAATACGTATTATTAAACTAGTATAACATAAAGGACCTTAAATGGTTAATTCTATAATTCCTAAGTTTATACATCAGAGTTATATATAATTAATATCCGATAGGCAGTGGAATATGTGACTTCTGCCTTACTTCATGTTCCTTGTTTGGTTGTGGGCTTAGTGCAGAATCACACATTTAACTGTCCGTTCGATATTATATTATATAGAGCTAGTATAAACTAAGTGATTATAGAAGGAATTCTTGTGGTTATCATTTTACAAAAATGAAATACAAGATTTTCATTAGGAATATTTTCATCAGATATTGAAGAACTATTACAGTTAGCTCTTTAAACACCTAATGAATACGTTAGGGTTATATACAATGAGGATCTAACAAACAATGGGATATTTGACTTCCGCCTCATTTCTTGTTCCTTGTTTGGTTGTGGGATTAGGGCAGATTCACACAATCAATTGTTTGTTTGATCTAGATTGTATATAACTTGTATTCATTACGTACTTATAGAAGGAATTCTAAGAGTCATTTTTACTTGTCCTTCATCACATCAGAAAATATAGGATTTTCTGGAGGAACAGGTGAACCTTTCCAAAGAAATTAGAGTGTACTTTTTATAACAAAAATACTTATGAATTCAACATCTTAAATGTTGATACTCTCTTTCAAACCACTTGTATTCTCAGGATCGTTAGTAGACACGTATCCTCTCGGGTGTTGCGAAGATGGAGCTATATGTCTTAACTTTTGTTGAACTTCTAATGTATTTCAAGTAATGTTTTGAACATAATGTAAATATTATATTATCAATATGATGGTTGTTGTAACATTGATTACTATGACACATGTGTTGTGGTACTTAACATGAAGTAATCTACCCTCGAACGTTTCCGCCGTTCAGTTTCGGGGTGTGACAGTTAATATCTTTATATATGGTGCAAACCCTAAAATTTAGGGTTTGCAACTAGACAGGTTATGCCCAGCATATGGTTGGGGACACCCATCATATGCAAGGCTTCCCCCTGCTTCACGCCTTCATCGTGTACGCCGAGCGTACACTATGTACGCCCAGCGTACTATCTTTGTCACAATTACCATATATGATGCTTAATTGAATCGAAGGGAAATACCTGATGAATCAGATTTTACAAATCACCCCCGCTTGAATTAGACTTCATCCTCGAAGTCTGCTGTTGCTACTGGAAATAACTCGGGCTAATGCTCCTTCATCTCGTCCTTTGGCTCCCACGTCCATTCTGAACCCTTACGGTGCTACCATTGCTCCTCCACCAGTACTACTTCCTTGTTTCTCAAAGACTTGGTCTTCCTGTCGAGAATGGCTACAGACCTCTCAATGTAGTTCAGGTGGTCATCCACTTGTATGTCCTTGAGAGGAACCACCTCGAAATCATTGGCTATGCACTTCCATAGCTGCAAAACATGAATAGTGTTGTGGATCTATCTAAGCTCCTCCGGAAGGTCCAGCCGATATGCTACCTTGCCCACCCTGGTTACCACCCTGAAAGGTCTTATATACCTGGGGGCCAGTTTTCCCCATTTTCTGAAGTGGATGACGCCTTTCCAAGGTGACACCTTCAGAAGGACCATATCGCCAACCTAAAACTCAAAGTCCGATCGACATCTATTAGCATAGCTCTTCTTCCGACTCTAGGCCGTCTGGAGTCTACTCCGGACCTATTGGATCTTCTTTGTCGTCCTGAGTAACACCTTGGTACTCCCCATGACTCTCTGCTCAACCTTACCCCAGCATATTGGGGTCCTGCACGTCCTTCCGTAAAGCATCTCGAAGGGAGGTTGGTTGATACTGGCGTGGTAGCTATTATTAAAGGAAAACTCTACCAAGGGAAGGTAGGTATCCCAGCTCCCACCTCATCACGACCTCTACCTTGGCCGTATCGACCAGTGTAACGTTCTAGTTGACGAGCTGCCCCAGAAACTACACCTTGCGCTACCAAAACTCGTACTTGGAGAACTTTGCGGAAAGTCTCTCCCTCCTCAGTATCTCCATAACCTCCCTCAAGTGCTCCTTCTGTTGCTCCTGCATCTTGGAATAGACCAATATATCATCAATAAAGACTATCACATACCGATCAAGCATCAGTCTGCATACACGGTTCATGAGATCCATGAACACGGCAGGAGCATTGGTGACCCCAAATGGCATAACCACGAACTCATAGTGGCGATAGTGAGTTCGGAAAGAAGTTTTATGTACATCCTCATCTCTGACTCTCATCTGGTGATAACTTGAACACAAAACGAACTTGGAAAACCAAGATGCCCCCTGAAGCTGGTCGAAGAGATCGTCAATGCTCGGGAGTGGGTAACGGTTCTTTACCGTTACATTATTCAACTCCCGGTAGTCTATACACATCTGGTGAGACCCGTCATTCTTCTTCATGAACAGAGTTGGGGCTCCCCAAGGTGAACTGCTGAACCTCATAAATCCCTTGTCTAACAGCTCCTGCATCTATGTAGACAACTCCTGAATGTTGGGAGGAGCGAACCGATACAGTGCCTTAGCTATCAGTGCCGCACCCGCAACTAGGTCAATCTTGAAGTTCACCTGTCTCTCTGGAGGTACCCCAATCAATTCCATCAGGAACACGTCCGGATACTCCCGCACAACTGGCACATCATCCACAGTCGCCTTACACTCCACCTGGGTATCCAAAACGTAGGCAACAAAACCTGTACATTCCTGATGAAGTTAGCGCCTGGCTCTCGCTGCTGAACATATCACTGGTCAATGATGCGATCTCTCACACTAAATCATCAGCACTCCCCTGCTTGGGGTCCTGACCAGAACGAACTGCTGCTTGATCGAGGTCGTTGTCTCGGTCAAAAATAAACCAACACACACACTAGAAAACTAGGGTAAGTAGGGGTCGAATCCACGAGGAGGTTGTGGTCAAACTTTGTGTTAAAATAGTTAATGAAAAACTGCTAGCAATTGTCAGGAAAAAAGATTAAAGCAAAGATTAAACAGAAAGTTTGGAAATTTATTAACGAAACCAAAAATCTCAATAAGTAAACTAGAGTACTCCCGGGTCAGTTATGGACAGTGTAGATTCACACACTTTCTTCCCTAGAATCCTAATTCAGTTACTTAGATGCAATTAGGGCTTATTATCTTGTAACACATAATTTTGGGCACACGATATGTTCATTAAAATGGTTGTCTTACTCCCTATGTCTAAATGGATTAGGAACAATTAGTGAACGAGCAATAAAGTGTCTTACAATTACCTATTACAACATTAAGTTTCAATATCATTAGTTGGAATAATATATATATATATATATATATATATATATATATATATATATGTGTGTGTGTGTGTGTGTGTGTGTGTGTGTTGATTCAATCACTTGTATTTATTCCGAAACAAATTCAACTTGGAACAAATGATGAATCGATAATAAACTATTTTAATAATGACATCAAAGAATTCATACAACCCAATTTCAATTATCATTACCAAATATCATCACATGTAACATAAAACAACAATTCAAATTAACTAGAATCAAGTAATAATCAAGTGTATTCATCCAAAAGTCCTAAACATCCCCGGAAGTAACCCTAATGGTTTAGCCTTCAATTGAGTTCATAAAACAGATAAATTGAATAAAATGCATAATAAAATCCAATAATAAACTTGAAATCATGACACAATTATAACCTAATGAGTATCAAAGTTTGAAACGATAAAACCTTGAGGGACAAGTAAGGAAATTTGAAATTGTAGTGGTGATGATGAACATCCTTGGATGAACAATCTTCTAATGTTGAATCCTTATGAACTTAATGATTTCTTCACTTGAAACCAGATTGGTGTAACGACCGAAAAATTCCAACCAATTTAAACTTTTCAAAAACAAACCGATTTCATTAAATTATTACAAAAAGGTTTTCAATACAATTTATTTAGAGTATTCGTAGAATCACATTACAACATAAACATGAGGAGCGGTACGATCACGCCTTCGCCTTGCCACGGTCTCCTGAAGAACCTGAAAAACATTAAACCACAACTGTAAGCCCGAGAGCTTAGTGAGATATCCCAAAAATACCAACCACATATACCATACACGCATAACATGCCATATCATATCCGATCACAGAACAACCATGCACTTCGGGTCTGCTGTGTGACTGGTCCGCCACACCGGCCAACAGTCCACCTGGTCCACCCTCCGATTCTAGCCATATACATCGAGTTTGCAGTGTGATTGGTCCGCCCGCACCGGGCCTTCGATCCACCTGGTCCACTCTCTGAGTCTACAGTATGACTGGTCCGCCCGTACCGGGCCTTTAGTCGGCCTGGTCCACTCTCCGAGCCTCGGCACGTCTGGTCCGCCCTCTTGGGGCCTACAGCCTATCCGGACCGCTCGCTGGGCCTTTGGGACAACCGGTCAGCCCTGGGTATCTTGGCCTACATCACAAAGCAGGACCCGCCTCAACCCAACTCCAGTCCAAACAACCATGTGCACATAAACATACAATCATATATCAATTCACAGTCAACAAGCCGATCAAAAAGATCACATAGCATATCATCATCCTAACCAGGATACCGACCTAACCGGTCACTAGCATAGCATCACCCTACATATCAGGATACCGACCTCAACCAGGTCTCTAACATACACCATCCTAACTACTAGGATGCAAACATATCAAAGCAATAACACAACAACAATACCCGGATCTCAATCCGATAAAAGGGCCGACCTTGGTGCCTTAGACCTTGTTGATATAGTGAGGATAACTCACCTCGCACTGCCGAAACTATGAACTAAAGAAGCAGATTCTCGAATCACCGACTCACCGAAAATCCCAAACTAGCCAACATAGCACAAATAAACATTAGGCCAAGCACAATACTCTTCTAAGGGTAAATTGACCATTTTACCCCTAACTCAAACCGACCCAACACTAGGTAAGCTCCCAAGCCCACCAATGGCCCAAAGTCCAGAAGTCCAAAACAAAGCCCATTATTAGCCCAATTTACTAAATTGGGCCCACCTCACCAAATGGGCCTAAACTCATGATCCATAACAACCAATAGGCCCAAAATACTCTAACCATAATGTCCAGTCACGGCCCAAAATCCAGCAACTCAAATAATAGCCCAAACCCTAAGGCCCAAAATGAAAATCCAACAGAGGGAGTACGTTGGGCGTACCCTCCTTGGTACGCTGGGCGTACACGCCGATTTGCAACAAGGGATCGGGACACTGAATCGCTACGCGGGGCGTACTCACATGTTACGCGGGGCGTAACTTCACTACTCATTAAGTCCCCATAACTTCTTAATGGCTTAAGCTCTTAAGCCCAAACTTCAGATCCCTAGGCCAAACATGCCTAAGATTCATAAACTCTCAAACTTTATCACTTGGGACGTCCATAAAGCTCTTAATCCAAGGTCTTAATCCATTAAGACCCACCTATCTCACACATAGAACCACCTCAGCCCTTAGGACCTCATTTTTCTCACTCAAGACCTCTCCTAAGGTCTGAAAGGACAGATAATCTTGACCAACTCGAAACATGCAACAAGATGAGGATTTTTGGGACAAGAATGGAGTCAAAGATTCACAAATCATAGATCTACACAATAAGAATGTCAAGCAAGAAGCTTTATACCTCAAATAGGCTCCAAAGGATGATGTCTTCCCAGATCTATAATCTCCAGCCGTTTCTCTCCTTCTTTGACAACTTCTCCTTTCTTCCTTTATGCTCTCCTTGCCAAAATAAGCTTTTCAAGGCCAAACACACCCAAAAATGGAGGTGGAACGGCTAACTAGGGTTTCTGAGGTTAAGGGAGAGCTTATGGAGGCTAGGGTATGCACCAACATGTTCCTTATATAATGGCTGACCCTAAATTTAGGGTTTTAGAACTCTGAGAGTACGTTGGGCGTACCTCTAGTACGCTGGGCGTACTCAACCTTGCACCCGCGTCACTTACCCAAGTACGCTGGGCGTAATCCTAGCTTACGTTGGGCGTACTCGGCGAGTCCCCAAATTTCATACTTGCCCCTCATTTTCCACTTTTCCCACAAGATGACCAAAATATCATTTCTCTTAAATCCCGGGGACTCACTATTAGGTACTCTTAGGAACGGGACGTTACAATTGGAGTGATCAAAAATGTGTTTGGAGAAGGTTTGGATGTGTTTGGAACCCTCCAAAACTGGGCAAAATCGCAGGGGGGGAGTCTCTTTTCGATTAGAATTAAATCTCCTTTATATAGGTGCTTAAAAACTGATTTTCGGAGCTATTTTCCGCATCGACGTCATAGTGGGCATCTTAGACGTCATATAAGATGTTTGGGCATCCTTCGGGACATTTTACATGTCTACTGTCGTCCTTGATTTACACTTGAAAATGGCCTAAAACATGTTGGCGTCCTAGGGGACGTCTTCGATGCTTTCTAGGACGTCCTTCATCTTTGGTGCCCCTTTTGGTGATGAAAACGGTGGAATCAGCAAAAACGCAAAACATTAAAGTTGTAGGAAATTTTGTCTAGTTTCCACACTTCTTCATTCATGTCAATCGGAGCTCTAAATCTTGAGATATGATCAAAACATTGAAGAGTGGTAAAATTTCTCAACACCATTTTTCTTCATTTCCTTTAGCAATTCATCTTTCATGCTTGTTAGCTTCATTTTGCTCGTTTTTCTTGCGGGTTCCACCCACTTTAGCACTAAGTAGTTTCCTGCACATAATGTTCAACATTCTATCAAAGTAATGTCATTCTTGGGAAATTATACATCAATTCAACATATTTAGTACAATTTATTGTGCTACAAATATAGACCAATCAAACCTCCCCAACTTTATTCCAAACTCGTCCCGAGGTTGGCCTGAAGTAATCATCGTAGGATTACTCCATAATCCTAAGAAAAACTCAATGGAATCATAAATGTCGTACATTTCATCAAAATATTTTCAATAAGCACAATATATTGATTTTGGGGATTATTAGTTGTTTATTCAGATTTTTTAAACTCAAAATACATGTTAGGCTTATTTTACTTTGTTTTTTGAAACCCTCCAATTTTTAAACCCTTTCCAATAATCACCCTCATGAGAAATCAGTTAAACTCATTGCCAAAGTCCCGTTTTCAAGGTTCACTAACATAGTTAGCGCGGTCGGTAACAGTTAATGGACTAACCCATACACTACCCCTATCGAGGGGTCACATATTGTTTCACACAATGTCTTCAACTTGAACTTTTCTTCATATTCATCTTGATTGTGCATTCTTCAAGTTCTTTTATTGCTTCATCGAATTTGATCATCTTTGTATTTGACTTGAGCTTGAATATATATACTTGGAAGTTCTTCAATGTCTTTTGATGCTTTTTGGTTGTGTGAAAACAATAATAGACCCCTCCTAACCCCAAAGGTGTAGGAGTAAGTAAGACCAAGTACTCAGAGCATGATGACACATATTGTTCGCTTGGGTCCTCAATTGAAAGATCGTAGGCTCGAGACAAAAACCTTCATTTTTCAAACTTGGGTATTTCACATAACATTTTTAAATAAATATAACTTTTCCAAACCGGTTAAGCAACCCACAAATCAATATTAAATAGATATTATGACTTGATGTACGAAACTCATATAATTTTCCATCTTGATGAGTTGCATTCAAGATATAGAGAAGCTACTAACTCATCACATATTTCATGGAACCAACCCAGGAGAGAATGATAATAATAATGAGTTTAAGATAGCAATACATTCGTCCCAAATTGATTATCCGAATAAAAATCATTAAAACTATCAAATATATATATATATATATATATATATATATATATATATATATATATATATATATAAGAGGAGGATATACCTGATGGTACCGATGGCAGAGACATTTTTGATTTCCAGAAAAGCTTCACTACAAGGAGGAAATTACATAATGTTTCATTATGCCCGAATGAAAGCCGAAAAAATTATGATTTTTTTTAAATTTGTCACTTTTCTTCTATCTTCAGTTTTCTTATTGTGTACACCCCCTCCCCAAGTTAAAGTCTTGCATTGTCCTCGATGCATCCAGAGACAAATTCCTAAAATAATAACAAAAAAAACTACAAGCACACAAATCAAATCAAATAAAAATAAATCACACTAACTGACCCTCAATTTAGACGGGGTCCATGATTGCACTTGGCACATACAACAAGCCTTTTAAACCCCTCGGTTACCGCTAGCGGACGAGTGAAGTATCGTGAGGGTTTTCAGTGAACACACCCACAAAGTTCCAAAATTTCCAAGTTTAACGTCATTAGCAGGACAAGTTACCTCGACCGATGTCTATAGAGGATCATATGTTTGTTGACTTCTTTGAAAGCCAACCAGGAGATCGCTGACCTTACTTTGAGGAACCGGATCATGTGGCAAACCTTTTTTGGCCTTGTGTAAATCAACTATTTTGCGTTTAATCCTTCCACGATGATGCTTAAACCTTATTTTGAAGAACCATGCATATTTCCATCTAGTAACCTTCTTTAATTGATACTTGATATCATGTAACACTTTCATTTTTGATTTTTGAGAGTGTCTATATTCATGCTTCTTATTTCCTAATCTTCTTTTCTTGTGTTGACTCGTGCAATCATCTAGTGCTTTTGACCTGTTACATTATAAAAATTTCTCCAAATTGTGGGTGGTGCCATAGAACATATTTGCGGTATGCTCATAGACATAATCATGAGTAGTATTGATTACAAATAAGTCACCGCTGGTTGGAGGATCATTAGTAGGTCCAAACAAAGGAAATATTACTTTATGGTTTCCACATGGCACATTTATCGCACCTTCTCGACTACTTATACGGGCATATATAGTTGTCAAGAGGAGACGATCAATGATGACATTTGGTTGTTTATTTTTGACCAATAGTTTCGAACCCATCACATCAAGAAGTTTTGGTTCATATTCTTTCAAAGTTGTTGGGAAAGGGGTGATGTTAACCTCCACGGACCCCTCCCCAACTTTGGACGCTTCCGAATCAAGAAACTCTTTATTAGATTTTTCCAATTAGATCACTTCTTGTTTGATTTCAATTATGCTTTCAGTATCATCGTCGTATAAAGGTACATAATCCTCCATAACAACCTCAATTTTGGGTGGTGTATGTTTATGCACTTTATTATCAAACAACTTATCGCTACATAAAAGAGTTACCTCATTATCTTGTGTAGCATTCGAAAGATTGCCAAGTGGCTGTCAACTTAGCTACTCTCTTATTTGTTCCGGTTGGCTTTCAAGCGTGGAAATTGTTTTGGAGCTTTCTTCCTCCATGTTGAAGGTTTCATTCAACAAGTCCAACATTTGATCCAACTTCTTGTTGAATGAAGGTTCATCTGATTCATCGTTGTCTAGCAAACAAGATGATTCATGGTGATGGATTTGAGCTGAATTTCCAGTCCACCAACAGTCATCATCATATCGATCATCGTATGGATCATCATTATATGAATCATTATATGGATCATTATAGTATTGATATTGGGCTGAATTTTCGTTCCCCAACCACATATCTTGATTCATGTAAGTGTACTCCTCCATTCACGACTTTCCCTACAAAAAAAAACAATAAAGAGTGAAGATTCTGAACTAGAAATAAAACAAAATAAAAATAAATAAATAAAAAAAAATATAATGACTACTTCAACACAATAGTTTAAGCGAACAATCTCCCTGGCAACGGCGAAAAATTTGATCGAGGTCGTTGTCTCGGTCAAAAATAAACCTCACACACACACACACACTAGAAAGCTAGGGTAACTAAGGGTCGAATCCACGAGGAGGTTGTGGTCAACCTTTGTGTTAAAATAGTTAATGAAAAACTACTAGCAATTGTCACGAAAAAATATTAAAGCAGAGATCAAACAAAAAGTTTAGAAATTTATTAATTAAAACAAAAACCTCAATGAGTAAACTAGAGTACTCCCGGTTTAGTTATGGACATCTTAGATTCACAAACTTTCTTCCCTAGAATCCTAATTCAGTTACTTAGATGCAATTAGGGTTTATTATCTTGTAACACATAATTTTGGGCACACGATATGTTCATTAAAATGGTTGTCTTACTCCCTATGTCTAAATGGATTAGGAACAATTAGTGAACGAGCAATAAAGTGTCTTACAATTACCTATTACCATATTAAGTTTCAATATCATTAGTTGGAATAATATATATATATATATATATATATATATATATATATATATATATATGTTGATTCAATCACTTGTATTTATTCCTAAACATATTAAACTTGGAACAAATGATGAATTGACAATAAACTATTTTAATAATGACATCAAACAATTCAGACAACCCAATTTCAATTATCATTACCAAATTTCATCACATGTAACATAAACAACAATTGAAATTAACTAGAATCAAGTAATAATCAAGTATGTTCATCCGAAAGTCCTAAACATCCCTAGAAGTAACCCTAATGGTTTAGCCTTCAATTGAGTTCATAAAAAAATAGCTTGAATAAAATGCATAATAAAATCCAATAACAAAATTGATATCATGAAACAATTATAACCTAATTATTATCAAAGTTTGAAACAATAAAATCTTGAGGGACAAGTAAGGAAATTCCAAAATTGTAGTGGTGATGATCAACATCCTTGGTTGAACAATCTTTTAATATTGAATCCTTATGAACTTGATGATTTCTCGTCTTGAAACCGGATTGGAGTGATCAAAAACGTGTTTGGATAAGGTTTGAATGTGTTTGGAACCCTCCAAAACTAGGCAAAATCGCAGGGGGGGGGAGTCTGTCTTCGATTAGGGTTAAATCTCCTTTAAAAAGGTGCTAAAAACTGATTTACGGAGCTGTTTTCCATGTCGACGTCATAGTGGGAATCATAGACGTCATATAGGACATCTGGACATCCTTCAGGACATTTTACATGTATTCTTTCGTCCTTGATTTACACTTGAAAATGGCCTAAAACGGGTAAGCGTCCTAGGGGACGTCTTAGATGCGTTCTAAGAAGTCCTTCATCTTTGGTGCCCCTTTTGGTGATGAAAACAGTAGAATCAGCAAAAACGCAAAACATGAAAGTTGTAAGAAATTTTGTCTAGTTTCCAGAAATTCTTCATTCATGTAAATCGGAGGTATAGATCTTGAGATGTAATCAAACCATTGAAGAGTGGTCAAATTTCTGAGCACCATTTTTCTTCATTCCTTTAGCAATTTGTCTCCCATACTTGTTAGCTTCATTTTGCTCATTTTTCTTGCAGGTTCTGCCCACTTTAGCATTAAGTAGTTGCCTGTATATAATGTTCAATATTCTATCAAAGTAATGCCATTCTTTAGCAACTATAAATTAATTCAACATATTTAGTACAGTTTATTGTGCTACAAATATAGACCGATCACTGCTGACAGTCGATCTACGCCCCATTAGTGCTCAACCAATCCATGCTTATGATGACCTGGTTCCCATGAAAAGGAATGGGAACCAAAACCACGAGCTAACATTCGTCATACATCCTCCGTTCACAATCTCTATAAACCTCTGATTCCCGGACGGATCGGTCGTCGGCAATCTCAACCTCTAAAAGACAATCTAACATGACTGAAGACTCAACAAACCTCTTGCTGAGTGGAAGAGAAATGAAAGATCAGGTAGCTCCCGAGTCAAATAACACTAACATTAGGATACCGTTCACATGGAATGATGCTATAACAGAATACATCAAACATAAATATCAAAAGTGAAACATAATAAAAGATAGGGAGAAGATACATATCCATCACCACATCTGGTTCAACACGCGCATCCTCGGCAGTCAGGTGGAAGGCTTGGCTCCTCACCACAGGAGCATTTGGCTTGCCCATCTGTGATCTATAGGGTCGCTGGAGCTGGGTGCCACCACTGGCGCTCCTGATACCATCTCGAGCAATTGGCCTTTTTATGGCCTTGCTGGTTATAGTGAAAACAAAGCATATCTGATATGTGAATAGTAGGGGTAGGGCAGTATAATCCTTGCTGAAGTGCCTAGTCTTGTTGCACCTATAGCATCCCGATCCCCCTACCCTTCAACCTCCCTCATGTGACTTGCTCCATTTCCCACAGCGGCCCCGACCCTACTGGCCCTTCGGCCTCGATTCGAATTCCTTGGGTTTCTTCACCGAAACCCCAGTCGTCTGCCCAGTCTCCACCTTCCTCTTCCTCATGTTCTCTATATCAATATCCCTCTCTCGAGCCCTGGCTATCATGTCATCCAAGGTCGGGCACGCCGAGTAACTTACACGTTTCCGAATATCAGCTCTCAACATGTTACGGTACCAAGTTTTCTTCATCTCCTCATCACCCGCGTACTAAGGTACCAACTAGGACCTCTCCCTAAAATTTATGGTAATCTCTGCCACTGTCTCTATAGTTTGCCTCATCTTTAAAAATCCTTGCCTAGTTGTGGCATCTCCACAGCTGGTGCAAACTCTACTCGAAATATGGTCAAAAAGTCCAACCAGGTCATAGCCTCAATAGTTGGAGCACGCAAAGTATCATCGACTGTCTCCCACCAGTCTCTAGCCCACTCCCTCAAACAAGTAGCAATATACCTGACCTTCGACCCCTCGGGGCAGAAGCTCGTCAACTGTGTAGACGTGATGTCTTCAATCCGTCTCCTAGCCATAATGGGGTCTTTCACTCCGTTGAAGTCAGGTGCTTCACATCCCCTGAAGTCCTTAAAGGAGAATGTGCGAGTCCTAGACTGGCTAAGTGTCATGTAACTCCTGAATGCCCAAGGCGATCCTCCATCAGCTCAATGATACCCTCCTTAATCAACCCAAAAATCATCGGTTCACCTCAAGGATGCCTCTCATAATCTCAAATGCTATGAACTCGTGTAATCCATCATCTACTGGCTCGGAACCCATACTCAAACCTGAACTAGACCATGACCCTCTTACTCTGTGGCATGTCACTACTATTCTAAAACAAAACACACACAATTGTCATGGTCATACATATCATCATGAGGCCTCACGCACACTAATAGTTCCCTGGTTTTATCTTAGCTTTCCTTGTCTCAAGTACGGATCCCTGCTTTCAGTAGTACGAGCCCATACTACCTTCCACATCTATCCGTACTTTCCTCAAGAATTGTCTTGACTCCACTAAGTCCCTTTCATTACTACTGCTCTATGAGCTATTCTCATCCTAGGTTTACCCTAGGGTAATCTCTGACCCACTCTCTGCCTTCAGTTGCATAAGAAATCCCTACTATCTCTCCTTAACTAGCTCTTGGATACCATTACATATCACTAATACTAGTTAATTCTTCGAATGAGAGGTCCAACCCTACAACGGTTGTGTTGGTTTAGGTTTCTATGCCCATAACTATAATTGGTATGTACTTGACCCGATAGTAGCATGGTCCTTTTAGGTTGCCTTCACCGGAGCAATTTGATAGGATGGAATTTTGAGCAAGAGGTTATTTGTGATTTATTAATATATTATATGAATAACATATTAATTGAGAAATTATATTAATTAATTGGTTTTGACCAAGAATTAATTTGGAATTAATTTAGTGATCAAAAGAGACTGATTAAATTTACAGGGAATGATTAGGTAAATCATTAATACTTATAATTTGTGCTAATGATCCATGTTGATTAGGAATGGACTAAATCTATGTGAGAGTCCATGAAGATTTAATCCAAAGGGCCTATCATATGGATTGTTGGAATACTTAAAGGTGTAAGTAAATTAGGGTTTTATGTAAGAAACCCTAAGGATTCCACACTATAAATTGAACCCTTATCCTTCCCAAAATCGGCCAATGCATTCCAAGGTGAAACCATATCTGATTTTGGTGCTTCCTAAACTCTCTCTCATAAGCCTCTTCTTGATTTTGGTGTCTGTGACTTGTTAGAGGTATCACATTTGAGGTACTAAGCTCTTGAAAGGACAAGTTCTACAAGCTACAACAAAGAGGTATTTATTTAACTTGTTTTTATGTTGTGAATCTCAAATTGTATGCTAGTTAGGGTTCATGTTTTGGATAAATGAAAACTGCAGGTATAACTTGAGAAAACATACATCCGAAGCATTAGGGTTGTATGTGCACCATAGGATTGTTATAGTGCTCAAAACCCATCAAGTTGCACTCGGACAAGAGCTGTGAAATAGGGTTAGACCTAACCTTCTGAAATTATTTAGTCCTCGCAATATGTAACTTAACGTATTTGTTTACTAGTTAATTAAATATAACTAGAACTCATAAAAACACAAAGCAGGTAACATTCGAGCATTAAGTAACCAAAACGAAGCATATACTAATCAAGCCATCATATCACTGACTAATCAGTACTTGCATGCAGTTCAATAAGCTCATATAGTAAGAACACAAGGCATCCTTCCTAGATCCTTAGCCCTAATCTAGCATGAAATTCTCAAAATCATATCATATACCATATCAAACATGTATGGGTATCTAGGAGAAAACTTACTTGAGTTCGGCCGATTGCACGCATCACACTCCTTGTTCTTTCTCAAAAACCTTAATTTTAATTTTAGAAATTTTTTTATTGTAAAAACCTTTCAACCCCTCGATTTGAGTCCAGACACCTCCGAGGGTGTGTCCGAATCCCTCAAACCAAGGCTCTGATGCCAACTTGTAACACCGGAAATTTAAGACTAAAACTTTCAGTTTTAATTAAGTAGTTATAAATTCAATTGTATAAAAACACCCATAGTGACATCCCATATCAAACCAATATGTCAATAATCAAAACATGTCATAATAAACAACATCAGAGTACAACTCCCAAGAATCTTATAATGCGGAACAACATAGTTTGATGCGTTGCGATCATGTTGGCTCCTTTCCTCTCGAAGAAGAAGTACCTAAAACCAAAACTGAAAACCGTAAGCACAAAGCTTACTGAGTTCCCCCTTCATACCACATAGCATACAACAAATACATTTCCAAGCATATCTGGGTGCCGGCCTCCCATTCGGTCTATTTTAACCAGATATTGCCGAGCATAACTGGGTGTCGGCCTCCCCTTCGATCTATTCCAACTGGATACTACCGAGCATATATGGGTGCTTCCCCTCCCCATTTGGTCTATTCGAACCGGATACTACCGAGCATATCTGTTTGCCAGCCTCCCCTTCTGTCTATTCTAACCGGATACTATCGAGCATATATGGGTGATGGCCTCCCCTTCAGTCTATTCCAACCAAATACCGAGTCTATTTCACCCCTACCACTACCGCATAATATCATAGCAATTAAGCACATAAAACATAACAGATAACAGCATACCAGACAATTATCACAAAGACAATCATCACTGCTAAAAACAACTACTAACGGGCCAACATTGGTGCCTTTAACCCACTCATAGAGGAAGGTAACTCACCTCAACTGTGTATGCCGAAATCGTACTTCTCGGATGGGTCGGGACTCCTCTCCCTAAAGCATAACAAGTCACCTAGTTAGTTATTGGGTCCTAGTATAACTCTTTTATGGCCCAACCTCTAATTCATGTCGCAAGGCAACGTCCCCTATTCCTTTCCCTAATGGGCCTTTTCCCCCAAGGCCCAATCCGTAATTAATTTAATTCCCAAGTCCATTACTTTAAGTTTTCAAGCATAATAAGGCCAAAAAGGCCTAATACCATAAATCTAAGTGCAAGGCCCAGAGGCCTTACTCCACAGTGGGTCATAAGGCCCAACAAATCCATGCCCAGTCTTCTAAGGCCCAAAACCCCATTTATCCATTCTGCATGCATACGCGCAGCGTACCTGCCACGTACGCCCAGTGTATGCTACTCTTGACCACTTCGGGGAGGTTGACCCAGTACGCGCAATGTACCGGCCAATTTCCTTATAACTCATTTTGTGACTTAATCCATTAAGTCCTTACGTCTAAAACATAAATTGAAGTCCTTTAAAATGTCCTAAACCATAAAGTTACAAACTTATATCTTTGGATGCATGGATGGGGATTAAGACATGATTTAAGTCCTTAAACTCACTTTGTGACCATCTAACACTTGCGTGGTTATGGCATAACCATCAAGGCTAGATTTTTATGACTTTAAATGCTTCCAAGAGCTCAAAAGGATAGCTTTTATGGGCTAGAATCACCAGAACACAAGAAACCTCAACTATGGAGTCAAAATATCACATAATCAACCCAAAACTACAACTAAGCATGCAATGGTAAAGATTGAAGCTTGATACCTCAAATGAGTCATAAAATATGCTAAACTCTTGGATCTATAAGCTCCTCCCACGTTCTTGCTCCTTCTTCTAGCTTCTTTTTCTTCTAAACCACCAAAAATCACCCAAAAGTGCACTAAGCTAGCTCACAGAGCATGCAAGAGGTTTAGGGTTCGATTTCTACTCTTTAGGGACAGTGGACGCTAAGGGATAGAGGTTTAGGACGGATTTAATGTCTTTATATATGGTGCAAACCCTAAAATTTTGGGTTTACAACTGGACAGGTTATGCCTATCGTACTCCTGGGTACGCCCAACGTATGTAGGGCTTCCCCCGCTTCGCGCCTCGATCGTGTACGTTGTGCATACACTATGTATGCCCAACGTACGATCTTTTTCACAATTACAATATATTATGCTTAATTAAATCGAAGGGAAATACTTGATGACTCAAATGTTACATCCATTACATAGCAATTATAGCTATGGGCTTAGACACCAAATCTAATAGTCACCACTACTCACCTCCACCACCCATCACTACCACCCACCTCCACCACCCCCACCACCACCCATCACCACCAACCACTACCACCTATCACTACCACTCGCCATTACCACTAACCAGCACCCACCACCCACCACCACCCATCCCCACCACCCACTTCCACCACCCCACCACCACCGACCACTGATAACCACTGACCACCACCGATCACCACCACCCATCATGTAACAACCGCCAAAATTCGAGTCATCACTAGAATTGATAAACTTAGTTGCACATATAGGCACGACACATACTAGACTTAGTAACTAGAATCTAAGTTATAACCTAGTAGAAACTTGGAAACAAATAGAAACAATGGATGGTGTACTTAGATTTCACATTGATATGTGAATTCTATAACTACTTAACTATAGAGACTATCCATATTCAGGTCACTCTTTGACTCGAACACCTTTTCATGAATCATACACACACATTATGCACTTAACCTAGTAGTAGAAATTAGGTTAGAGTCTCGTGGAACTTAAGTCAAAGTTGAAACTATGATTAGTATACTTGGTTCGTCAAGTGCACTTGAATCTCAGAACCACTACATATAAATGCCAATAAAACCGACAAAATGGAATTACAAACATTTTTCTAACTTGCGTATGAGTTACAGAACACAAAAATAATTTGAATTCTAAAATATTCAATTTATTTTGATACCCAAAGATGTATTAAACTCCAAAACCCTAAAAGCCATAAAATCTCATATTCATAAACTTTAACCTTAAAAATTATATAAAAATAATTATGAACCTTATAATATTATATTAGAATGATTAAAGTTATGAAAATTCATTCAAAGCTAATAAAATTTATAACGTTAATATTTATCCCATATTTATAAGGTAAAAAGAAAATCAAGGATTTTTTTTATAAACAAAAACTTTACAAATGCAACTTTTATAAATATATTCGAAATTTTATAAAAATTGAGGGTTATTATATAAAATAAATGGAAGAGATGGGGAGCTCTCTCCCCATTGAAAAATTCAGATCTCTCTCCCCATATCTCTCCTCCTCACAACACACATAATAACTTTTCCAACCTACACACTCCATCTTCTTCACTTTTCTCTCTCACTCTTCAATTCCCCCAACACCATTTTCTCTCTTCCTCTCTCTATAACCATGAAATTTTTCAATAAAATGAAGCCAAAAACACTCCTTAAACTCTAAATCTTCATCATTTGAAGTAATCTTGAAGGTAATCACGAATTTTCTTTCATTTTACTTCACTTTCCTTCAAGTTTTGCCATTTTCTTGCACTTTCTCCTTCATCTACTCCATTTTATGGTAAAATCATGAACATTTACTCACACTCATGGCTTTGATGATGATGATGGTGGTAGATTTTCACCAAAAGCATCTTGCATGTTACAAAATGGTGAAGACCCATGACCGAAATCTAAGTTGAAATCATGGAAATGCACTTTTCTACAAGTTTTGATGGAAAATCACCACATACACCCTAAGTTTTCTTTTCAAAACGATTTTTGACCATTTAAAACTTATGAATGACCTTCAAAACAACATGCATGTGATGATCTTCAAGCTTAGATGCCTGACGATCAAAGTTTGTTCTTAAAAGCTTTCAAATATTTTCATAAAGGATTTATTTCCAAATAAATACCTAAGACTTCTTTTCTGTTCAAATGTGATTTTTTCTAGAATCCAACCAACAGAATACTATGATCCGTAAATTTTCAGAAATTAATGCATTTTTCTCAAATTATGATAATTATTGCAAGAAAATAGAGCAATAATTCATATAAAATACTTTCTTAGGTCTGTAGATGCTAGGTAAATTCGTGGATGACCCCTAAAGTAGATGATGACATCGCAGTGAGTTTCAGCGAATTTAGTTACTGTTTGGTATGGTTTTTAATCTTCTTTGTGTTTAATTCAAATAAATCATAAAACCACATTAGGGAATGTGAAAAGGATATCTAAGATTATTTTTCAGATCCTACCTCATGTGGAGTACTCAGCTAAATAATTTCAGAATTTTCCATAATACATACCTATTTTTCCCCAATTTTTGTATTTATAATGGGCTAAAAACAGGAAAAAAAAAATATTTTTCTCATCCAAACTTCATGAACATTTACCAGAGCACCTTATAGTATATTAGGATGATGCATAAAAGTGTTGATTATTTTTCTCTTCTGTATGCTATTTTTCGTCTATTTTCCCAAGATTTAATACACTTAAATCTAAAAAAATCATAAAATTGGGTTAAACAGTTTAGAAATCCATTTTTATATTTTTACTAGCTTAATAATGTTTAATAAAAGTTTAAAAAAATAATTTGGGTAATTTTGGAAACCATTTTCTATTTATCTACATTTTTGTTAGAATAAATGCTCAAAAATCATAAAATCGGGTTACACTAACTAAAATCCAATTTTGATATTTTTCCCAGATTATATACACTTTATATTAATTTTTCAAAATTTTTGGTAATTTTCCTTAACTGTTTAATAATTATTCATAAATTAATGCTTATTTAAGTGAATAAAACAAAGAAAATATCAAAACTGTTTTGAAACCAACTTTTATATTTTTCCCAGCTCTTATATATATTAACACTAGTAAAAAAAGTTTGGGGAATTTTTGAAAGTTTTCTATATTTATTTCTATTTTTATAGAATAAATACACAAAAATCAGAAAAGTCATGTTAACTTATTTGAAAATACATGTTATTAATCTTTCCAGATTAAGCACACTGTAAAACAGTTACACAAAAATTATAAGAATTTTCATCTTAATTTACTATTTTTCCATGATTTTATGATTATTCAAGGAATTAAAATGGTGACAAATAGTTAGAAAAATCAAAATTTCAAGAAAATTTATCTTAAGGTTTTGACTTCAATTAAATCTGAACTGCAAAGGTTGAGTATTTTTGGAACTAAATTGACTTGGTTTTTAAATGTTTAATCATTTGAACACCTCCTAAAATGTTAAAATTTAACATTTCATTAATGGAAAATTCCAATTGAATTTTTTATACAAAAATTGATCCATTGAAATTTAATTTTCACAGAAAAATATTTGTAACTTAACAATATTAGATTTTGACACCATATTGACATAATTCTATTGTAGTAGTAAGTATACTAGTGTTAAAATCTGGAGTCGAGAACTGTGAAAAGGTCCTCTCATTACTCTCAAATTTCTTCTCTTGTAAATTCATATGCAGACATACTTAAGGGAACAAATTAGGAAAATGGCAATAAGGCATAGGAGGAGATCATTGAATTAGTTTTTGGAGATTTTATTATGGAAAAATATAAACGGGCTTGTTTGGTGAAGGCTAGGGACTTTCTTACCCTTCCTAATTTGCATATGTTGTGTTTAGATGAAGGATTTGAAGATTTTGATATGAAGTATGTTTGTGGTTTATGGATGTTAATTGAATTTAAATCCAAGCTTGCATGTAAGAATTTTTTTTCATCTGATGTGATGGATCATTGGTTAACAGAGAAACGAGAGTGGGATCGGAATTTTGTTCCATCGGAACATATAGCATGGGTAGACATTGAAGGACTGTCATTGAGAGCTTGGAGTAAAGAGTCTTTTAGGAAAACATTGGCAAAATGGGGATCAATTGCTCATATGGAGGATAATTTAGGGGAGGATGTGTATAAAAATCGTGTTTGTATTTTATCTAACTCACAAAATATAATTTCAGATATGGTGAATGTTAGGGTGGATGGTAAACTGTTTTCTATTAGAATTAAAGAGGCACCAGGGTGGACATCTTCTTTTAATACAGATACTCCTAAGGTAGAAGTTGAAGACTGCGATGGGGAGGTTTCTTTGGAGAATATTGAAAAAGAAGATGGTAATTCTTCTTTGAATGATAAGGATGAATCTTTGGATCCATTTGGAATTTATGAAACTATGGAACAAATGAAAGAAGAGGAGAGAAGGAGTAAAATGCCAACAGGTTTTAAAGCTTGGGGTAAAAGCAAAAGTCAAAGGAATTCCAAAGTAGAGTTGGAGGGGCAAAATGGGAATAAAGTTTCAAAAAATTTATTTTATACTCTTTCAGAAGCTTTGGTGGTGGAGAACATTCGTGACCCTTCTCCAGATTGTTCCTCTGCTGACCTACTTATTCACAAAAATCAGACAACAAAGTAGTCTTAAAGATGTTGTCCAACATTATTCCTTCCCATCAGATGTCGCACCAGCATCTTCTCCTCCTCACTTGTCGATGCCAGTTTCTAAGGAGCATAATAGTTTGGAGCAGGTCCCGGTTATTCAGTCTACAACTTTTTCTTTGAATAAGGCATTACAGAATGGTTCTATTGGTTTTTCGGGGGGGGGGGGGGGGGTGCGAGGGGGTATGTCCGAATGTCAGGGGTGAAAGTATCAGAGGATTCCTTGTCACATCCTCTAGGTTTTTCAGATAGATTGGGAGGGAATGAAGAGAATAGTGAAAATTCTACATCGGAGGAGATAAGAAGAACCATGGAAATAGGTTAACAAATTGGAATTAGTATGGATGGTTGCTTGGATGAAGTTCAATCTGCTGTTGAAAGGGAGGGGATAATTAATAAAAAAAAATAGTATTTTATGAATTGTTTGCCGCTAAATATTCAAAGAGCAAGGTCTGTTGATAAGCGGGTTTGGGTGAGATCGTTATGTCATAAATTTAAAATAAATTTCCTAGCTATACAAGAAACGAAGTTAAAGCTTATTGATTTTTTGATGGCACGTTCTTTTTGGGGTAATATTTCCCTCTCTTATGCATATTCTCCTTCTCGTGGAGCTTCGGGGGGCATTCTTGTCATTTGGGATCAGAATTGATTTAAAAAAGGGTGTTTTCTTCTGATTGGTTTGTAGCAATGGAGGGGGTGTGGGTCTCTTCTGGAGTTCAGGTTATGCTTGTTTTGGTCTATGCTCCGCAAGGGACTGAACGTAGAAGACATCTTTGGGAAGATCTTATTTAGTTGATGAGTTCTTGTTTTGGGGAATATGTTTTTATGGGTGACTTTAACGAAGTGCGTGATGAATCTGAAAGGTTGGGGTCTCAGTTTAATCCGGCGTCTGCTAGGTTTTTTATCAGTTTATTGAGGAGGCGAATTTGTTTGATATTTCTTTGGGGGGGGGCCTTCGTTTAGTTGGAGTAATAAGTAGGGTTCTAAATTCAGTAGGTTGGATCATTTTTTGGTTTCTGAGGGTCTTTTTGTGTACTTTCCTTATCTCATAGGTTTGGTCTTGGAGAAGAAAATCCTGGATCATCGGCCTATTACTTTGATGGAACATTTTGTTGATTATGGCCCTAAGCCATTTCATTTCTTTCATTCTTGGTTCAAACATGAAGGTTTGGATGAAGTGGTTCATAATTCATGGTCTACGACTGTCGATTGTGATGGTTCACTTAACCCTTAGGTTATTTTTAAGAAGAAACTTTAGGTTCTTAAATCTAATCTTAGGGTTTGGTCTTCTTCTATTCGGATTGGTATGGATGGTAAAAGAAAATTTTTACATGAGAAGATTGAATCGATAGATGTTATTCTTATGGCGGGTGATGGTAGTGCTAACCTTCATGAACATCGAGTTTCTATTTTGAAGGAGTTGACAGATTTAGATCAACTTGTCAGAGTCGACCTAGCTCAGAAGGAAAAAGTTCAGTGGGGTATTGAGGGGGATGAAAATAATTCTTTTTTTTCATAGTTCTATAAATAGAAAAAGGTGCCAGTTAGCAATTAACGGTGTTATGGTTGATGGAGTTTAGATTGATGAACCAGGGAGGGTTAAGAAGGAGTTTTATAATGCTTACAAATTGCTCTTCTCTAAGCAGAGAGGGACTCGTCCTTCCATAAACCCGACTCTCTTTCATACCCTTTCGGAGGTCCTGGTTCAGTTTCTTCAGGCCCCTTTTTCTTATGATGAGATTAAAAGGGCAGTTTGGGATTGTGGGTCGGATAAGTCTCCTAGTCCGGACGGTTTTTCTTTTGGTTTTATTAAGCGTTATTGGGATCTTATTTCTTTGGATGTGGTGGCGTTTGTGCAACATTTTCATTCTCATTCTTCCATTCCTAAATGTTGTAATGCTTTTTTTTCTCAGTTATCCCTAAGGTCCGGGACCCAAAGGTCATTAGGGATTTTAGACCTATTAGTCTAATTGATTGCCAATACAAACATATTGGTAAGCTTTTAGCTAATAGGTTGGCAGAGGTTATTGGATCTGTGGTTAGTTTGGAGTAGTCTAATTTTGTCAAAGGTTGACAACGTTTGGATGGTCCTTTTCTATTGAATGAGGTGGTAGCTTAGAGTAAGGCTTTCAAAAATCCATTGATGATTTTTAAAGTGGATTTTGAGGAGGCTTATGATTCTTTGTCTTGGGATTATATTTTGGAAATTATGCGTATTATGGGATTCGGTTCTATATGGTGTGGTTGGATTAAGGTGCTTTTAAGTACGGCTATAGCTTCTGTCCTAGTGAATGGGTCTCCTACTAACGAGTTTCAAATTTTTAGAGGTTTGAGACAAGGGGATCCATTGTCGCCATTTCTTTTCATTCTGGCTATGGAAGGGTTTCATGTTGCATTGTTAAAAGCTCAACAACCGTCAAAATTCGAGTCAGCACTAGAATTGATAAACTTAGTTGCACATATAGGCACGACACATACTAGACTTAGGTGCTGTTTGTTTTAGAAGTGGTTAAATGTCTTTGGTCTTTTTCCAAGTTTGCGGAAAAAGACGTGCCCTTGCGAAACGTCTACCCGCCAGAAGGGAAAAGTGCTCAAAAAGTACTTTTGTAGAAAAACAAATGGGGCCTTAGTAACTAGAAGCTAAGTTATAACCTACTAGAAACTTGGAAACAGATAGAAACAATGGATGGTGTACTTAGATTTCACATTGATATGTGGATCCTATAACTACTTAACTAAAGAGACTATCCATATTCGGGTCACTCTTTGACTCAAACACCTTTTCATGAATCCGTCACACACATTATGCACTTGACCTAGTAGTAGAAATTAGGTTAGAGTCTCGTGGAACTTAAAGTCAAAGTTGAAACTATGACTAGTATACTTGGTTCCTCAAGTTCACGTGAATTTCGGAACCACTAAATATAAATGCCAATAAACTGACAAATAGGAATTACAAACATTTTTCTAACTTGCATATGAGTTAGGGAACACAAAAATAATTTGAATTCTCAAAGTTTCAATTTATTTTGATATCCAAAGACGTATTAACCTCCAAAACCCTAAAAGCCATAAAATCTCATATTCATAAACTTTAACCTTAAAAATTCTATAAAAAAAATTATGAACTTTATAATATTATATTATAATGATTAAAGTTATGAAAATTCATTCAAAGCTAATATAATTAATAATGTTAATATTTATCCCTAATTTATAAGGTAAAAAGAAAATCAAGGATTTTTTTATAAACAAAAACTAGACAAATGCAACTTTTATAAATATATTGAAAATTTTATAAAAATTGAGGCAAATTATATAAAATAAATGGAAGAGATGGGGAGTCTCTCTCCTCATTGAAAAATTCAGATCTCTCTCCCGGTATCTCTCCTCCTCGCAACTCACATAATAACTTTTCCAACCTACACACTCCATCTTCTTTAGTTTTTTCTCTCACTCTTCAATTCCCCCAACAGCATTTTCTCTATTCCTCTCTCTATAACCACGAAAATTTTCCAGAAAATGAAGCCAAAAACACTCCTTAAACTCTAAATCTTCATCATTTGAAGTAATCTTGAAGGTAATCACGAATTTTCTTTCATTTTACTTCACTTTCCTTCAAGTTTTGCCATTTTTCTTGCACTTTCTCCTTCTTCTACTCCATTTTATTGTAAAATCATGAACATTTGCTCACACTCATGGCTTTGATGATGGTGGTGGTAGATTTTTACCAAAAGCATCTTGCATGTTACAAAATGGTGAAGACCCATGACCGAAATCTAAGTCGAAATCATGGAAATGCACTTTTCTACAAGTTTTGATGGAAAATCACCACATACACTCTAAGTTTTCTTTTCAAAACGATTTTTGACCATTTAAAACTTATGAATGACCTTCAAAACAACATGCATGTGATGATCTTCAAGCTTAGATGCCTGACGATCAAAGTTTGTTCTTAAAAGCTTTCAAATATTTTCATAAAGGATTTATTTCCAAATAATTACCTAAGACTTCTTTTCTGTTCAAATGTGATTTTTTCTAGAATCCAACCAACAGAATACTATGATCCATAAATTTTCAGAAATTAATGCATTTTTCTCAAATTATGATAATTATTGCAAGAAAATAGAGCAATAATTCATATACTATACTTTCTTAGGTCTGTAGATGCTAGGTAAATTTGTGGATGTCCCCTAAAGTAAATGATGACATCTCAGTTATTTTCAGCAATTTTTGTTACTATTTGGTAATATTGTGAATCTTCTTTCTGTTTAATTCAAATAAATCATAAATCACTCTAGGGAATGTGAAAAGGACATCTAAGATTTTTTGCAGATCCTACCTCATGTTGAGTACCCAGCTAAATAATTTCAGAATTTTCCATAATGCATACCTATTTTTCTCCGATTTTAGTATTTATAATGGACTAAAAACAGGAAAAATACTTTTTCTCATCCAAAATTCATGAACATTTACCAGAACACCTTATAATATATTAGGATGCTACATAAAAAATTTGATTATTTTTATCTTCTGTATCCTATTTTCCCAAGATTTAATACACTTAAATCCACAAAAATCATAAAATTGGGTTAAAGAGTTTAGAATAAATGTTCGAAAATCATAAAATCGGGTTACATTAATTGAAAAC
Organism: Lactuca sativa; assembly: GCF_002870075.4. Taxonomy (NCBI): domain Eukaryota; kingdom Viridiplantae; phylum Streptophyta; class Magnoliopsida; order Asterales; family Asteraceae; genus Lactuca; species Lactuca sativa. The sequence continues at coordinate 53,884,056 of NC_056625.2, forward strand.
CAATTTTGATATTTTTCCTAGATTATATACACTTTATATTACTTTTACAAAATGTTTTGTATGTTCCTTAACTGTTTAATAATTATTTCTAAATTAAAGCTTATTTAAATGAATAAAAAAAAGAAAATATCTAAACTGTTTTGAAACAAACTTTTATATTTTTCCCAACTCTTATACATATAATAACACTAGTAAAAAATGTTTGGGGAATTTTTGAAATTGTTATGTATTTAATTCTATTTTTATAGTATAAATACACAAAAATCAAAAACGTCATATTAAATTGTTTGAAAATACATTTTATTAATTTTTCCAGATTAAGTACACTGTAAAACAATTGCACAAAAATTATAAGAATTTTCATCATAATTTACCATTTTTCCAAGATTTTATGATTATTCAAAGAATTAAAATGGTGAAAAATAGTTAGACAAATCAAAATTTCAAGAAATTTTTTCTTAAGGTCTTTGACTTCAATTAAAACCGAACTGCAAAGTTTGGGAATTTTTGGAACTAAATTGACTTGGCTTTTAAATGTTTAATCATTTGAACACCTCCTAAAATCTTAAATTTTAACATTTCAATAATGGAAAATTCCACTTGAATTTTTTATATAAAAATTGATTCATTGAAATTTAATTTTCACAGAAAAATATTTGTAACTTAACAATATTAGATTTTGACACCATATTGGCATAATTCTATTGTAGTAGTAAGTATACTAGTGTTAGATTTCGATTAGAGACTCACTAGCGAATACCATTATTGTAGAAATCGGTAGTGGTACAAATGGAACATAGTTCAAGGCACCATTTGCATCATCTCAATGCATATTGTAAGTATTCATGCATTAACCTATTTTTGGTTTTTTTAAATGTTTTGGGGTGGAAAAGCACATCCTAAACTATTTATGTTCGTTGTATTTAATTGACTCGTATAAACTTGGTTGTTATATTTTGCATATTGTGAGTATTCTCTACTCCCCTATTTTCGGTTTTTATGTTTTGGGGTGGAAAAGCATGTCCGAAAAACTATTATTTGTTCGTTGTATTTAAGTTGATTTGTATCAAACTTGATTGCTATATTTTTCTATATTTCTCTATGTATGTCTATGCAACATGAAACATGTGGCCTTATCGTCTTAAGTCCCTTCCCTTTATACTATAATCCAACCAATAACTCTTTGAGCCAATGGTCATTATGGATAGCGCTATCAGGAATTGACAACTCCTTACTCGCCCGCTTGTTGGAGTCTACGATACCATACAATCTATGGAACGATAAGCATAGATCTTGATAGGGCATCAGTCATAGGCTTGGTTGGGAACTCATTGTTTTTTGATACACATGCAAACTCGTTACTTATTATAGCAATAAACTTTGTATCTCATTATAACAACGAAGTTTTGTTACTAGATACTTATTTACTTGTTTTAGCAACGAACTTGGTTGCTCCTTATAGTAACAAACTTGTTTGCTCCTAGTAGCAATGAAACTTGTTTACTCATTTTAGTAACAAATTTTATTTCCCATGAGGATATGAACATTGCATCTCTTTTGGGCAACATACTTTATTTCTCATGATGACAACGAACTTTGTTTATACAAACTTATTAACTCATTTTCGCAATATATTTTTATCTACGGAAACTTATATCAAAATTTTGATTTCGATTCATGAAACCAATATTATTTATAACTTGTGAACTCATCAACTATTTTTATAGTTGAAGCTCGTTTTACATGCTTTTTAAGGAATCATCGAGTAAGTGGCACTTACGGACACATCACTTTTAGGAACATTCGCATGTGTTGTATTTCAATTTTCATTGTAATTTCTTTTAAAAGTTGTTCAAACGCATTGTAAATTTGTAATGATTTGTAGTGGCTGCCGTAACCGCGGTACTTGCGCACCGTAGCGCTAACAGCACAGTCAATGCTGTTGATGGGAATGAAGTTTCCAATCGTGATATCCATCCAGGAAGTCACCCAATGGTAACGGCCTCAGGCCCGCAAAGCCAAAAATCAAAGAACAAGAAACGGAAGCGTCAAACTCAGAAAGAACGCAAGAAACCTCGAAAACTTTCCACGCAACAACAGCAAGCGGAAACCTCTGCCATCCCAGTACCGAGCAGACCATACAAAGGAACACTCCCAAATTGCGACCGGTGCAATTACCACCACAAGGGAATGTGCCGAGCCTTGCAGTGCGTAAATTGCAACAAAAAAGGGCACATCGCTCGTTTCTGTAGAACTACCTCCACCACTGGGGCAAGCCTAAATTGCTATAATTGTGGTGAGTTTGGGCACTATAAAAGAGATTGCCCGAAGAAGGAAACCAAGGAAAGAACCCGTGTTCCCATAACTCCTACTCGACACTTCACTTCCTCCACTGATGTGGGTATTGTCCAAATATGTCACCAATGCGGTGAAATTGGACACCTCCAGAAGGATTGCCCGATAACGCAGAATTCTGGCGCAGACGGAAAGATTCTCAGAATCACAGCTGCAGGAGAGCCTGCTCAGGAACCACGTTAATGTAATTAAGGCGTTTCATTGTAACAGACTTATAAAACTATCTAGAACTAGTGCAACTAGAGTCTTACCTTTTGCGAGATCCTGTTTGTATAGGGAGTCTCGTGCTGCGTATACTTGTCTTTTGTAGTATATCTTATTCGCAGCAATAGTCTTGTGGTAAATCTGAAAGTACTGTAACTCTGTTCATGGTTGCACGTTTGTCTCTTGTCTGTAAACGTCTTATGTTCAAATCTAATGTCTTTAAATTTCAGTATGATCCCGACATTATCATACGACTCGATTAAATTGGATCCTCATGAAAACAGCTTCATGCGTACCTCTCGTTCTTCTAGATCACTTTTACAGCGAAGCCGTCATATCAAATCCTCGAAGTACTCATGCCAGGAGTACCTCTTAGTTATTTTCTTTCCGAAGAAATCCCCGAAGTACTCATTCCAGGAGTACCCCTTAGATATTTTCTTTCCGAAGAAATCCCCGAAGTACTCATTCCAGGAGTACCTCTTAGTTATTTTCCTTCCGAAGAAATCCCCGAAGTACCACTCGTGCAGTACGTCAAGTTCAATCCAGGAATTCATGCGGATGATCTATCACTGAGGAAGGTATACATAAGAGTTATATATAATCAAGCTTCTACAGGTTTAGAATTGATGATTCCACTTTAACTTCTTTTTCCCCGATGGGATGTGAGCTTAAAGAAGAATCAGTTATTCGACTACCTTTTCAATCTTAATTATATACGACTCGTATACCTGAAGTTGTAATTGTGAAACCATGTATGAATTCTAAAATGGACTTCAAGACGGAGAACTGCCTAAGTATACGAGTAATCACATCGTTATGTGAACAAACTTAGAACCCAGTACGACTCCTGAAAACAGATCACCCTATAGTTTAAACACCCACGGAGATACAAGAACAGTGCAAACAACTTAGCGAACAACACAAAAATAGAATTAAAGGACTAGGCTTCTCACACTAGGGAACCCCGGTCATATTCTTCCAGAGATCGACGGATTGCATCGAATGTACCTCGGATATCGAGGACTCCGTCAAGATTTTTCATTAGAAATCATTATCTCTGCCTCGCATAGATGTAATGGTTGAGCAATCGTAAGGAAAGAAACCACTTCCAGGAATGGAACTGAAATCCGAATATCACCGGTACGAGTGTTAGGGAAGGATGTCCGAAAGACTATCTCCTGAACTCGATACGGACACTCCTAGTTCGTAGTGATGCCTTTCGGATAGGACCAGTACACCCATAGTTTTCATGAGCTAAATGATTAGGGTTACGTCTTTCTTACTTGGATCGATTCGTCATTTCTCCATGAAATGACTTACTTATCTACCCTCGTAGTAAGAAGAAAACCCATGAAAACATTCCCTACAGATGAACTTTTAGCAAAGTTCTCTAGACACGAGATTTGGAAAGTGAAGAGTCAAATTTCTAGGACACACTGTTAGTAATGTGGGAAATTTTGAGTACTCTTTCAATTTGCCAAAATAATTGAGCATTCATCGACACCAGAGACGCCGACACCTTTCGCCAAATTCTAGGTCTTACCGACCTACCGCCTTAATTCATTCAGAACTCCTCGCAAGCTACAAAAACTCGTACGACTTTGACCCAGCAAGGGGTGGCCTTTGACTGGGAAGTTACGCAAGAAAAGGGAACCTTTGAGATTCCGAGTGAGTGACCAAGTTCTTTAGGATAACTCACTCTGAGAATGGCTTAATACGCTTCGTAAAGCGTGGAAATCTAAATCCAAAGTTGACAGGACCTCCGAAATTCTTATCAGAATCGGTCCTGTGCCTCGCACAAACTAGACCTACTCCGCGAACTCAGTAACGTACTTTCTACTCTTTGCATCTCGATCGTGAAACCATACCTTTCCGTTAGGACTCTTACAAGTCCACTCGTCGAGATCCTTGCCTTTGTATCAGAACCGTAGTGACCCTCGACCGAGAGGTCAAGCGGACGAAGCAACGCCGTCGCCAGTTAGTGAAGGTTCGTTGGGATACCAACCGAGAGCCCGATTTCACTTAAGTGCACTAGAACCAATCGATTAGGAAGTTACTCCTCACGTCTCGATCATTCGTGCATACTTCCTTGCCTAAATTCTAATTTCGGGACGAAATTCCCTTTAACAGGGGGATGATGTGACAACCCGAAATTTCCATTCTAAATCAAACCATTTCAATCCAATAGAAGTAGAGCAGTTACAGTGAAAATTCAGACTTATGGAATAAGTTTGGCAGTTTCAGGGTTTTACACCTAAGGAGTCATTAGGAGAGTGGATGCACTAGGATTTTGTGCAACCCTGTAATTCCATTACCCTAGATCATTAGAATCCATTCCGAGAATAGAAATTTTTTCTGCCAAAAACCTCAGGACTATAAATAGAATTCTGAACCAAATTGGTTCATTAGTTGAATTCCATTTAGAGAAAAGTCAATTTCTCTCTCACGGATCTTCGGGTTTTCATCCCAGATTGTGAGTCTACTTTCATAGATGTGTTTTAATACTTTTTATATGCTTAATAACATTATTTACATGTGCAAAGTACAAGATCCGGGAGTTTACCGCCCAAGAACGTTCTTGGGGAGTAAACTCCAAAATCAAGCCTAAAGGCCACCTAGTCCCATTTCCGTGTTAGGCATCTAACTAAGGACTTTATGTATGAGCATTAGAGGCTAGAAACAAATCAAAACCAAGTAGTTTGAGGAGTTTACGGCCAAGGAACACCTCTTGGGCCGTAAACTCCAAGTAAAGGGCACAAATGAGTGCCTAATGTTCCTTTAGCCTTAGAACAAAAACCTAGAAGCCTTAAACTCATGATTTAGGCCAACAAAACAATTAAACTCATGAACCCTCCTAAAGCCAAGTACTAAAGCCTAGACTTGTTCCTAGAAATGTTAGAGACTTGAAAGGACAATAAGAACCCTCCCAAGGGAGTTTAAAGATGTAAACTCCAAGGGAAAAGGGTCTTTGGGCCGTAAACTCCCCAAAGGAGTCAATGTGGTGCCCAAACACTTGTATAGCCTTGAAACAATTTCCCTCTAAGATTGTAGTAATTCTAAGCTCCATTTCATGACTTGGTTGAGAGTTTACGGCCAGGAGCTTACTCCCCTGGGCCGTAAACTCCAATGAATCTGGTCTTTTGACCTTAAACTTCCATTAGGGGCATTGCACTCCTTAGTTGCAACCCATTAGCCTCCTAGCACTTGACCAAAAGTGTTGTCCTCGCGTTAAATGTTTATAATTGTATAATTAGTGATTAAATCTCTAATTATTTATATACATATGTCTTCATATGTAATTAGGATCATTGTGTGTGTTTAAGTCTTCACTTGACACCAAGCACTTATCCGATCCTTCCATACGATAACAGCCGTTCAATTCCAGTCACATACTACAAGTGAGTTCATACCCCTTAACTAATGTTTTAAACTATTTTAAATGTTTTATGGGGGGGATACAAGTAGAATCATGCTACTTATTATGTCAATCACATGTGATTAGTAAGTAGGATCATATTACTTATTACATCAATCACATGTGATTAATATACAACATCCAAAAGATTTGGCTACTCATTAGCCGTTTTACCAAACAGTTTTCCTTCAAATGATTTTTATAAAAATTTTATATGTTTCAAACTACTTTTTACACTGTACCTCTTACTCTGTTTATCGTATTTCAAACCTATTTACAACTGTGTTTCAAACAAATGTTCCATGTACTTATATTGTTTTATCAAACTTATGCCTTCAAATTGTTTTATAGATTGACATCAAGTCGACCTTTCCTTAAACTAATATTTATGTTCCAAATGTTTTACCAAACTTATTTATGCTTTTATATTATAAATTGCATGCCTCTATATGTATAGTTATATAAGAAATGTTTAAAAGGCTTAGGAAGACTATCCACCCTATTTCCTTTTTGCGCCTTGAGATGTGGTCTGGTGGGATATCGGATACTCGTCCGAAAGTCGTTTAACTATTAGTTATATATTATGTGTACATATAAAGTCATAAAAGGTCCTTTCAATTCATCCTATGCCCTTGGGTAGCAAGGGTATACATCCATGTCCATACATACCACTTAGATTACTAGTAAGCTACCATATGGGTAGTTCAGGAAGATACTAGAACCATTACTAGAACGCGATATCATACAATGAGTCAGTTCATTCATGAGTCAATACTTTCTAGAACATTACTGTACATTACATATACAACTATACTAGAACGTTTACATTACTATACTTGCTAGATAGAGAGAACACACATTACAACTAGCACACATAGAACATTACAGTTCATTACATTACTATACTTGCTAGCATAGTTCATTAGATTACTATACTTGCTAGAACAGTTCATTACATTACAGCTAGAACAGTACATTACATTACATATACGAGAATACGTTAATTACTGTGATTTAAATCGGAGCATGACTTAAAACCTCATGACTTGAGTTGCGGCCAGAGTCTCTTAAAGGGGGAGCGTTGAGTTTGCGTATAAATCTATGCTGGATTGACAATCCTACACCTTGCTGCTAGCTACAGCCGGACCTACAGGTCTGCGGGTGCCAAACGTCATTCCGTTATTACGACCATTCATATGTCGTTGTTACTGTCGATAGTATGGAGCAATTTATCACAGAATGCCTTAGCCTAAAATCCGGCTTAAGGTAGTTAGTACGGTAGTAGTCCTTTTAGAGCTACGTTTTAGTACTACGTTAATTTTTCCATTACATATTTTTAGTGATAACCTCACTTAAACATAAATGTACAAACTATATTTTTGGATAATGATAGTTATACTTTGGAAAATACATACTCTTACAAGAGACACACACACAGAACAATTAGGTCTTGGTAGAAGACATCTTCACATACTAGAAGGAATCATAGGGATGCTAGGGTTTTTCAAACACTTACAATTCATATACACTTACAAATTCTTACAATACATAGACTTACAAATTCTTACAATACTTACACTTACAAATTCTTACAATACATAGACTTACAAATTCTTACATACAAATTAAGTCACTAAATACTTATGATCTCACCAGCTTCAAAAGCTGATACTCGCTTTCAAAATTACTTGTATCCTCAGGTCATCATAGACAGGTACCGATGCAAGGAGAAAGGAAGATGGAGCTTATTCAAGACTTATCTTTCATTTTGATTTATGCTTTAGTTTTTATCAAAATTTGACAGAATACAATTGTATAATAATTATTTTATTAATGCAATGGATGATGTTGTTGCTTGTTTACTACTTTACATTGTTGTTGATATTATACATGACGTCCTCCGCCCCAGAACGTTTCCGCTGTTCCTGGTTTTGGGGTGTGACAATTACCGAATCGAGAATGTGACAATGAATCTCATCCACATAAATCATATATGATTGGATACATATAATCACATGTGATTAGATGTATTTAATCAGATATGATTTATGTAGACAATATTTATTATTGCGGTTTTGATTAAATAATTGCTTTTGCATATTTAATCACATGTGATTATATGTATATAATCACATATGATTTGAGGTAGACAAGATTCATTTTTTCCTTCTCGATTCAATATTTGTTCTCATGTACTTAATCATATACGATTATACATATAATCACATGTGATAAAATACATGAGAACAACTATTAAATTAACAAAGCAAAAATGAATTATGTCCACATAAGTCATATGTGATTAGATTCATATAATCACATGTAATTATATGTATTTAATCACATATGATTAATTTGGATAAAGAATTGTTTTCATGTTCTTGGTTCAATATTTGTTATCGTGTATATAATTACATGTGATTGTATGTATCTAATCACATATGATTTATATAGATAAGATTCATTTTTTACAAATAAAATCATATTTGATTAGAAACATATACTCACATCTGATTAAATGTATTTAATCACATATGATTAAAGTGGAAAAAAACAATTATTGAATCGAGAACATGAAAATGAATATTAGCCACATAAATCTTATATGATTAGATACACACAATCACATGTTATTATATGTATCTAATCTCATATGATTTATGTGGACAATATTCATTTTCGTGTTCTCGATTCAATAGTTGTTCTCATGTATTTAATCACATGTGATTATACATATCCCATCACATATGATTTATGTGAATAATATTCAAATTTGTGTTATTAATTCAATAGTTGTTATCATGTATTTAATCATATGTTATTTTATGTATTTAATCACATACAATTAATATGAACAAAAAACAACTATTGAATCAAAAACATAAAAAATGAATCTTGTATATATGTCATATGTGACTAGATCATATAATCAAATGTGAATTACTACACGAGAATAATTAAAGAACGGAGAACGGATAAATGAATCTTGTCTGCTTGTCTCACTAGAAAACAAAAGTACATTCTGCCTTTCCTTGTTCACTATACCAAATTAGGGTATTCGTGAACAATAACATAAAATAAGTGATGCCTACGTAATAGGAGAGTTAATGTAACTCACCTCCTTGAACTTGAAAATTAGCTACCATGAGCAAGATGGATCCTTTCCTTTCTAAGAACCTACACAAAAATTAAAACATTATTTAGCTTGTGCTTTGTTGTATTAATCTTATAAAATTTATGTACATTTTCCCTTATTTTCTCTTTGATTGTAGTGCTGTGTTTGGGATATGTTTTCATGACCTTCAACCAATTATTAAAATTTGAAAAAACTATATTGGTAAAGTTCCCTCATTTACATTTTCAGAAATATAAATATCTCATTCTAATGACTTTTGGTTTATTTTATATTAAATTTACAAGTTAGTAACTTTTAGATGTCACTTTTTGGACCACTCAACAATCTTAGAATAAACTGTACCAATATACTAAGAATTACTTCAGTCCCTTTATATCTGGGAAACAATACATCCATATATAACTATAGGATTTTGAATTTTGGCATTTGGAGTTTTGATGAATTTATTATGATTTTTTTGAAGACATTGCATGAAATCTGTGACACCATGGACCAGCCTGAGAAGATTGCCAATTTTACCCCATAAAGAGTTGGAATTTCGAATTGTGATTCAAAGTTTGAAGAAACTAGACACATTAAGATTTCCAAAAAAGTAAGTCTCCTGATTTTTAGGTGGCCTTTTTCAATTGCACAAATTTAGAAGTTGGAGGACAGATTTAGGAAAATTGATCATAATAGCTTTTAAATCACTTATGGTCTTCTATTAAGGACTTAATGGTTATGCCTTAAGTTTATCACTTTTAACATGATTGTTGGTCACTTATTAGACTATTGATATTTGAAATTCAATTTAACATAATGGCCTTAATGCTTGGTTTGATAAGGGTTCAAAGTTATGGATTTTCACATAAAATGCTACTTTTACACATATTAGGTTCTTTCAGACAATATGACAAACACCTTGTATGCATGAAATCCTATAGTGATAATCAACTCTCTAATAGAATCCAATCCATCCAGTAGAGGTTAATATTCTCTATAAAACAATCCAACTGTACGCATAATTCCTCACAAAAGTAAGCAAATGAACAAGCAAGTTCGTAATTCATCAACAACAGGAAAACATACCAAAAAAATTTAAATAAAATGACTTATTTTGTGAAATCAAGTATTAGACACTCGATTAGTCATTAATTATAAGCTTAATTTCAGGATAAATTGAGTCAATTTAGGTTGAAAAATGCAGGTGTATAGACTTGAAAAAATACTACATGGAAGCTCTCACAGATTGTGTTTGTAGACATCAACTTCACCGTGGCAGCCTGGTTAAATAGGGTTACTTGCTTCTAATTTCTGTGGCGAGATGGTGAATTGTAGAGGAAGAAGATGAAGAATTTGTTTTATACGCCTTTGAAATGAAGAAATCGAGTTCAGTTGGTCAGTGATTCGGTACCACCAAATCATAAGGATACGATTGCCGCTAGAAGCAGATCGAGAAACATACTCGTTGGAGAGAAAGAGACGGAAAACATTGTTTTCGACTATGGAAGGAGTAGAGGCGGGGGGGGGGGGGGGGGTGGAGAGGTAGCGATCAGTTATTCCGACGACATTCCAATTCGGGCTGTAAACGAACCGAACAAACACGAACGATGTTTGTCCATGTTCGTTCGTTTAAGTTAGCCGAACAAATAAATGAACATGAACGGATAAATGAGCGATTTTTCTTGTTCATATTCGTTCGTTTAAAAAACTACATTGTGCATGTTCATTCGTTTATGTTTGTAAACATGCTAAATGAATATAAAAAAACGAACATAAATGAACAAAGATAAACAAACATAATTGAACCTATATGAGCATATAATATAGTAATGTAATAAACATAATTAAGCATTGATGAACATAAAAGGAACTTATATAAACCAATGTAAACGAACAACATAAACAGACGTTCACGAATATAATCGAACGAATGATACCATTGTTCATGTTCATTCATTTAAGTAAACAAACAAGAATTTGTGTTCATGTTCGTTCGTTTAACTAAACAAACGAGATTTTGTATTCATATTCGTTCATTTATTAAATAAACGAACATAAATGAACTTTTCGCCGAATGGTTCACGAACAGTTCACTGGACGTTTAGTTTGTTTACAGCCCTAATTCCAATGACTAGGGCAATGGTCCGCTGGTCTCATGTGTTCCATCTTGAAACGAGAGAAAGGGACTTCCAGTAGAACGGGTAAGTGTGGATGGAGTTTAACTTTTTTATATGTTTGAAGGTTTAAATTATTCTCAAAATTTCTCATTTGAACACATACAGACAGACACACACACACACACACACACACACATATATATATATATATATATATATATATATATATATATATATATATATATATATATGTAGAGGTTCATTTGAGACCACCTATATTTTGTGAGACATGAAGACCAAATCTTAGCCTTTGATCAAAAATGATCTTGTGGCTAAAAAATAACCCAGATTAAAATGTCTAATTAAGTTCTTAAGGGCAATTTAGTCAATGTTCTAATCATAATAACTAGTCATGCTTTATCTCTTATTCATCATGTATCGTAACAAGATGTCGTCCCATTCATCTGATGATTTTCTAAATCGCAGCCAAATCGATCAAACCTTCCACAAAAAGTTATCTCTTTCACCTGATGAAATCGAAACTAAAAGTATGATATTCAAGAACTTCAAGTTTCGATTGTTAGTCTATTCATTAAATTTCATCAGTTCATAGCAGCAAATCGGTCATCAATTGATATCGATGACCAACAGTTTACAAGCATTGATTTTTTTACAATCGAATCTATGATTTCAGCAATTCATCATCATCTTAGATGTATTCTGAATTAGAGGCTTTGATTTCAGCTATTAATAATTTGTTTTCAAGGTGTATTTTTTTCCTGCACATTCGAGTACATATTACGTAAAGAAAAGCAAGCAACAACAACGAATCTTTGAGCTAATATGCATTATTTCTATAAATTAATGAGGTGTGTACAAAAAATTATTATTATTGAGCAAATTCTCTTAAACTAAAAATGCACTCTACTTGTTTGATGAAAGTCCTGAATGAATAACGAGTCTGATGTATCACTCCCTCCTTCCTACGGCTTAATTCCTCTTTAAAAATTTATGTATACTTACAAAATATGAGTCACAATTGGTGAAATATGATATAATGTTTGCTTCTCATATTAGCTTCACTATAGTTTTGTTTAAATATGATTTTTTTTCAAACATAAAAGGTAAGAGATTGATTTTAGCATAATTTTGTTTAAATCTTGATGGAATTGTATATTATTATGATTATAATAATAGTATGTTTTATATTTTATTTTAAGTATCATGATGTATATTTATGCATGTTTGAAATATTTTGAAAGATTGGTGCTTGCATCGTAGGGAAATATCTGACCAGGTTGATGCTTGGAGCTTGGAACATGTTTTATCATTGGTGTGTATCTAAATGATTAAATCATACAACCTGTTGATATAAATTTTATTCTTTTTCCATAATATTTAGACAAGTACACTAAATGGTGCATATATGAAAGATTAGTGTAATCATTATAGGGAAATCTCAAACTATGTTGATGCTTGAAGCTTGAATTTTGAAACATGTTTCCTCGTTGTTTTTATGATTTTGATTATTTGACGGAAAGGTTTAGGTTAGTTACTATCCTCCTTGTCAGTAGCATGTGAAGTAAAAGATGAATTTGGACCAGTTTAGCATGAAGAAAAAATGGTACTTGGTCCCATTTCATCATATTTTTTATTACATTACATAGTACATGGTATGTTATTCTTATTAGAATAATTGAAAAACATTACTCATACGTCCTTACATATTCAAAAAATTAAGTTTACAATACAATTTTGTAAATATTAATACAATAATAAATATTAATGGAATACTTTTTTTGTAGGTCAAACTAATGATGGTGCTGAAGAATCGCACTCAAGCAATGAATTCGTTTCAACTAATGATTATTATGTTTGGATTCTAGATATTCTACATGTACAGATATATAATGTTATAGTCCACTTTGATTTTTGTTTGTTGAACTAGTCAATTAGTTCCATATTTCGTTTAGAATATGAGACATGATATAGTGCACATATTTAATTATATAGTTTATTATTATATGTTCTATATTGATGATATTGATATCTTATTGAAGTGCATAATTCTATTTTTAATAATTTATAAGTGTAATATTCTAATACAAATTTATAAATGATGATGTAATGTGTTTTCTTACTATGACTAATATTCTAGATCTGATTATTGTTATGTGTTATATTCTACATTGATATTTGTTGTTGATATAATCAAGTAGTGTTATATTTTAAAAAGCTCATTACATATAAACTTCTGAAAAGTAACAACATATAACATTATTCTAATAGAATGTTCTACACATAATACACATTATTTTCATGTAATAAATTAACTTATTTATTTAAAAACCTATAACATAATTCTATTAGTATATTCTACATATATATTTATAAAAACAAATAACATATAACATTATTCTATTTGAATAATCTACATATACATATTATTTTTATTTAATAAATGAAATTATTTAACAAGAAACCCATAAAAATTTTCAATTAGATTATAAACATCAAACATCATGCATTAGATTCAAATGAGATGACCTTAATATTGTGAGGCTATGAGACCATGAGACCACTTTTCTCTAGTGAAATATTCTAATATTTTAGTGTTCATAAAATATAATATATGTAATCTTCTAATATTCTAAAACATATAACATTATTCCAAAATAATTACTATACATGGACATACAACCTATAAAATTATTCTATCAGAATATTCAACATATATGTAACGACGTAAATTTTCAAAACAATTTTTCATTTTTCAACAACCAAATTTATATTTAAACATTCTCAAAACATATGTTCCACAGTAGTTATCAAATTAATACATATACCAAGGTCACAAATAAAATCTCCTAATTGTGTGTACGGATCACGCCGACGCCTTTCCATGGTCCTCGCTAGTACCTGAAACACATAACACAACAACTGTAAACATAAACGCTTAGTGAGTTCCCCAAAATACCACTTACACATATACGCCTTTCCAGACCATACTCTACCCGACCTTCTGGTCCATGTGTCTCAGGGGACTTCCGTCCCAGTCCCAGTAGACCTTCCGGTCCTACTCACATCGACCTTCCGGTCCATGACTCCCTGACCTTCCGGTCCACGTCATAATGCCTTCCGGGCCATATCATACAAAGCAGTCATATCACATACATAACGCATACAGAACATGCAGCGCATAGCATACAATACATGTATCTCATAGCATACAAGACCTTCCAGTCACACATAGGTACCTTTCCGGGTACAGTATAGTGAGTATACTCACCTCGGGTAACTCGGTAACTCGGAAATCTCAGACTCTGTGAGATAGGATCTAGCCTCCGCCTAATCATAACAAACACTTCTCATCAATACATTTCCCCAAGGCTAGACTCTTTCCTTTCCTATCATTCTCAGAAAGGTAAACGACCATTTTACCCCTCTCATGGCTCAAATACCCTAAAGTTGACCAAACCCTAAAAGTCAACAAAAGTCAACCTTTCGGGTTACACTACGCGTACCAAACATGTACGCTGGGCGTACCCAGTGCCTTCACAGAATCGGGGTGCGCGACCCCTTACGCTGCGCGTACTGGGATTACGCCCAGCGTAAGTCCTAGTTCAGCTAATTTATGGAATTTGGTCTTAAACGGTTAAGACATGAACTCATATTCCAGATCTGGCTTCTCTAGGGTTACTTACTCCTTAAAGTTGAAAGTTTTAAGCCTTTGCATGGCTATAAAGGTCACTTATCACTCAAAACACCTTTCCTCTTCCCATGTTAAGTCCATAACTCATGCATGACTCAATATCCACGACCAAGATAGGATTTTTATGAACCCTCATCACATAATACACTGGGAAAGGCCAGACCTAAGCTTATGGAGACCCTTTGCACAAAAAGTCTCCACCTTTGAACCACGAACCCTAAAAATGGGTCCATAAAGCAAAACTCATGAAATGCAAGGAAAGCTTTGAGCTATTTACCTCAAAAAGGACCTCCAACCTCTATAGAACTCGGATCTACTCTTGCTCTCCAACTTCTAGCTCCAACAATGGCTTCCTCTTCTCCTTCTTCACCTTAAAAAGGCACCTTCAAGCTTAAGAACACGCACACAAGCTCAAAACATATTTTTTTCTCTCTTAGGGTTCACTCACTAAGGTATGGTGGCTGCGGTAAAGGACTTAACGTTCCTTTTATAGTGCACAAGCCAATATTTAGGGTTTGCATCTGGGTACATTACGCCTGGCGTAACCCTGGGTATGCCCAGCGTACCCAGGCGAGTCTGCATCCAAAATAAGCGTGCGAGTACGCGCGTCATACGCCTCATTACGCCCTGCGTACTTATAAGTCCAATATTCAACTTAACGGACTTACCTTGACAACTTGTAGAAATAGAAGGGTTATAACGCTTACCTGAGTTTCTGGATGTTACAATTCTCCCTCACTAGAACCTGACTTCGACCTCGAAGTCTCATGCTGCAAACACCTCCGGATGCTGCTCCTGCATCTCCGACTCTGGCTCCCAGGTCAGCTCGGACCCTCTCCGATGTTGCCACTGGACCTGCACCAGGGGCACTTCCTTGTTCCTCAGAACCTTGGTCTTTCGATCTATAATCGCAACGGGCCTATCCACGTAGTTCAGGCTCGCATCCACCTGAATATCCTCCAGCGGTACCACTGCCGACTCGTCGGCTATACACTTCCTCAACTGCGACACATGGAAGGTATCATGAATCTGCCCCAATCCAACCGATATGCTACCCTTCCTACCCTCGTGACTACCCTGAACGGACATATATACCGGGGACCCAACTTGCCCCTCTTCCTGAATTGGATCACTCTTTTCCAAGGAGATACGTTTAGGAGCACAAAATCTCCGACCTGGAACTCGAGCTCGGATGGTCGCCTATCTGCATAACTCTTCTGGTGACTCTGAGCGGTCAACAACCTCTGTCTGAGCTGCTGTATCTGCTCTGTCTTTTGAAGCACTATCTCTGTACTACCCATCACACGTTGCCCTACCTCACCCCAGCAAATGGGGGTCCGACACTTCCTCCCATACAATAGCTCAAAGGGTGGCATACCAATGCTTGAATGTTGGTTGTTGTTATAGGAAAACTCAGACAGGGGTAAATACGTGTCCCAACTCCCTCCGAAGTCCAATACACATGACCGAAGCATCTCCTCGAGTGTCTGGATTGTCCGCTCGCTCTGCCCGTTAGTCTGTGGGTGGTATGCGGTACTAAAATGCAGTCTCGTACCCAATTCCTCATGAAATTTTTTCTAGAATCTGGAAGTGAAACGCACATCTCGATCTGAGATGATCAAGATCGATACTCCATGCCGCGATACCACCTCCCTCATGTACAACTCTACCAACCTCTCAGCAGAAGAGCTCTCACTGATAGCAAGAAAGTGAGCGCTCTTCGTCAATAATCACCCAAATTGCATCGACACTCCTAGCATTTCTCGACAATTTGGTGATAAAATCCATGGTAATCTGTTCCCACTTCCACTCGGGAATCTCCAGTGGCTGCAACTTACCATGCGGACGCTGGTGCTCGGCCTTAACCTTACGACAGGTCAAGCACCTCTCTACGAACCATGCGACATCCCTCTTCATACAGGGCCACCAATACTCTCTTTTCAGGTCCAAATACATCTTAGTGGCCCCGGGATGGATCAAGAACCTCGATCTATGCGCCTCCTCCATCAAAATGGTACGCGTTCCACCCACAAACGGTACCCAAACCCGACCATGAAAGGTCATAAGTCCTCGACTATTAGTAACGAACTCCGATACCTGCCCGATCACCCGCTCCCTTTTGCGGTTCTCTGGTCTCACGGCCTCTGCCTCGGCCCCTTGAATGGTGTCTAACACTAGAGTCATCACTGTCAATCTCATGCAAACATCTCGTAGCAGGAGGCTCTCCGCCCTACGGCTCAGGGCATCGGCTACAACATTAGCCTTGCCCGGGTGGTACAGGATCTCGCACTCATAATCCTTAACCACATCCAACCATCTCCTCTAGTGCATACTCAGGTTGGGCTGATCCATCAAGTACTTCAAGCTCTTTTGGTCCGTGTATATGGTACACCGAACCCCATACAGATAGTGACGCCAGATCTTGAGGGCGAACACCACTGCCCCCAACTCCATATCGTGGGTGGGATACCTCGTCTCATGAGGCTTCAGCTGCCTTGATGCATATGCTATCACATGCCCCATCTGCATCAATACTGCACCCATCCCCGATATCGATGCGTCACAATACACCGCAAAATCCTCCATCCCTTCCGGGAGTGCTAGCACCGAGGCTTCGCACAATCTCCGGCGAAGAGTCTCAAACGAGGTCTGCTGCTCCGTACCCCATGAAAAAGCAACACCCTTTCGGGTCAACCTGGTGAGTGGTACGACGATCTTGGAGAAATCCCTGATAAATCTCCGATAATAGCCGACCAACCCTAGAAAGCTCCAGATCTCGGTGGGCGATCTCGGCACCTCCCGCCTCAATCTTGGCCGGATCGACCAAAATCTCATTCTGGTTGACGAGATGCCCCAAGAACTGGGCCTCTCATAACCAGAACTCACACTTGGAGAATTTTGCATAAAGCCTCTCCGATCTCAGAACTCCAAGGATCTCCCTCAAATGCTCCTCATGCTGTTCTCTAGATCTCGAATACACCAAAATATCATCAATGAACACGATCACCGACCGATCCAGCATCGGCCTGCACACCCTGTTCATGAGATCCATGAACGCTGCTGGTGCATTGGTGAGCCCAAAAGGCATCACCACGAACTCGTAATGCCCATAACGAGTTCTGAACGCCGTCTTCTGGATATCTTCATCCCGAACCCTCATCTGATGATAACCCGACCTCAAGTCTATCTTGGGGAACCAAGACGCCCCCTGCAACTAATCGAACATGTCATCAATCCTCTGTAACGGATAACGGTTCTTGACCGTCAACTTGTTCAACTCCTAGTAATCAATGCACATCCGATGTGAACCATCCTTTTTCTTGACAAAAAGGATCGGCGCTCCCCAAGGCGAGTGTCACACCCCCGAACCAGACGGCGGAAACGTCCGGGGGCTGTCGTGACTCAATTGCATACCATAACATTGAATATATATGAAACATAACAACATTCGTCACCATTCATTACATAGTACAACCAGTAGTGTTTACATGTCATACATTGTTTAAACATTACATTCCCAAAAATTAATTTGTTCCATTCATACAAAAATAAACTGCAACCGTCACTGAATATGGTTTCCCTTGATTCACTGGTTCCCTGAGAATACAAGTATTTTGAAAAACGTCAACATATGAAATGTTGGTGAGTTCATAAGTAGTGTTTGAAATCGGATGTTTGTATTGTTTGAAAAACCACCAGAAAATCCGATATTTTCTGAAAAGAGAAGCTTTTGAAAACGTTTGTGAAGATCCATAAGTATGCTTGTTTGTTTCTATACTTGTGACAAAAAAAATGTTCATTGAAGATGTATGCATTTCAAATCGGTATGTATTAAAAACCCTAGGAAAACCCGATGTTCCCCTAGTTCCTTTGAAATCCATTAAGTTGCGTTGAAACCATTACAAAGATAGAAGTGTCAGTCCCAGGCGACGTTGGAAGGTTCTCGAGCAGGATTATTTACTACAAACCCACGTTACACAAACGCCCAGTTTATAGTTATACTAACGATTCCCGAAGGCGTCGTCAGTACTAATCGCGTTATCCAATCGCCCTGACTAGGTGTCGTCCCGCATCCGAAGAGTAAGAGGACACGAAGGCCTCAATAACTCCATTAATCGGTTGGGGATAATATGCGTGCGAGGGGTCCCCGACCCGCCTCGTAAAATATGCAGACTCTACTAGCAATACCAAGGACCCTTGGGGACCAGTGGTACAAGCCATTGAAAGTCACTCTACGTTGTGCCAAGTCGGTGAAACTCAACACCTCGTAGAAAAATATGCGTCTTCGGGCCTTAAGATCAGGTCATTGGGCTAGCTAGGCCCAACAAGCAAGATTTTACACTTTTGGGGCCCGAAGATGGTGCGTAGACGTCTGTGCACACTCGTATGTATATGTATTACCAAACGTTATTTGTATGAATCGTAGTATCGAAGAGTTAGTAGTTGTAGATTTCTATTGGCTCGAGACCGAGCCAATTCGTTTAACAACGACTTTTGGTATTGTATTGAGTTGTATTTCGTCGATAGTCGCGGTGCCATTATTTGATCAAATTGTACATATTGAATTAGCCTTGAAATATTTCTGTTTTCAGCCCCTCATTATTTGTAAAATTTACATTTTCAACCCTTTTTATCAAATACTTCTCGGTTTGGTCCTTAAACTATTTTTCTCGACATTTTAACACCAAAAATTATTGAAATTAATATTTTTCAGCATATTTTTCATAGAAAACAGTTTAAGTCCCTGGAAATGCAATTTTCTCGGTTTTAACCCTTCTTTTCGCAATTTTGACAATTTTGGCCCAAATTGGAAAATTTTTGCAACTTTGGTCCTTTTTAAATTTAAAAAAAAGCATTTTAAACCTTTGAAAAGGATTTGGGACACTTATAGTCCACTGTTTTACAGAAAATTACAGTTTTGGCCCTCCAAAACAGAAAAATTCGCATAATGGGCCTCATTGGGCCGAAAATGTCATTTTTAGCCCATTAAGCTTGAAATTTATGTTTTTAATCCTCTAATTGAGTATAATTCAAGAAATAATTTTATGGAAACTGTTTTGGCACACTTCATCCATCAAAATCTGTGAAATGTCAATTTGGGCCCTTAATTTTGTATTTTTCACATTTTAGGCCCAAAATTTGTGTTTTTAATCCAAAGAAAATTATTACTAAACTACTTAGCCATTTTTCTTGAAACACTTTGTATGTAGAAATATATTTGAAGCTAAGATCATAAAACATAAGTTATATCTCGGTTTTTGAGGGGTTTTATGGCTAGATCCAACTTTAAAACACATAAAAGCATACATATAAGCATGTAAATCATACAAGGCATACAAACACATATAGATCTACACTTTCACTTGTATTCCCCCCCCCCCCCCCACAAAACTCATAAAAACAGAAAATAGGGGGTATGAAGCTCACCTTGGGTGTTGATTCGGTTTTTGAAGAAAGATTGGAAGAAATGAAGTGATTTTTGGCCTTTGCACTCCTTGATGAACTTTTCGAGATTATGGGGGTTTCTAGAGTGCAAGATCATGATTTTTGCATGGATTAGGAAGAGATGTTTGATAAATAAGGCATACAAGTCATAGATCCAAGCAAAACCTTACCTTAGATGATGATTTTTGTGGAAGAACCTTCTTGAATGCTTCCTAATTTTCGAGATTTTGGATGGAGGGGGAGAGTTGTTCTTGAGTGATCTAGAGAGGATTTGAGAGATTTTTGTGTGTGTGTGTGGGTGTATGGCCGAGAGTGAGAGAGAGGAAGGAGTGAGATGATTTTTGAAGTGATACTTGCATGGGAAAAGGAAATATCTTGCATGGAGATCCTATGGACAATAATGAGGTGGCACACTTAAGTCAACTCTTCCTTATCTTCTTGGATTTGGGCCTTTGGGCCGAGAATGGTGGGGAAAAAAAGATTTTTGGGCCTTTTGGCCCTTAAGCCCAATATTTGAGGTAGTTTGGGTGTTCATTGGCCTTATAAAATAAAATTGTGATTTTTATGCTTTATTAAGCTAGGTTAGGTTAAATTATGGATCAAAGCTTGTGATTTATTTCATTCTAGGTCCAACATGGCCCAAAATGTTGAAATAAATAAGTGTGGGTCCAATTAGAGCCCAATCAGGGTTCTAAGCCCTTGATAGTCCAATTGGAAGCTTATTGGTCCACTTGGATCCAATAAGGAAGTTCTAGTCCAAAATAGACTTAACAAGAACTTCTAGGGTTTTCCAATTGTTTGATGACTACTTGTGGTACTTGCATAATGTATTTGATTGAAGTTTTTGATTCACATTAACTTGAATGTTTAGATTACACGACACAAAATTTCCAGTTGTGACATCATCCCCCCGTTAGAGGGAATTTCGTCCCGAAATTCTGTTTGAAAGCTACATTTGAGAATGCTAGAATAGGTGAGGGTACTTCTGCTTCATTTGATCTTCGTGTTCCCACGTGAATTCTGGCCCACGCTTTGCGTTCCATCGTACCTTCACGATCGGGATGCGACTCTGCTTAGTACGCTTCACCTCCCTGTCCATGATTTCGATTGGTTCTTCGACGAACAGGAGATTCTCATTGATTTCAATTTCGTCAAGAGGAATGACAAGGGTTTCATCTGATAGGCACTTCTTCAGATTAGAGACATGAAACACGGGGTGTACACCGTTTAGCTCCGCGGGTAGTTGTAGTCTGTAGGCTACCGGACCTATTCGGGCGACGATTTCGAAAGGTCCAATGTATCGCGGGTTCAGCTTTCCCCGTTTTCCGAAACGTATAACCCCTTTCCAGGGTGAGACCTTCAACAATACTCGATCACCGACCTGGAATTCTAAGGGCTTTCGTCGTTTGTCGGCGTAGCTCTTTTGTCGGTCACGCGATGCTTGTAATCGAGCTTTGATCTGGACAATCTTTTCTATGGTCTCGCGAATGATTTCCGGTCCCGTTAATGCCCTGTTTGACGTATGTGTTCTTGCTAGCTGGGTGTCACCTACTTCAGCCCAACATAACGTTGATCTACATTTACGCCCGTACAGTGCTTCGAACGGGGCCACCTTGATGCTCGAATGATAACTATTGTTATATGAGAATTCGATCAACGGCAGGTGGGTATCCCAAGACTTTCCAAAGTCTATCACACAAGCACGAAGCATGTCCTCGAGCGTCTGGATGGTTCGTTCACTTTGACCGTCCGTTTGTGGGTGATACGCGGTGCTCATATCGAGATGAGTTCCCATTGCCTTGTGGAGTGATTGCCAAAACCGCGACGTGAATCTACTGTCCCTATCCGAGATGATAGATTTTGGCACTCCATGGAGTCTTACGATTTCTCGTAGGTACAAACGCGTCAGTCTCTCCATCTTGTAGGACTCTTTGATTGGTAAGAAATGGGCAGATTTCGTCAGTCGGTCGATTATTACCCATATGGTGTCCAATCCGTCCGACGTCTTGGGCAGCTTGGTCACGAAATCCATAGAAATTCCTTCCCATTTCCACTCCGGGATTGCCGGTTGTTGTAACAATCCAGAAGGTTTCTGGTACTCCACTTTCACTTTGGCGCACATAAGGCACTTACCAACATAGGTCGCGATTTCCGCCTTCATGTTAGGCCACCAATAGTGTTGCTTAATGTCCAAATACATCTTGTCCGAACCGGGATGAATGGAGTATCGTGTCTTGTGGGCTTCCTTCATAACGGTCTCCCTAAATCCTCCGATTTTTGGGACCCAAATACGGTTCATGAAGTAGTATACCCCATTCTCCTTGACTTTTAGGTTCTTCTCCATTCCGCGTAATGCCTCTCTAGTTCTATCTTCCGCTTTCATAGCCTCTGCCTGGACTGATGCAATTTGAGCGGCCAAATGAGACTGAATGGTTATCGAGTGCGTTTTCGTACGGCGATTGGAGTACTCCTTCCGACTTAAGGCATCGGCTACTACGTTGGCCTTGCCTGGATGGTACTTGATCTCGCATTCGTAGTCGTTTAACAATTCCACCCATCTTCGTTGTCTCATGTTCAGCTCCTTCTGATTCAAGATGTGCTGGAGGCTCTTGTGGTCCGTAAAGATGGTGCACTTTGTACAGTACAGGTAGTGCCTCCAAATTTTCAAAGCGAAGACCACGGCTCCCAGTTCTAGGTCATGGGTTGTGTAATTTACTTCGTGCGTCTTTAGTTGACGGGACGCATATGCTATCACTCTTCCACGTTGCATGAGAACGCAACCTAAGCCTTGATTTGACGCGTCACAGTAAACTACAAAATCTTCCGTTCCTTCAGGTAGAGATAGTACAGGAGCGCTACAAAGAGCTTGCTTCAAGGTTCGAAACGCAATCTCTTGTCGGTCTGTCCACTTGAATGGCACGCTCTTTTGCGTAAGCAAGGTAAGTGGCTTGGCGATTTTAGAGAAGTTTTGGATGAATCTCCTATAGTAGCCTGCTAGGCCTAAGAACTGACGAATTTCTGTGGGCGTAGTCGGAGTTGCCCATCCCTCCACAGCCTTGACCTTAGAGGGGTCCACATGAATTCTGTCTTGGCTAACCACGTGGCCTAGGAAATTCACACTCCGAAGCCAGAACTCACACTTGGAGAGTTTGGCGTAAAGCTTTTCCGATCGTAGCGTCTCTAGGACTTGTCGGAGATGTTGGCCATGCTCCTCTTTGCTTCGAGAATAAACGAGAATGTCATCGATAAACACAATGACGAAGTTGTCCAGGAACGGTCGACAGATTCGATTCATTAGGTCCATAAATGCGGCGGGTGCATTTGTTAGACCGAAGGGCATTACGACGAATTCATAATGTCCGTAGCGGGTTCGAAAAGCGGTTTTAGGAATATCTTCTTCTCGGACTTTGAGTTGGTGATATCCAGACCGTAAATCTATTTTAGAAAAATAGCTAGCTCCTTGGAGCTGGTCGAATAGATCATCGATTCTCGGGAGTGGGTAGCGGTTTTTAACAGTTAGTTTATTCAACTCTCTGTAATCGATGCACATTCTGAAAGATCCGTCCTTCTTTTTGACAAAGAGCACCGGAGCTCCCCACGGCGAGTAGCTAGGTCGGATAAATCCCTTGTCCAGAAGCTCACTGAGTTGGCTGGATAATTCCTGCATTTCAGCAGGTGCCAGCCGATATGGTGATTTAGCGAGGGGAGTTGCTCCTGGAACGAGGTCGATTCGGAACTCAACCTGTCTCTCTGGGGGTACTCCTGGAAGATCTTCGGGAAACACGTCCGGAAATTCACACGCTACCGGAATGTCTTGGATGTTAGTTTCTTCTTTGGTCTTGTCCACTATGTGAGCCAAGAACGCCAAATTGTTCTTTCGCAAGTGTTTTTGTGCTTTGATGCACGAGATGAGACGAAGATTCGTATTGGGTTTGTCTCCGTAAATTACTAGGGTTTCGTGATTTGGGAGACGAAGGCGAACGGCCTTCTCATGGCACATAATCTCAGCATGGTGGGGGCTTAACCAATCCACGCCGATAATCACATCGAAACTCCTAATTGATACTGGCATCAGATCTATTCGTTAGACGTGTTGATTTAGGGTTAGGGTACATCCGATGTAGATTTCCCTAGTGGATTCGGTTTTCCCATTGGCCATTTCCACAGTATAGGTTTCATTTAGCTTCTGGGGTTGTTGTTTTAATAAATGCTTAAACTTCTCGCTTACGAAACTTCGCTCCGCTCCGGTATCAAATAAGATGCATGCATAAGTGTGGTTTAGGAGGAACGTACCGGTCACAACTGCGGGGTCCTGAACTGCATCACTCTGACCCATAGTCAGCATTCTTCCTGCTCCTCTGTTTCCTGAGTTGTTGTTGTTAGGGCAATCTCGACGGAAATGCCCCGTCCTTCCACACCCGAAACAGGTGTGGCTAGGCCCTGCGTTGTTGCCGCCGGCATTGATGTTGTTGGTATTGCGGTGGTTGTTGTTGTTGTTGTTCTGGTTGTTTCCCTGACTCTGGTTCTGAGAAGGATAAGTCCTGCAGAACCTTGCAGTGTGTCCCCTTCGGTTGCAACTGGTGCAATGGAACTCCTTACATTCTCCATGGTGATGGAAACTGCACTTATTGCACTTGGGAGCATTACCGGAATAGGGTCTTGAAGCATTTGAAGCAGCTGAGGCTGGAGCATGTGAGGTGACTGGAACCGGCGCAATGACAGCGTTAACTGCCATCGTTTGCTGCTTTTTAGAGGTCTCGGGGCCCTGGCGCCCCTTCCTCTTGTTGTTCCATCCTTTCTTACCATCACTCTCCTTCTTCTTCTCAGTCTCTACCGGTTTCTCACCCTTTTTGTGGTTATGATCATATAGCCTCTTTTCCAATCTCTTCGCACTGTCAAAAGTTTCAGGGTTCGCAGCTATCACATTCCCTTGAATGGGATATGTCAGTACCCAGATGAATCGTTCGATCTTCTTTCCTTCCGATGTGATCATACCCGGGCACAACAGAGATAGTTCGCTGAATCTCGATATGTAAGCATCGATGTTCCCATTCTGCACCGTGAGATTCCATAGTTCCTGCTCCATCTTCTGTATTTCGCCTCGGGGGCAGTACTCAGCCATTAACATCTCTTTCATTTCTACCCAGGGAATAGAGTTGGCAACAGGGAGTGTCATAGCTTCTACGTGACCATTCCACCAAGTGAGTGCTTGGTCCACGAAAGTGCAGGCCGCGAACTTCACCTTCATCTGTTCGGGGCACTCGCATATCTCGAATACCGACTCTACCTTCTCGATCCATCGCTTCAGAGCGATCACTCCTCCAGTGCCGTTGAAAGTTCGGGGTTTAGCGTTCGCAAAATCCTTGTAGGTGCACGTTTTAGTGGGTCCTTGGTTCGTCCCGTTGTTCGAACTTCCGGATCCTTGCCCGTTACCTCCTCCGTTGTTCCCTCGGTGAAGTTGTGCCATAGCTGCTGTGACCGCAGCAGACACGGCTGCCTGGAAAGCAGTGGAGTCAACTTCGGGCGGGATTGGTTCGGGATTTCCGCGAGTAGGTCGGCGAGGCATCTTTCTGTCATGAAACGGAAAGATGTTGAGTGTACGTGGTTTCTGTGAGGTTGTGATCCTACTAGCTAGGTGTATGGTGCGAACCTAAACATTACTACTATCGGGCATACAATCATAATATCTCAACACATAACAACTGGTGATATCATAACAAAACACACAAAAGTTTATTAATATTATCCGCATTTAGTACAAGAAAATTTGCTCGTAGGAGCATACATATGTAACACTAATCCGACAGCATAACGGCTCCATGAGTAGTGTAGTCACTTAAACATAGAGCCGGAGTACATAACATAGTTCCTAATAACCTACTATGATAAGTCTATCCCTAACCGCGATGAGCTGCGTCAGGAGGTGGTACCGATGTCATATGCCGAAATGTTGTGCCAGTAGCTGTGCCATCTCTTCCATGTCTCCGATAACCTCATCCCTCTCATGCTCTGCTTGCACTGCTCGAGCCTCCATCGCATACAGCTGTTGTCGCAGTGTGGCGATCTCAGCTTCGAGGGAACGGTTCTCTCTTGGGGGGTTCGCTGGTGGAGCAGGGTGATCTGGTTGTGCCTCGTTCTCGCCTGGCGGGATGGGTCCTGGTCCCCAGCCTGACCTCCCTCGTCGTCACTGTCGATTCCTCCAAACTTGTAGTCAGTGTCTACGTATTCGTCGGGTCCAACATCGTGTGCTTCGCCTGGATTCTCTCCTGGCTCATCCACAAGCATCCCGTGAGCTACTGAGGCCTGATGAAACTGGATACCCTGCTGCTCCTCCTCAGGCTCCTCCTCCTCCTCTAGCCACCCGTTGTTTCCCTGATTAGGGAAGTAGGGGTCTCCAGGGTGATGAAAGCCAGCCATGCTGTCTGCGCGAGTACGTGAATATGCTAACATTATTCCTAGGGTACTATGACTATTACACAGACTAAGCAAACATTCTCTTTCTGGGTGATAAAGGGTATAGTTTTAGGTTCCCTGGCTATCCCGATCTCATCAAGACGTGTGTTAGTTTTACCTTGGAGAGAATGTAGTTGATCAGGCTACATTCACTCCTTGGTATCCCTAAGAACAGTCTCGAATGAACTGAGATACCAACATTATTGTGTTTGATTCAGCGTTAGGTCCTTATTCCTAATGTAAGCAAGTGTATTTTATTTACTTGTTTTGTTCAGAGTTATGTTAGTCCTTCTTTTTGGTTTATAGTTGCATATCAATGTATGGCTCGACAAGCTAGTTCACTATAAACAAAGCTCTGATACCAACCTGTCACACCCCCGAACCAGACGGCGGAAACGTCCGGGGGCTGTCATGACTCAATTGCATACCATAACATTGAATATATATGAAACATAACAACATTCGTCACCATTCATTACATAGTACAACCAGTAGTGTTTACATGTCATACATTGTTTAAACATTACATTCCCAAAAATTAATTTGTTCCATTCATACAAAAATAAACTGCAACCGTCACTGAATATGGTTTCCCTTGATTCACTGGTTCCCTGAGAATACAAGTATTTTGAAAAACGTCAACATATGAAATGTTGGTGAGTTCATAAGTAGTGTTTGAAATCGAATGTTTGTATTGTTTGAAAAACCACCAGAAAATCCGATATTTTCTGAAAAGAGAAGCTTTTGAAAACGTTTGTGAAGATCCATAAGTATGCTTGTTTGTTTCTATACTTGTGACAAAAAAAATGTTCATTGAAGATGTATGCATTTCAAATCGGTATGTATTAAAAACCCTAGGAAAACCCGATGTTCCCCTAGTTCCTTTGAAATCCATTAAGTTGCGTTGAAACCATTACAAAGATAGAAGTGTCAGTCCCAGGCGACGTTGGAAGGTTCTCGAGCAGGATTATTTACTACAAACCCACGTTACACAAACGCCCAGTTTATAGTTATACTAACGATTCCCGAAGGCGTCGTCAGTACTAATCGCGTTATCCAATCGCCCTGACTAGGTGTCGTCCCGCATCCGAAGAGTAAGAGGACACGAAGGCCTCAATAACTCCATTAATCGGTTGGGGATAATATGCGTGCGAGGGGTCCCCGACCCGCCTCGTAAAATATGCAGACTCTACTAGCAATACCAAGGACCCTTGGGGACCAGTGGTACAAGCCATTGAAAGTCACTCTACGTTGTGCCAAGTCGGTGAAACTCAACACCTCGTAGAAAAATATGCGTCTTCGGGCCTTAAGATCAGGTCATTGGGCTAGCTAGGCCCAACAAGCAAGATTTTACACTTTTGGGGCCCGAAGATGGTGCGTAGACGTCTGTGCACACTCGTATGTATATGTATTACCAAACGTTATTTGTATGAATCGTAGTATCGAAGAGTTAGTAGTTGTAGATTTCTATTGGCTCGAGACCGAGCCAATTCGTTTAACAACGACTTTTGGTATTGTATTGAGTTGTATTTCGTCGATAGTCGCGGTGCCATTATTTGATCAAATTGTACATATTGAATTAGCCTTGAAATATTTCTGTTTTCAGCCCCTCATTATTTGTAAAATTTACATTTTCAACCCTTTTTATCAAATACTTCTCGGTTTGGTCCTTAAACTATTTTTCTCGACATTTTAACACCAAAAATTATTGAAATTAATATTTTTCAGCATATTTTTCATAGAAAACAGTTTAAGTCCCTGGAAATGCAATTTTCTCGGTTTTAACCCTTCTTTTCGCAATTTTGACAATTTTGGCCCAAATTGGAAAATTTTTGCAACTTTGGTCCTTTTTAAATTTAAAAAAAAGCATTTTAAACCTTTGAAAAGGATTTGGGACACTTATAGTCCACTGTTTTACAGAAAATTACAGTTTTGGCCCTCCAAAACAGAAAAATTCGCATAATGGGCCTCATTGGGCCGAAAATGTCATTTTTAGCCCATTAAGCTTGAAATTTATGTTTTTAATCCTCTAATTGAGTATAATTCAAGAAATAATTTTATGGAAACTGTTTTGGCACACTTCATCCATCAGAATCTGTGAAATGTCAATTTGGGCCCTTAATTTTGTATTTTTCACATTTTAGGCCCAAAATTTGTGTTTTTAATCCAAAGAAAATTATTACTAAACTACTTAGCCATTTTTCTTGAAACACTTTGTATGTAGAAATATATTTGAAGCTAAGATCATAAAACATAAGTTATATCTCGGTTTTTGAGGGGTTTTATGGCTAGATCCAACTTTAAAACACATAAAAGCATACATATAAGCATGTAAATCATACAAGGCATACAAACACATATAGATCTACACTTTCACTTGTATTCCCCCCCCCCCACAAAACTCATAAAAACAGAAAATAGGGGGTATGAAGCTCACCTTGGGTGTTGATTCGGTTTTTGAAGAAAGATTGGAAGAAATGAAGTGATTTTTGGCCTTTGCACTCCTTGATGAACTTTTCGAGATTATGGGGGTTTCTAGAGTGCAAGATCATGATTTTTGCATGGATTAGGAAGAGATGTTTGATAAATAAGGCATACAAGTCATAGATCCAAGCAAAACCTTACCTTAGATGATGATTTTTGTGGAAGAACCTTCTTGAATGCTTCCTAATTTTCGAGATTTTGGATGGAGGGGGAGAGTTGTTCTTGAGTGACCTAGAGAGGATTTGAGAGATTTTTGTGTGTGTGTGTGGGTGTATGGCCGAGAGTGAGAGAGAGGAAGGAGTGAGATGATTTTTGAAGTGATACTTGCATGGGAAAAGGAAATATCTTGCATGGAGATCCTATGGACAATAATGAGGTGGCACACTTAAGTCAACTCTTCCTTATCTTCTTGGATTTGGGCCTTTGGGCCGAGAATGGTGGGGAAAAAAAGATTTTTGGGCCTTTTGGCCCTTAAGCCCAATATTTGAGGTAGTTTGGGTGTTCATTGGCCTTATAAAATAAAATTGTGATTTTTATGCTTTATTAAGCTAGGTTAGGTTAAATTATGGATCAAAGCTTGTGATTTATTTCATTCTAGGTCCAACATGGCCCAAAATGTTGAAATAAATAAGTGTAGGTCCAATTAGAGCCCAATTAGGGTTCTAAGCCCTTGATAGTCCAATTGGAAGCTTATTGGTCCACTTGGATCCAATAAGGAAGTTCTAGTCCAAAATAGACTTAACAAGAACTTCTAGGGTTTTCCAATTGTTTGATGACTACTTGTGGTACTTGCATAATGTATTTGATTGATGTTTTTGATTCACATTAACTTGAATGTTTAGATTACACGACACAAAATTTCCAGTTGTGACAGCGAGCAACTTGGTCGAATAAAATCCTTCCCTAGCAGCTCCTGAAGCTGTGAGGATAACTCCTGCATCTCTGGCAGCGCGAGGCGATAAGGCGCCTTGGTGATTGGCGCTGCTCCCGGAACCAAATCGATACATAACTCCACTTGCCTCTTGGGAGGCACACCCGATAATTCCTCGGGAGAAACATCCGGGAACTTGCACACTATCGGAACCTCATCAATCGAACTTGGCCTCCCGGCGGCCACTCGCGTGTCCATCACATAGGCTACGAACCCGCTGCAGCCCTGTTGCAAACTCTGTCTCGCCCTGGCAGTCGAACAAAATGCTGAACCACATCGGGTTCCCTCGCCATACACCGTAAGTACTCCCCCACTAGGGTCTCGTACCGTCACCAACTAACGCTCGCAGTCTATAACAGCTCCAAATCGGCTCAAACAATCCATGCCCACTATAACACATACGTCCCCCATCGCAATCGGGACCAGATCTATCAGGAACTCCATACCAAAGATCTCAAGAATACATCCTCAAATCACATCCGTAGCATACACCACTCGCTCGTCAGCTATAGAAACTCGCAGAGGTTGACTCAACGCCTCTCGTCGGATACTAATGTGCTGACTAAATTCCATGGAAACAAATGAACGACTCGCACCCGAGTCAAATAACACCAAAGCAGGTACATAATTCACAAGAAAAGTACCTACGCATAGCATCATATAAGCACAATATCTCAACTCAAAAATAAATAAAGAATACATACCAGCCACAACATCGGGCGCTGCGCGGACCTCCTCTGCTGTCAACTGGAAAGCTCTCCCACAAGCCTTCGGTGCCTCAGCCTTCACTGGCCGAACCTTGGTAACCCTAGCAGCAGGCGCATATCCCTGTGCTGACCCCTGATGCAACTGCGGACACTCGGCCTTCCGATGGCCAGTCTGGTTGCAATGAAATCAAACCATAAATCCCTTGGGGAAATCCTTGGCGATATGCCCCTCCTTGCCACATTTGTAGCAAGCACCTGATTGACAGACCCCTCATGTACCTTGCTGCACTTCCGACAAGTGCCCCTTTTGGCCTCCAGTCCTCGAATCAGCGGACTTGGTCCGCTTGGCTGCCGGCTGAGACTGAGCTAGTCATCGATCCATCCTCTGAGACTCGACCTCATCCCTGGCCTGAGTCTTTAACTCAATCTCCCTCTTCCGGGCATTTTCCTGGAGCTCAGCAAATATCCGGTACGTCGAGTTCGACATGAACTCTCGAATGTCTCTCCTCAGAACGCTCAAATACCGGCTCATACGTGCCTGCACAGTAGACACCTGCTTGGGGCAGAACATCGCCCTCTCATGAAACTTCCTCGTAATCACAGTGATCGAATCAGTACCCTGCTTGAGGGTCAAGAACTCCTAAACCAACCATTCCCTCTCCACCGGGGGAACATACTCATCTCTGAACATGGTGGTGAACCTCTCCCAGGTCACCTCTGAAATCTCTGCAACTGTAAAGCTTTCCGTTACAAACTTCCATCGGTCCTTCGCTCCCAAGCGAAGCTGGTTCAATGCGATCCGAACCCTCAGATGCTCTGGACATGAACACGTATAGAAGCATCCCCCAATATCAGCAATCCGTCTCATCGCAGCGATCGGATCCTACGTCCCATCAAACTCAGGTGGCTTCGTGTTGCTGAACTCCCAAAACAACAACGAGTCACCTCCCTGAGGCCTGGCAGCAGCCACAACTGTGGTGGCTGCAGCAGCAGCAGCCTCAGTCACTGCAGCATACCGCTCATCGAAAGTCTCAATCAGGGTGGTCTTAATAGACCCAAACATCTCCAGAATCTCGGCCCTGATCGCCGCCGCCACCTCATCATGGATCATCTGACGAAGCTCCTCGTCACTCACACTGCTCGCCTCAGGTCTGTGGCGTGTCCCAACCATGATGTCTCTGAAATATAACATAATAATATCAAACACTCGCTCGAGCATGCTCGCAGTCGATAACTCGACCCTACTTGCTCCTTAGTACCCAAAGGATTCTTACTTAGAGTGTGCACTGCTCCGGTGTCTTCGGTAGTACGGGCCCTTATACTATCGTCTACACCGCAACTGTATTCACCCTAAGTCCTCCTCCTTGGATCCCAGATCACAAGTACTCTATATCTCACTGGCATAGGCTACCCTTCGGTAGACCTCTTATCAGCCCCTCACTGCTACCTACTCACTCTCAAGCATCACATAGTAGCACAATCCTTCCTAGGCTAAGGCATCACAAAATCAGGCCACTCCAGTCCTAGTATGAATACCTAGCCAACTCTAGCATGCATAACATAACATATCATATCTCATAGCACATAACGTAAGGGTATTTTAGGGATTCACCGTTCGGGCACTGGTTGACCGTACACGTTGCTCCGCTCTGGTTGTCTCAAAACCTCTTGCTCTTTTAGAAAAATTAGTTTTATTGTTTGAAAATTTTCTCAAATCCTCAGTTTGAGTTCAGATACGCCCGAAGATGCATCCGAGTCCCTCAAACCAAGGCTCTGAAACCAACTAGTAACGACGTAAATTTTAAAAACAATTTTTCATTTTTCAACAACCAAATTTATATTTAAACATTCACAAAACATATGTTCCATAATAGTTATCAAAATAATACATATCCCAAGATCACAAATAAAATATCCTGATTGTGTGTACGGATCACGCCGGCGCCTTTCCACGGTCCTCGCTAGTACCTGAAACACATAACACAACAACTGTAAGCATAAATGCTTACTGAGTTCCCCAAAATACCACTTACACACATACGCCTTTCCAGGCCATACTCTACACGACCTTCCGATCCATGTGTCTCAGGGGACTTCCGTCCCAGTCCCAGAAGACCTTCCGGTCCTACTCATATCGACCTTCCGGTCCATGACTCACTGACCTTCCGGTCCACGTCATAATGCCTTCTGGCACATATCATACATAGCATTCATATCACATACATAGCGCATACAGAACATGCAACGCATAACATACAATACATGCATCTCATAGCATACAAGACCTTCCGGTCACACATAGGTACCTTTCCGGGTACAGTATAGTGAGAAGACTCACCTCGGGTACCTCGGTAACTCAAAAATCTCGGACTCTGTGAGATATGATCTAGCCTCCGCCTAATCATAACAAACAGTTCTCATTAATACATATCCCTAAGGCTAGACTCTTTCCTTTCCTATCATTCTCAGAAGGGTAAAAGACCATTTTACCCCTCTCATGGCTCAAATACCCTAAAGTTGACCAAACCCTAAAAGTCAATAAAAGTCAACCCTCCAGGTTACGCTGTGCATACCAAACATGTACGCTGGGCGTACCCGGTGCCTTCACAGAATCGGGGTGCGCGACCCCTTACGCTGCACGTACTGGGATTATGCCCAACGTAAGTCCCAATATAGCTAATTTATGGATTTTGGTCTTAAACGGTTAAGACATGAACTCATATTCCAGATATGACTTCTCAAGGGTTAGTTACTCCATAAAGTTGAAACCTTTAAGCCTTTGCATGGCTGTAAAGGTCACCCATCACTCAAAACACCTTTCCTCTTCCCATGTTAAATCCATAACTCATGCATGACTCAATATCCACGACTAAGATTGGATTTTTATGAACCCTCATCGCATAATACACTGGGAAAGGAAAAATCTAAGCTTATGGAGACCCTTTGCACAAAAAGTCTCCACCTTTGAACAAAGAACCCTAAAAATGGGTCCATAAAGCAATGCTCATGAAATGCAAGGAAAGCTTTGAGCTTTTTACCTCAAAAATGAGCTCCAACCCCTATAGAACTCGGATCTACTCTTGCTCTCCAACTTCTAGCTCCAACAATGGCTTCCTCTTCTCCTTCTTCACCTTAAAAAGGCACCTTCAAGCTTAAGAACACACACAAAAGCTCAAAACGGGTTTTCTGCTCTCTTAGGGTTCTCTCACTGAGGTATGGTGCTGGGGTAAAGGACTTAACGTTCCTTTTATAGTGCACAACCCAATATTTAGGGTTTTCATCTGGGCACATTACGCCCGGCGTAACCCTGGGTACGCCCAGCGTACCCAGGCGAGTCCGCGTCCAAAATAAGCGCGCGAGTACGCGCGGCATACGCCTCATTATGCCCAGCGTACTCATAAGTCCAATATTCAATTTAAGGGACTTATCTTGACAGCTTGCAGAAATAGAAGGGTTATAACGCTTACGTGAGTTTCGGGATGTTACAATATAAATAGTAAATAAGTCTTATTAACAATACATATATCTATAAATTATATTTTTTTTTTGTAAAAAGGTAATTACATATAAATCTATAAAAACCAACAAAATTTAACACTATTCTAATAGAATGTTCTAAATGTCAATTTTTTTGAGACCATGAGACCACTTTTCTCTAGTGAATATTCTAATATTTCAATATTCATAAAAATATAGTATATGTAATATTCTAATATTCTAAAACATAAAACATTATTCAAATAGAATTATTATACATAAACATACAACCTATAAAATTATTCTATTATAATATTCCTCATATACACAGTAAGTAAGTTTTATTAACATCACATATACCTACAAATTCTAAAATATTATTGTAAAAAGGTCATTACATATAAATCTATAAAAAAAACAACATTTAACATTATTCTAATAGAAAATTATAAATGTAGAGAAAACCTATAACATTACTCTATTAGAATATTGTACATGAATTACAACAAAAGATGAACATTTTATCAGACAAGCATGATATTTCAGATTGGTCAAAGCATAACTATTTTTAACCATGACTGTTATTTTGTGAAACATTCACTGGCCATTGAAACAACCATACCTATTGTTCAAAACTAAAAAAAGATAACCAATATTCAAACGAACAAACCACTACCATGTCATTCATAATCAAAGACTTTCAAATATTCCAAAAAAATTATTCACGTCCTTCTAGTATGTTTCTTACATCGATGCATTCCCTCATCATTTTTAATGACCATCCTTATCAACCAATCCATATTCCTTTGCTTCGTCGGTTACTTTCTTATGGAATTGGAATCTGATTGGTCAATGCATAACTATTTTGTATGCTTCTTATTCTGCAAAAAACCTTCTTTACCCAAGTCAATATTTTACATTTTCACTTACTGTTCTAGAATAAATTCCCATCTGTCGCATTAAGAACACATCAGAATAAATTTCATTAGCTTTCAATGTGTATCAAACACTAATCCTAGCTATAGTAAATAATTTCAAAAATATTTAACCGAAACTACAATAAAGAAGTTCATTTCTAGCCCAAGCTATAGTGAATCTGGATTAAACACTAACCATAGCTACAATATAAATTTCAGAAAAAAAATTCCTAAATTAGAATAAATTGTTTAAAAACTTCCTAAAGCATATTACAATAGATGATTTAGAATCTACATTATGTAGAATTTAAATCTGAATCAAATATTATCGAACTAAAACATAAAGAGATGAATTCAATTATGTCAGGATAGAATAACAAATTCTCAAAATGTATTTTAGTTTCAACTTATCAAAGTAAGAGTAACATCTGGTTAATCAATAAAATAACATCTTAAATCAAATTTATGAAGTAACATCTAACTTTACAAATCAGAATACCTAGAATATTAAGTTACCAAAGACTATTTAACTAATATTTTCTAACTTATCAAACAAAGTAACATCTGATTCAAATTAACAAGTACTATATTACTTATCAAACTAGAATACTTAGAATATCAAATTATCAAAAAATATTTCACTAAATATTTACTAGATAATCCAATTACTCAAACAAAATAACATCTAAAATCAATTTAGGAGGCAAGTTATGTTTGCATCTACAACATTCTATCATTTTCATTCACAATTTTCTTGCAGAAAATATGAAATCATTACAGAGTGCATTATGTCGAACACCTAGCGGGTGATAACTTATTTTACCAACCACCTAACTGACACTAGAAGTATGAAACTAATAAGATAAACCAAACAAACTAAGAAATTATAATTCAAATTCCAAGAATATCTCTGCAGACATTGTGAATAACTTCATTTATGCATAAATAACATAGCTTGGATTGTAGATTTATTAACATTGAAATTGTTAACAGCCAAAGATGAGTCAACTGAATCTTTTATTACTTGATGAGAAGAATCCTACCTCAACTAAGAATCACAAGAAGTAGCAGTTGAAGTTTTTTGTATAAAAACTTAACTTTGAAGCCTTTGATTGAGAATCAACTACTTTTGAAGAATCATCACACAAACCAGAGCTAGAATTAGAATCAATTTTAGCAGAACGAGCCACGATTGATGCTCGATTAGAAAAAAAACCTTCAAATTGGTGTATCGGAGCTTGAAATCTTTTTGATTATTGCAATTTCTAGGGTTTTTGATACCTTCCGATCGAACAAGAAGCTAGGGTTTTATCGACTGATTTTTCAGTATTATTCCATCTAATTACACCTTTTGATAAGTAAATAAATGAATTTTTTTTTCTGGAAGAGGCTAGGAATAAGATTGAGACGAAATTTGGATTGAGAAAATTTTGGCGAGAATGATGAACAAACTTCTGAACGTGAATTGATCAGATATCATCCATTAGAGTACACAATTCCTATTTTACCCCTCCGTGTCATTGAATTAATCCTAAACTTTGATAAATTTTCAAAATTGCCACCGCCTCTTATCAGATTGTATGTTTTGATCTCAGCCTTAGATTGTTTTTGATCAAGGGACATAAATAGGTTCCCATGTCTCACAAAATATTATGCTCTCATATGTTAACCGTATGTATATATATATATATATATATATATATATATATATATATATATATATATATATATATATATATATATTCAAATCATTTTAGTTATTTTAATAAAGTAATTAATGCATATTAAATGCTGAAGATGTAATTAATACCCATTATATCTTCAACATGTAATATGCATTAATTACTTTTTTAAAATAACTAAAATGATTGGTCTAGAATCAATCATAAATGCACACAATAGATAGTGAAAACAAAATAACATAACACTATATATATATATATATATATATATATATATATATATATATATATATATATATATATATATATATATATATATATATATATATATATATATATATATATATATATATATATATATGGACTTATTATTTTAAATAGTAGCATTGACCGAGTAATTAATGCATTCCATGTTACCATATTGTTCTTCCATAAAAGGATCCTAAAATATTTTACCAAGCTGATGACGTTTGGAGTGCTTACATCATTTAAATAAATAAAAGGAACTTTCGTGAGTACTTCGGTAATTAACATTTTTTACTTTCTGGGAAACAAACGACTGTTATTTCTATTTCAGCACGTTGTCACTTGCAAGGCCTAACGGTTATATAGTTCGAGTGGAACAAGTTAAATTTTATTTTAGTTAACTATCTTAGATATATAGATCTAGATAGAGTTGGGAAGTAGAAAGATGGTGAAGTCATCATGTTACGACAACAATGGGTTGAAGAAAGGTGCATGGAGTGAAGATGAAGACAACAAGCTAAGAGCTTACATCCACAGATATGGCCATTGGAACTGGGCTTTACTTCCCAAGTTTATTGGTATAATTAACTATTTAGAGTCCCTTTAATTCAAGGTCATCAAATTTTATTGTATGGATTTGGACACTTTCTTATTGTCTTTAATTTCTTTTGTTAAGGTCTGTCTAGAAGTGGTAAAAGTTGCAGGTTAAGGTGGATGAACTATCTCCGCCCAAACATTAAACACGGAAATTTTACAAAGGAAGAAGACGATCTGGTTATTGATTTACATAACAAGCTTGGAAACAAGTAAGTACATGTATTTATAATTTAAACTAAGTCATTTAGCAGCATTTCGCATTGGTGTTTCTAAATTGTTTTTAATCTTTCATATATACACAGATGGTCAACAATAGCTACAAAATTACCAGGAAGAAGCGACAATGAAATAAAAAATCGTTGGAACACACATTTGAAGAAGAGAGTTCAGAATGAACACATTGAGTCTTCAAATGAACACTTAGGAACCCTAGAATACGATCAGGCTAGCTCTAAACGAAAACCTGTTAACAAAACAGATCTAAAACATCAACCGGAAGCCCGAACAAATTTATTGGCTGGAGAATCATCTGAATCACTATCATATTCTTCAGTCACAGAAATATCATCGTGTCAGTTGAGTGACTCAGATTGTGCAGTTTTTAGTGACTTTACACCACTAGCATTCAATGATGACGAACTGGTCGATAATTTCTGGAGTGAGCCATTTCTAACAGACATTGATGTCACTGCACCATCAGGAAATTATAAGTTGTTGTCACCTTTAAATTTTGTCAACGAGTTCAGCTCTCAATATTCCTACCAGGATTTGATGATGGCAGATGATCAGTGTTTATGGTCAATGATGGCGGATTCATATGTTGAAAACAATATTTTTATAAATTGAAGTCCTAGTTCAGTTTGTGTCGTATCCTTTAGATTTCATTTAATTATTGCTCTATCAGTTGTATCAAGAATATACTGCGTCTAGTCTCAACAGTTTTTTCCCATTTCTTTAGTCCTATCACTGAAAATGACAGTTGATTAAAATTAAGGGAATTATTTTCTTGATGCGAAGGTGTGTAATAGTATTCGAGAAAGTCAATAAATGTTTGAATCATCGGTGGTAATGTTTTCTAAAAATGTGGATTTTCAGCTCCCTTGGCCGAGGCTCATAAGGGAAACAACATTACATTTTGATTGTATTTAAGTGTCACTATAACCTATCACAAAGAGTTTTTGTCGGATATTTGAGCAAAAGTTGTGGTTGGGTACATTGGGTCGGAAAAACTGTAAATAAATAGTAAATACTATGTCAACAAAAGGAATTTAATTGAAATCCTTAGAAAACATGTTACATAGATACATGTTTTGGTTGGAAAATTATAAGCTTCAGAAAATTAAGAAAATATCATGGGCAGGAAATTTTCCTGTAAATTTAATATGGGCCCTAATTTGACATTCAAAGCTGAGTGCAAAATATTAAATGAAATGAATGCCCTTATATATAAACGAATTTTTGTAGCAAAAACTTTTATAAATGTTATAGTCAAATTAAATTAAGAAGGTTATACAGACAAAACATACAGAAAATCATTTAAGATTTCTATGTATATGTTTTTAAGTAAAAGCATCTTTTATTTTATGACTAGGTGTAATACCAAATAATATATAGGTTAATTAAAAAAAATTAAATATGAATATCTAAATATTTAAGAAACATGGATTTATAAGAAAATAAGAAAAATAATGAGTCATTAAAAATGATTTTTTTGTACCTTTTTAATTTAAATAAATAAAAAAAATAAACTAATGGGTTTTAATTTGAGAATTTAAAATTAAGAAGGTAAATCCATTAATGAAATTGATATTCATTTATTATTATTTTTATTATAATTATTATATTAAATTATTATGTGTAATTTATTAAAATAGGCAAACCTATAAAATGACATATGAAAAACAAATTAATTCAACATAATCATAAAATGACATTTATTAAATTGAATGAAAATATGACATGTGACAAAAATAACCTTCATTTATTATAGTAGATAGGAGATTTGACTTTTTGCAAAATATTAAATGAAATGAATGCCCTTATATATAAAATAATTTATGTAGCAAAAACTTCTATAAATGTTATAGTTAAACTAAATTAAGAATATACAAACCAAAACATGAAAAAATTCATTTAAGATTCTTTTGTATATTTTTAAGTAAAAGCATCTTTTATTTTATGACTATATGTAATATCCATGTAATGAATGGGTTAATTAAAAAAAATTAAATATAAATGTTTAAATATTTAAGAACTTTGGATTTATAAGAAAATAAGAAAAATAATAAGTTATTAAAATTGATTTTTTTATTTGTATCTTTTAAATTTAAATAAATAACAAAAAAAAACTAATGAGTTTTAATTTGAGAATTTTGAAATAAGAAGGTAAATCCATTAATAAAATTGATATTCATTTATTACAACATTTATTATAATTATTATATTAAAATATTATATGTAATTTATTAAAATAGGAAAACCATAAAATGGCATGTGGAAAAGAAATTAATTAAAAATAATAATAACATTTAGCAAATTGAATGAGAATATATAACATGTGACAAAAAACATTCATTTATTATAGTAGATAATCAGGACTCTATAGAATAATAGAAAGTGATATTCGATATTCTAAATTGCTAATCTATTTAAGCTTTCTTGAGTCATGATATTTCGAATGTATGATTTCAATAACTTTATTTTCAATTTTTTTATGTGGATGCATTTGTAACTGGTACCGTCAAATAAATCTTATATGTTATCAACACATTGGAAAATATGTTCTATTTCAAATAGTTGTCCTTGGACGTTCACATTTGTTAGCATCGTTTGACTATTTTATCTGCAAAAATTTAATTTTATATATAAATCTTTTCTATCAATATCAGTGTTCTAAAAGGCGCCCCATGGCGCGCGCCAAGGCGCGAGGCATGGTTTCGCCGTTACGAAAAGCTTCATAACGTTGCTCTTAGGCGTGGCGCGTGGCAAGGTGTGGCATGGCGCGTTATGGCGTATTATGGCGCGTGTTTTTTCGTTTGAGACACGTTTTTATGCTATTTTCTGTCATTTCTAATCGGTGATACACGTATTGTGTTTTTTGTTAACTTTTTATTATTAGTTATTGATATAATACCTCTAAAAAGTAGTTATATTTAATAAAAATTTATATTTATGTGGTAATATAATTATAAATTAATACAAAATCGCCGCCTTACATCACGTTTTGAAAAATGTCATGGCTCGCCATGACTCGTTGAGCTTGAGGTTTGGTCTTGCCGCCGCGCCACGCCTCACGCCATTTAGAACCTTGATCAACATCAAGTTCATCGCCATTTGTCAAATAGTTTCAAGTTTGATACAACATTTATTTAATCTATCATGAACTAAGGATTTTAAGTTTGAACCCTCAAACGCAAATCCAAAATAGATTCAAAATATTTCATTTGTTCAAATTTTTTTTTCAATCGAGTAAGAGCCATATCCATAAAAATAATAAAATAATTTATTTTAAAATTTTCTTTAAAATAGTACTTTTCTCTTTCAATATTTGGAACTTCATCAAAATGTTTTTTTTTTCTATAAGAAATATGCTTAAGAAGTTCAACTCTAATGTTATGTGATATTTTTCTAGTTTCATTAAAAGGTTAGTCAAGCACATTTTTCTTATAATTATAAAAAGACATTCAATTCCTTTAAAATTTTTTAATGTCATCAAAATTCATATCTTTGGATTTTAATTTTGTGGTTATAAAATCAATTCTAAATAAAATATCATGGGGTATAACTAAAAATAAATGCAAAACTAAGGGTGTTTTGTGTCACACCTAAAAATTGACATCTCACTATCATAATCATATACGGTGTTATAACATCTGTAAAAATAAACAATACCAAATAATATGTTATAAATCCAGTGTTTTTTTTTTTTTTTTTTTTTTTTTGTAGCTTGAGTATTACGCACCCAATGCCAGCCAATTTTCGACGTTGCCTCATGTTGCCACGAAAATGCACACTAACATAACACGTAATAACGTAAGACTGGGACGGTGTTCCGGGCATTATACCAGCGTTTTTCAG
The DNA here is from genome assembly GCF_002870075.4 of Lactuca sativa. Taxonomy (NCBI): domain Eukaryota; kingdom Viridiplantae; phylum Streptophyta; class Magnoliopsida; order Asterales; family Asteraceae; genus Lactuca; species Lactuca sativa. The sequence goes on from NC_056625.2 coordinate 53,925,993, forward strand.
TGCCATGTCACAATAACGGCATAAGCCGCTGCACACACCGAGCGGCCTAAAAAATTTACCATGCCTCCATTTGTTGAATATATCGTTGTAGTAATGGATCAAGCATCTAGTACCAAATAATGCTATATAATTCATATATTTGGGGTAGCATAAGATAATTTATGTAAGGTCGTACGGTAAGTTTTATAAAATAATATTTATCTAATTATTAAATATCACTCATCAAACTATGGTCTTTATATAAGATGCCTCATGCGCGTCAAATGACATTTTCTAATATATCACGCGTCAAATATTGTCGTCTTGAGTCAACGCTCACAGTACATTAAATCTGTCGACATGCATCTACTCTTGAATTATCCTCTGTCAACTCTTAAATGATCATCCGTACTCTTAAATGTAATGTTTCGTGAAGGGTGTAAAAACTAAAAACGTTTTGTTCGACCATACCGGTAACAATAAACTTTCCTTTTCAAACGAGTCAATATTGTAATGTCATGGAAAACGTTTATCAAACTTTAGTGTGCATTAAATTATAAGATCTATATCCATAGATGTACACACCCGCACGCTACAATGTGCTGAAATGTCACAGTGGGTATACGGTGAACACCATACCGACTAGTGTGTGGTTGTCTGGTGTCTCCGCACCAGACTCCATAATTGTGTATGCTACTCTTTGCTACTGATATTAGCTATAGGAATTCAATTAGTTTTTCTTTTTCTCTTTTATAAATAAACATCAACACTTATATTTTAAACCACATAACATACACCCAAAACATCATTGAAATTCAAAATATGTTAATTGTCTTTCACATTGTCAGATAAGTAAGGTTTTGCGGGAATCATAATTTATAAAGAACGTTGTGTTCATTTGTCTACATGAAAAAATGTCAAAAGTTCACACTCAAAAATCAGAAATCCTCCTTTACGGAGAAATCATATGGTTTGGCACAACAATCTTGTAAAAGTCTACTTCGACGATGATGTCGTCTACAATGAAAGATTTCGACGCCAATTTCGGATAAGGAAAAACTATTCTTACATATTGTTGAAGACATGAAGAATTGATTTTCATATTTTTAACAGACGCCGAATTCGAGAAGCAGACAATGTTTCTCTCTAATTCAAAGATATATAATGATAATTCGTCAACTAGCATTCGACATGAGACCCGATTCATGAGATGCGTATATGACAAACTTGGATGTGATGACACACTTAGATGTGATAGAGCATTTCGATGTGATAACTAACTTAGATGTGATGACACACTTGGATACGATGGAACTCCTTGAATACGATGACACTCTTTGAGATGGAGCATCAGAAGATTGGAGCATTAGAGGAGGTGTCTTGCATTGGAGGTACCACTCAATTAGCACTTTTGCAAAATCAGTCGTAACGAGAAAACAATAAAGACAAACAAACTAGAACTTTCAACATGTTTTTAACATAGTATTATCTTTCGTATGAGAATTTTGATCACATTTTCGGAATTGTACGTTTGGGAAAATCCAAAGGCATGTTCGGAAATTTTTTACGAAAACAAATTACGAATGCACGTTTTTCGAGATGACACGTGTCGTTAGGAGAAAGGTGTTGGCATCACCTTTGTGACATCATCATGTACTATAAATCAAGGTCAAATCCCTCAAATAATATACACAAACGTTTTTACATTATTATTTCGTATTTACATTATTGTAAATATTTTGTATTTACGTTATTGTTATTATTTCGTATGCAAATTATCGTTAATATCTCGTATTTATGTTATCGTTTTTATTTTATATTTATGTTTACATAAACAAGTTGTAGTTTATATTTTGATTTGACAATTACATAAACTCGTTATATATATATATATATATATATATATATATATATATATATATATATATATATATATATATATATATATATATATATATATATATATATATATATATATATATATCATCTTTGCAGAAATCGGGATTAATCGTTTGGCGTTCTCCAACCGTCGAGGATTAGGGCATTAATTGGAAATTTAGGATTAATCGGGTTTGGCGGGATTAATCGGCCAACAAAAGTCAAAAAAGTCGAAAAAAGTCAAAAAAATGTCAAGAAAAATTTGAAAAAATTAAAAAAAATTTATATAAAAAAATTCAAAAAACCAACTTTTTTTTACTCCAAAATTTTCAAAATTTCAAATATTATACCAAAAATTTCATATTTTCGTATTTCCAAATTTCCAAATTACAATTTTTCTTATTTTTTAATTTTGAAATACTTGTTTTTCTTAAGATATATTAATATTTAGTTAATTTTAATATTTTATTAATAATGTATGGTCTCCGATTAATCCTCGATTAATCCCCGCCAAGACCGATTAATCTGTTAACACCAGTTGACCGTCGAGCTACCGTCAAACGATTTTTACAACTTTAATATATATATATATATATATATATATATATATATATATATATATATATATATATATATATATATATATATATATATATATATATATATATATATATATATATATATATATATATATATATATATATATATATATATATAGGAAAAGGTTGAATAGAAATTAAATAACTAGGACATCAAGTTAGTAACCAATAAACAATTGACACATGTCCATTTCCTAATTCTTACTAATGTATTCTATATGATATTTAAATTACAAAAATCATCCTTACAGTTTGATTAAAATTACCTATTTAGTATATAAAATGATTAGTGTAATTTGCATACTTTTTGAAAATAGTATAACCGCATTTATAACAGTCATCACCAAATTAAAACTCCAACTGCCACTTGATAAGAACGTAATGTTGAATCCAAAATTTAAAAGTTGTACAATTTATGGTTTAATTATCTTGTGTTTGCATAAAAGAATTCCGACACTTAATATTTGTTTATCATAATTTATATTTATTAAACATTAAAAATATTCTTACTTTATTGTGAATACGGATGATTTCTCATAACTTTTAAGAATAACAACCAAGGTTTTAAAAACCGTTTCTCGCATGTTATACATACGGCCCTTCATCATTTTTTCAAGAATTTTCGAACCTATTCCTATTATCAAAGAATTCCTTATTTATAATAAATTCACACTAAAAAGTTAGATATTATTACGATCAATTATCATCCACAAAGTAAAAAATTGAGATTTAATATAAAACTAAACTTATAGAATAATCTTATAGATAATATCGGCAAAGCAAGTAAATGAAATCAATGAATACTTTTAAATGAAATACGCTAACCACCGCTAATAATCCATCGTTGTTTCAAAATAAAGTTACTAAACGAAAATTTGAAACTATAGATTTTAATAAAACCAAATGGTAGATTGAGATAAATATTCTAAACCTTGTGGACCATTTGTGTAATTTACTATAAACTAATGGTTTCCTACTATTTTATTTTCTAAATAACCTTTCCATATATATATATATATATATATATATATATATATATATATATATATATATATATATATATATATATATATATATATATATATATATATATATATATATATATATATATATAGAAAGAGAGAGAAGAGTTATATGGAAAATAAACAATTAGGGCAACACATGTTGGAACCAATGAAAGCATGACAACACATCAATTTGGAATAACTACATAAATAACTTCCATAATAGATTGTTTATGAATAAAGAAATTGACACGTGTCACTTGATCATTGGTTACAGCATATGTTGCCCTAGTTATATATATATATATATATATATATATATATATATATATATATATATATATATATATATATATATATATATATATATATATCAACAAAATGTAAATAATCTATATGTTGCTTTGATCAATTGTATAGTGTTTGTTTTTGTTAATTTCTCAATGGGTGAAATTTGGTCTTAGTCAAGATACAATCATTATCCTGCCCAATTTTTGTGAGAAAATTTCAATATAGTTTTTAGACAATAAATGAACACTAAGTCTAATAAACTTTATAATTTAAGGTTTAAGGCACAAACTTATATTACTAAACGACATAGATAGATAATACTCTAGTAAACTTTTAATTAAAGTTTAAGACATAATTAGAAACATTTTTAGGCATGTTAAACTTGGGAATTTCTATGTGAGTTCAACACTTCATCAACTAAGAGCACAAAAACTTAGTAAAACTCTTCAAACATCCCAAAAGTAAGACCCAAAATTTCATTTTTTAAATTAATAAAACCAGTATTCCAAAAAAACATTATCATACAAATCCAAATAAAAAAATGTATCAGCCATCATGACATATCAGAGTAAATCAAGAAAATACGGAACGAGGTAGTCTGTGTCTTGCAATCATCCCGAGTTCTTCCCTTTAGAATTGGAAATAACTGAAACATAAACATAAAACCATAAGCACACATATTAATGAATTCCCCAAAATACCACACACCATACATAATAAACATATAATATGCCCCTCCCGTCATTGGGCCCTGCCCGATATTGTGCCCTACCCGGCATCGATATACAACTCGGGCCCTGCCAAGCATACATATAACATACATCAAAATAAGCACATGCTGTGACATCCCCATTTTTCTCGGCCAGAAAAGACCGATTTTTTTGTTTATACTTTATAAAAATCAGAGTCCTTCTTTTAATAAAAATGTTGGGAATTTGTTCCCAGTAAAACATGATAAATACGTTATCAAAGCATTTTTGAAGAAATGTATTTTTATTCATTTTAAAACGTTTGGGATGTCATCGTTAATACAGATACATAAGCATAAACAGAACTTACATTCATTATCACTAGTGATCTACATCTCTTTAATCTCTCAGTGTAATGTGACTTCATATCAACACTTGTGATATAAATAAACTGAGTGGGCCAGGTTGGGAAACCTGGTGAGTACAAAGGGTTTTCATCCCACAATAAATAAGTTTATTAATTTTATCAAACAAAACAAACCCGATTACCCGTTCCCGTTATCCTCACTTTACGTCCCTAAGATATCTAACACAAGGGACCTAGTCTAAGGACTTTCATCGAGGTGACAACACATGCTTCGGGGGTTCCTTAGCAATTCATGTCAAATAAGACAACCATGTGGGGGATGGAGTACTTCACACAGATCAAATAAACACACAGTTCAAATAAACACTTACAGGTTGCGAGCCTGCTAGCGTTCCACTGGACTGTCTAGAAAAGTCTGTGGTCGTCATCTATACTCCGCTAGATGAGTGGATCATCAAAACATCTATATCGAGGCCTCTCGTTATATTATTTGGTCACACAGAAACTATTACATCTACCCATGTTCTACCCAACACATTTTATAGATATAAAATACATATTCAGTTTAAATCATGTAAAACTTGTATAAAATCATTCATCCAGCATAGATAGCAAGTATACAGATAGTATGCACACATAGCACGTAATTTATTTAAAATACCTCATATCTATGTGTAAGATGAAAATAACTATGCACTCACTTGATTAGGTGGTGACTCTGCACTCGGACAGCGCTTCGATACTCTTAAAACAATTTTCCTTCGATAAAACCTAGTATCTATACCACTAGAGTTTAGTCTAACGCTTGACGAGACTAATTTAATAGTCTACCTATTATTACTATTATATAAGCGTTAAAAAATACTTATATAACCCATAATAATAGCCCAAATATTCCTTATAAGGTCCTAATAACGTTACTATATTAAAACATAAGCTATACTAAAGATAGGGTAGGCATAGCTCACTTACAGCGGGTTTTCTCGAAAACCGGGCTTCGTTGGAGCAACATTTCTGAGCCGGAGGCTCTTCTCGTTGGAGCAGTCAGGCGCTCCGGGAGCCTCGGGGCTTCCTTCAGGTGCTAGGGGGTTTACCTAGACTTTAGGGGGGGGGGGGGGTTTGGGAGGCTAGAGAGAGAAACTAGAGAGAGAAAGAATGTTGGAGAGGTGTGAAGAGAAGTGAATGCCCGACACCTCTATTTATAGGCTGAATTCCTGATGGACTCGCTGAGTAGGAGGACCTACTCACCGAGTTGGGGCATGTGGCCGCCTTCTGGTGGTGCCACATCACCCCCTATCGCGTATCAACCTTCAAACTTAGAAAAATCATAACTCTCGCATAGAAGCTCCGTTTTTGATGTTATTTTCTTCAACGCGTAGGTAAAATCAATATCTACAACTTTCATTTACACTCTGTCGGCTAATTCTCGACCGATCTCAAATTTAACAGTATGAGGCGTTTAGACTGTTAAATGACCGCGAAGAATCCGTAACTCCTTCATACGGAATCCGTTTCCATCTATCTTTTTACCGTTGGGTTCCTATTAATGAGATCTTCAACTCTCATTTAGGTCGCGTAAGCCAAAAACCGCTCGAACTAAAATTCGAGTTTCGGGTCGTGCACTGCTAAGCCAAATCTTAGAAAATTCATAACTTCCTCATACGAAGTCAGATTTGGGCGTCCTTTTTTTGTATGTTCTCGGTTTAACATATACTACAACCTTCGTTTATATTGCTAAGGCTAAAAGTCACTCCATCATAAATTTACTATTTACGTTTCCCGGTGTCGTGCCAGTTTTGCCGTAAAACTTCGACGGGCCATAACTTCTTCGTTATAACTCGGATTTCGGTGTTCTTTATATGTACGGAAACCTTGAGACATATTCTAAAACTTGTTTAAGATTATTTATTCTAAAAAATATTTTTTCGAAAAGTCATTTTCGACCCCTATTGCCTCTAAATTGACTAGCCCGGATCTACGGGCGTTACACATACATATGCAAGAATCATAAAGATACATAATTTACAATATGGTCATCGGGCCCCGCCCGAAAAGAATACAAGTACATAACACATGCAAGAGTTATGCAAACATCTAGCACCCTAACATAACATAATCATGGGTCGGCGTTGGTGCCTTCGACCCGCTAAACACAGTGAGGAAACTCACCTCGATCTTCTAAATCACACTGATAAATCCTTGACTGTTGGTCCTAAAAATCCCCGAGATATCAATATCTAATAACATCCAATTAATAATTGGATTCCAATGCATAACTATCAAACCATAATTAGGGTAAATGACCATTCGACCCCTTACCTAGTTTGGACCAAGATTTAGGCCCACACCTAAAATCTAAAAAGGTCCAATACTAAATAATCATACAAGGCCCAAACATGACCTAATTTTCCAAATTGGGCCCAAATAACTTCCATGGCCTTAACACAAGGCCCAATAATATTCCTAGACCAAAACACTTGAAATCAGATGGCCCAACAAATCCCTAAACATCTAAGCCCAAAATATGACACCAGACAAATTTTGGTCAAAAATAAATTGATCAATAATCATAATTGGGATGAACCAAGTGGTAGAGATTGTAAAAAGTTTTCCAAAAATATAAAGAACACTAAAATCCGAGTTATAACGAAGAAGTTATGACCAATCGAAAATCCACGATAAAACCGGCAAAACACTCTTCAGTGTAAAAAGCGAATTTTCGATAAAAGGTTTTTTAGCCTTAACAATCTAAATAAAAGTTGTAGAATATGTTAAACCGAGAACGTTCATAAAAAGAACGCCAAAATCTGACTTCGTATGAGGAAGTTATGAATTTTCGAAGTTTCGGTTTAGCAGTAGACAACTAAAAATTCGAAATATAAATCGATCGATATTTAGCCGACGCAACTTAAACAAGAATCGAAGGTCTCATCAAAAGTAGCACAACGGTAAAAAGATAGAGGAAAACGGACGTCGAATGAAGAAGTTATGAATTTTTAACGGATTTTCCTGTCCCAGTCTGTTAAAAATAATAATATTAAAAATAAATTCAAAATTAGCTGACGAAGTCTAAACGAAAGTCGTAGAGTATAATTATACCTACGTGTGCATATAAAAGAACGTCAAAAACGGAGTTTGTATGCAAAAGTTATGAATTTTAGAAGTTTTTGGCTCAAAAAAACTGAGAAAAATCGCATAGTCACCCTTCTGCCACGTCACCCTCGCATGCGAGGCTGCCACGTGTCATCTTCGGGTTGGACCGCAAATCGCCGTGTCACCATCGGATTGGACCGCAACTGCGGTCCAGTACGAAGCCTACACCTTCGCATCGGACACCCCCTTCGCATGCATGGCCTTCTCCTATTGGACCGAAGTCCGGTCCACTCAGAAGCTGACATGTCCAAAGCCTCGCCTCGTGTACCACCCTCCTATTCGACGCGTGGCTGCTAACTCCTCGCCCTCGCCAGCTGTCTCCCTTCGGACCGCACCCTCGCACCCCTATATAAAGGGTGCGAGACTTCTCGGATTTGAGAGGTTTTTCACCCCAAATTTCACCATTTTTCACCTTTTCACCCCCTCGACTTTCTCACGACCCCCGAAGGCCCCGGTATCACGTCTAAAGCCCGAAGCAAGCCCTGGAGCCCCAGAATTCTCGAGAATTCATCCTCTCTTCTGTCGAAACTCTGCCCGATTTAAGCCGGTTTTTTGTCAAACAAACTATTTTCCGGGAAACGAAACGCTGCCTGAATTACCACCTATCAAGGTGAGTTCATACCCCTATAATTTACATTTTTAATGGTTTCTAAATGCTTTTTAGGGGGGGAATACAAGTTTAACACAATATTAAATTGTGTTAATAACTGTATGTGATAATAATCACGCAAATAGTTTCTGTATGCTTTCAAGAATTACCAAATACATCCAAAATGACTTAAAGCATTGTTAAATCTTTAAAGTCATGTAAACTCCGTTAAATTCTTTGAAAAATGTTTTATAAACTATTTCAAATTATAAATGCCAAAAATCATGTTTATATATGTATAAATATATAAATAAGATTTGAAGGACTTAGGACTAATGAATTATCTTATTTCCTTTTCCTTGTTTGGATGTGGAGTTAAGGTTGTGTTATTTGTCCGAAGGTCGTTTCCTTCTTAATTATATGTATTATACATATATTAGTATAAAAGGGTCACTCGTTTTGGTATCATTACCTATGTATCAGGCTGAGCAAAGGTGTTCATCCATGAGAAATCATGTTAACCAGATAGAGCATATAAATTATAATAGGTATAATTTATGATTCAAAACTAAATATACGAGTATGATTCACATTCCAAGGAAAGTACCAAAACTTATTTAACTATACCAGGATATGTATAATGCCTTTAATATACGAATAACATATTAAAGAAGTAAAGATACATCATACCAGGTTTGCATTAACAAAGGTACGATACAGAGTACCAATGTTAGCAATCACGGGGTAATAATACATCATACCGGGTTTGCATTAACAAAGGTATGATACAGAGTACCAGGGTTAGCAATCACGGGGTAATAATACATCGTAAATCTCGTTGAAACAATAAATTTGTGAGACCCTTCATGGTGTACTTATTTAAGTATGACTTTAAGTCCTGTCCTATTAACTAGAATCTCTTGTAGGGAGAGCGTGAATTTGTGTATAGATCTATATGGGACTGACAATCCCGTACCTCTACTGTTCGCTACAGTTTGGCCGGCAGGCCTAGGGTGTCAAATATCATTCCATTCCGACGCCTGAAGAACGTCGCCGCAGGCATATCAGTCATATTAGTATGGTTAATAGAACTCACATGGATAAAACAATGAGTGAATTACTAAGTAATATACTTCTCTTAAAACAGTAAGAAAAGATAATTACATCCCGACCAAATATACCTTCTGTAGTTTTTACTTATAGTAAAAGCTACGTATCATGAAATCAAGTATGGTAAATATAATTGTACTTCTGTTTTTGGAACATTTAAAACCACAAGGCAGTATTATGGATAATATAATATTTTCCAGGATTAATACTAAGGTTTTTACCATAGAACATATATAACTAAGAATACTTTTACAAATGAAACGGTTTATGGAATTCAACCACTCTTTCAAAAGAAACGGACTATGGGATTTAACCACTTATACAAAGGAAACGGTTTATGGGATTTAACCACTTACACAAAGGAAATGGTTTATGGGATTAAACCACTTTTACAAATGAAACGGGTTATGGAATTAAACCACTTATCAAATGGAACTTAGTCAATCAATCTCTGTAAACTAGTATAACATAAAAGACCTTTAGTGGTTAATTCTATAAGTCCTTAGTTATTACATCAGAGTTATATATAAGTAATATCCGATTGAAAGTGAAATGTGTGGCTTCCACCTTACTTCCTGTTCCTTGTTTGGTTATGGGCTTAGGGCGGATACACCCATTTAACTGTCAGTTCGATATTAGGTTATACATAATTAGTATAAACTAAGTAATTACAGTGGGAAACTATTGAGGTTATCAGTTTATCACCTCAGGAAATATAGGATTTTCTGGAGGAACCAATGAACTTTTCCAAAGAACCTAGAGTATACTTAACAGAACTAAAATACTTATGAACTCACCAGCTTAAATGCTGATCTACTCTTTTCAAATAACTTGTATTCTCAGGAATCTAGTAGACAAGTACACTTCCGAAGCTCTTGAGAAGACTACCTAGTACAGTACCGCGACTCTTGTCTTCTACTGTACCTACTTTGGTGTTTGAATATGTAATGTTTAAACACTTATGTAAAACTTATACTTATTAATGCAATGGTTGTTTGTACTTGGATTACTATATTGCATGTGTTGTGATACTTACATGAAGTCCTCCGCCCCCGAACGTTTCCGCCGTTCTGGTTTGGGGGAGTGACACAAAATATGACCCAAACTGAAGCCCAAAACATATGAAACCGAACTAACTGAGTATACAGGGCGTACTCAACACGTACGTGAAGCGTACTCACTTTAGGGCTTGTATGCTAAGCATACATGCTTGTACGCCCACTATACTCCCTCATTCGGCCAAATCTCATTTCAACTCTTAATCCATAAAGTCTATACTCCAAAACCTAGATCTGACTTCCTTGAGCTGATTTATCACGTAAAGTTGCTAACTTTACATGCATGTGTGGATTAATGAAGCTCTTAAAGCTAAAAAGACATAGTAGGTGACTTAATACATGCATGTGACCATAAACCCCATAAATCTTGCACATTTATGCTGGAGAACCTCATAACATGTTCAGGTCTAAAAGGATAATCCCCTCAAACGTCTTAACTCATCAACCAACCAGAAAGGGACCAACAACATAAGAATAAAGACATAAAGAGATCTAATCATTCAAAAGTCAAGGTATGAACTTGATACCTCAAAATGCTAGCAAAATGAGTGATGATTCTGGATCTATAAGCTCCACACCAAGCAAAGCACCTTCAATATACTTTACTTCCTTCAAAAAGAGCAAAATAACCACCAAATTCTTCTCAAGAGCTTAAAGACACAACAATGGAGATAAGGGTCGATATTTAGGGTTTGGGGGCAATGGTGGTTGATAAAGAGGCCAACCTTATGGATTTAAGGACCTTATATAGGGTGCAACACCCTAAAATTAGGGTTTCTTAATATCCTTGTACGCCAAGTGTAACCCTCGTACGCCCTACATACTAGGCCTCACATCCACGACTAACCTCGTACTTGACCTCACACTATTACACCCTATGTACTTAACCTCGCACTAGTACGCCCTATGTACTCCCTATGTATCCCCCACATACTAGGGTTATCCTTAAACCTGAAATGCATCCGAAGGCCATAAATTTCTCATTATAAGTCCGATTTTGGGGATCGTTATATCCATGAAAAGGTAACGAGAAAATTTGCGCTATCATACCAGCCATAGAATTTCCCAAACAAAAATCCAATTTTTATAAAAGCCCGAGCTGACACTTTACCAAAATACCCCTTGGTTCCAAAACACAATCTGACCACCCGGATCGTCTAAACACTTGAACTTGTGACAAGCAAACTTGTGAGTTCCCCTTCCAATCGTTCTGAATTATGTGCCTGCTTTATTTTTCCAAACCGTGCTTCCACAATCATATTTCCTTCACTATCAGCCTCACTAGCTTCTCTCGCAGCACTAGAGATTGCGACCCGCTCCTCGAATTTGACAATCAACCTGTTAATGATCCGACTGTAACACCCATAAAAATCATGAAAAATTTAAACTTTTTAAAACATTCAAAACCCAAAAACTATTACAAAACTTGTTTTCAAAATAGTTTAGTGTCAGAGTATCCAGAATCAAATCGTGAAAACTTAAGGAGGTGTATGATCACGCCCTTGCCTTCCCGCGATCATCAGAAGTACCTGAAACAAAATCAACAACTGTAAGCCCAAAGCTTAGTGAGTTCCCCCAAAATACCAACGTCATACAATCATAATCATATCATATAAACAAACAACATGTATAATGAGCCTTCAGCCTGACTGGAACGCCTCGCAAGTCCTTTAGCCTTTCTAGACCGCTCTTCGAGCATTGGGCACGTCTGGACCACCTCGTAGGGCCTTCAGCCTATCCGGACCGCTTGCTGGGCCTTCGAACTGACTAGTACTCCATCCCGGGCCTGTAGTCTATCCGACCCACCCTAGGTATGTTGGCCTTCAACACAAAGTAAGACCACCTCTATTGGATTAGGTGTCTAAGACCATAACTATAATTGGTATGTACTTGACCCAAGAGTAGCATGGTCCATTTGGGTTGCATATTATCAAGACAATTTGTTAGGATGGGCTTTTGGGAAGAGGTTATTTATGGTTAATTAATATATTATAAGTTATAATATATTTATATGAAGTCATATGATTTAATTAGTATTGATCAAGAAGTAGTTTTGAACTAATTTAGTGATCAAAACAAACTAATTAAATATATAGGGACTAATTATGGTAATTAGTGAAACATATGTATTGGGCTATTAATCCATGTTGGACTAAGAGTTGGGCCACATGAACCATGGATCATAAACCCATGGGTATGGGTTTGGTTTAAACCACGACCTTTGGAATCCCAAATGTAAATATGTTGCCCCATAGCCAAAATTGTGACTCATCTTCTAGGAGTTCATATGGACGGTTTTTATGTGGCTAGTATTCTCTCTCAAAATGTCATACTTTGTCCATGGCGTGTTGTGATTCCATTTGAGGCATCCACACTATTGGTGCTAAGTTCTTAAAGGCCAAAAGCTTCTAGGTTTTCAAGCCACAAGAAAAGGTATGTCATCCTAACTAGTATTTCAGATTGTTTATGTCATTTACATACTAATTATAGGCTTAATGCTTTGGAAACACTATTACATGTATAATTAGAGAAAAAAATAGATCCAAGGCATTTAGGGTTGTATGTGTTGTTGGATTAGATGTCTAAGCCTATAAATATTATTGGTACAATTTATATGGATAGTCTTCTGACAATAATATGTTTATGATTTATATTAATATATTATAAGTTCTAATATATTAATATGGAATCATATTATTTAATTAGTATTGATCAAGAATTAATTTAGAATTAATTTGGTGATCAAAAGGAACTAATTAAATATGGACTCTTGTATTTATATAGAGTGGGCCAATGCTTATTTAGAATGGGCTAGGCTTGAATGGAAAGTCCATGGATAGTCGATGGAGCTTTAACCCACATATCTTATGGAAATGAAAGGTCATGGGTAATAGGGTTTACATGAATGTAATCCTAATCCACCACACTATATAAAGGGCTCCTTGGCACATGAAATGGCACTAGTGTGTGTGTAAACAAGAGTGGGCCAATTTATAGTGTGCTTACTATTTTATCAAGTTTTCCAAGGTGTTTTGGTGATTTGTGATTCCACTTGAGGCTTCCACACTATTGGGGCTAAGCTCTTAAAGTTCAAGACTTCAAGCTCCATCAAAAGGTATGTCATCTAACTAGGCTTGTGTAGTATAGCTGCTTCATATTATGCTAGTTAGGATGAAACCTTAGAATATTAAATATTTGCATGTATAGAGAAAACATAGATCCAAGGTTTATAGGGTTGCATGTATACCATAAGAGTTTAGAATGATCAAAACCCATCAGTGGTATTAGAGCCTAGGCTTGTTTTGAATTATACTTGATGCTATTTGCAAGAAAAATCTTTTTTTTTTTGGAATCCGCGAGTTCACCACGAGGTGGTATAATTTATCATGAGGTGGTCACTATTCAGTGAATTTTTTTTTAGTTTTTTGGCATGCTTTGGATTAGAATCATTACTATAAAGTGTTTTTGTTCATAAAACTTGATTTTGATTTTATGGTAATGTTTATTCTCATCCAAATAAATGATAACTGTCAAAGTTTCAAGACTTGTTTTAGTTTATGTGATTAGCTAATTTCTTGAAAATTGTTGATAAGAATTATCTTCACTTATGAGTTTGATCTTGTTCATAGAAAAATTACTTGATTATTGTGTTAATTGGTAATTTGATCTTAATGGTTTTTATGAACTCCATAACTTGTCCTCAAGTTATGGAAAATGAAGAGTTTTTCTTTTAAAGTGTCATTAAAAGTCATAGGTTATGAAAATGGAAGAGTCTCTAATTTAACGTCATCATAAAATGTTTTTTTTATGTCTTTCATAACTTGTCCTCAAGTTATGGAACTTGAAAAGTTTTCATAAAACCCATATTAAACTAATAAGTTATGGAAACCAAAAGTTTTTGAATTGTTCACAACTTGCCCTCAAGTTTTGGAATTTCTAAAGTCTCACATACACTTTAGTTCCAAACCCTTAGAATTTTAAAAGTTAAAATTCAACCCTTATACTATTACAATATTATAGGTTTAATATATATATATATATATATATATATATATATATATATATATATATATATATATGTATGTATAAGAACAAAGTAAGTCTTACTGTTAGTAGGCTTCATTCACGAAGCCGGTCTATAAGGCGGGGGTGGGGGGGGGGGGTATAAGGTTACTGCCTATAAAATGGCAATTTAATGGGTGTCCACTCTCACCCACCGCTTCCTTGACCGGTGGAGGGTCGTTAGCTGAACAGGTAGGACAAGGACTATAATTCTCATTATAAGTATAATGATAAATATAAAGTAACTAAATGTTTTATAAATTTCCAATCTTTGTTACTTTAGGAAAATGTGAATTTGGTGCTAACCCATGAAATTACACTTTGCACCTTGCGTAAGTTGTTAGTGGAGCGCGTGTGGTTAACCGACACACTAACTTGGATTTAACAAGGTTGGAAAAGGGTGGCTTAAGCTTTATCATAGATCGGTGGAGCGCGTGTGGTTAACTGACACATCGATTGGGTGATAAAAATTAAGAATACCAATTATATTTGCATGGTTATTCACACCTTATTTGTGATCCTCGGCATTCCAGTCACAAACTTTAGAGGGCACAATCGAGATTTAAACATGCCATTGAGAAGTTCAATGAATCTCAAAAGATCTAGGAGTTTCAAACCAATTAAAACCTAATTTCTATTTCGTTTTTCATGGTGGAAATTGGTGATCATTCACCTACCTTCAAATATTTTATAGCTTGGACAACGGCATCCCTCTTCCAAGTTATAAAATATTGTGTTGGGTCCTAGCCTTAATATTTCATATTGGGTGTTCTATTAAGGATTTAAATCAACTAACTTGAATTTATCCCATTGTAGATGTCTGGTTTAGAAAACTATGATCTTCCCAAATCTCTTGAAACAAGCTTTCCTAATGAATATGATGTCCCATAGTTGGATCATGGAAATCATACTTCACTTCCTCCACCACCTCCAATTATTCTCCCTAACCTACAAGTTCTTGAATAGTTCAAGGTCACTCAAGCCCTATTGGCAAGAAAGGTTTATGTATGCTCACATCTTGGAAATGAAGTCACGTATTGACAAGCCGGGAGAGTTGGGTGTCAAAGTCTTGAGGAAGTTGGTTGTTGACTAGGTTCATTAATCACTTTCTATGTCACCTAGTAAGTACTTTAAGGACTACTCTATAACAGACTATGACATAACCCTTAATGATCTAACCTATTTGCTTGATGCTACTGAATCAACAATGATTTGGAGCACTAGTAAAAGCAAATTTGATTGGAAGATTGACTTCCTAAACTTCCATGGGCATTGACAATGGTAACATTGGAAATCCAGAAAAGCTTTCTCTTCCCAATGGAAGGGGATCGGCCATAGTCAACTCGGTGAACCAAATGGTAAGGAGAAAGGCTAAGTCTGAGATTGTCTCGTGTACCATTCCCATAGAGTCCAAATGTTTCTATTGCCAAAGGAAGGGGCATTGATTGCGAAGCTGCCAAATTTACCAGAAAGATCATAAGGATGGTAAAGTCAAATAGTTTGACTCTACTTCCGGTAAAATCCACTAACTAACTCTATTAAGTTCCTAATTGATGATTCTTAATACAAGATGTGACTCGGTTTGTGACAACTCGATATTTCTATTCTGTACAACATTTCCATTCAATAGAAGTTAGAGCAGTTTCTAGAAACTTTCAAGCTTTTTGGAATAAGTTTGAGTATTTTAGGATTAACAACTTTGAAGATATCAGGAGAGAGGATTCCCTAGGGTTTATTGTGCAACAACAAAGTCCCGACAAATCAAAATTTTAGAGTTTACGACCTAAACAAGGAGTTTACGGCCGTAAACCCTAAAGGAAAGTGGTATAAAAGTGACACTTAGTTAGTTTTACCATTTTTCCAACTTTCAAGATCCAAATCTCAAACTCTCTCAAGTATCATCCAAAGAATTCTTCAAGATCTTCATCTAGTAAGTGTTTCTATCCCTTTCAAGTTAATATATCACTTAATCTAGTGATTTAACACACTTCTATCCATGCAATCTTTCTAAAAGGTTGATTCTTCAAGTTTCACCAAGAACACACACTAGTGTTGTTGGACTTTTGGACCTTTTCAAGCTTCTATATTGTAAGTACTTCTATCCTAGAGTATGTTAAGGCTTGATACACTTCTTTACATCAAGAAAACACCATTGAAACCCAATATCAAAGGTGTTTATGGTCCAAGAACACCTTGGACCGTAAACCCTAATTTAGGGGCCAAAGCGACCCTAGTCCCTTCACAAGCTTTGGAAACTTGTCTAGACTCATTCCTTAATATGTTTAGGACTTGAAAACATCAAAATACCATATTCCATAAGGTTTTATGGTAGTAAACCCAAAAAGAAATGGTCTTAGGGCCGTAAACTCCTCAAAGGAGGGAAATGGTGCCGTAATCTCTTCCAAAGGCTTAACCATCAAGTAGAAATGATTCTAATGGACTAGTAGGGCTTCAAAACAAAGCATGGTCAAAGGAGTATGAGTTTACGACCGTAAAATCATGAGTTTACGACCGTAAACTCAATGAGTGATGGTCACAAAACCGTAAACTCATTTAAAGGGGTTTCCTTGAACCCTAAACTCAATAGCAATGTCCTACAACACTTAGATGCAATCCTTGGTACTAATAACACTTAAATAAGGTGTTTAGCATGCCCTATGATGTCTTAACTTTTTTGATTAGTTGTTTAAAGACTAATTGGATACATATATGTGTCATTATATGTAACTAGGATCCATGTGTGGGCTCAAGTCTTCACTTGACACCTAGCAATCCTGTTTCATCAGTTCATCCATACCAGTCACTATAGATGAGTTCATACCCCTTAAATTGACCATTTAATGTTTTTAAATGCTTTTATTGGGGGGAATACAAGTTGAACAATTATAGTTATTATATCAATCACATGTGATTAAAACTACCAAACAAGTGGTTTTCTTACTTTTCAAACCGAGTTATCAAACTGTTTTGCTTCAAACTATTTTACAAACTCTTATGTTGTCAAATACTTTTGCTTAAACTCTTTTTATACTTTTATATTGTCAAATGCATGCCTATGGATGTATAGTTATATAAGTAATGTTTAAAGGACTTAGGAAGGCTAGCTCGCTTTATCTCATTTTCCTCGTTGGGATGTGGCTTTAGGGCATCGGTTATCCGTCCGAAGGTCGTCTGAATACTAGTTATATATTATGTATACATATATAGACATAAAAGTTCTATCAGTCAATTCAATACCCTTGGGTAGAAAGGGTATACCTTCATGTTCATACATACAGTTCATATTACTAGTAAACTACGATAGGCATAGTTTAGGAAGTTACTAATACTATTACTAGAACGAAGAATCATAAAATGAATCAGTTCATTCATGAGTCAATACTTGCTAGATAGAGACAGAACACACAATACAGCTAGTACACACAGAATATTACAATACATATAGGCTAGACAGAGAAAGAACACACAACACAACTAGCACACACATTACATATACATTCATGTAGTTATGTGAGCCATTAAACGGGGCATGGAACTACCATCCATGACCGTTTTTGTATCCAAAATCTCCTTAATTAGGGAGCGTATGAGTTTGCGTATAGATCTATACTGGATTGACTATCCTATACCTTGCTGCTCGCTACAGTGAGACTTGCAAGTCTACGGGTGCCAGATGTCATTTCTTATGGCGTCTTACATCGTCGTTTTGCAAGAGTCGGTAGCAGGATACAGGCCGATCACATGTTACTTTAAATTACAATTGGTTTAAGGTAGTTAGTACAACAGTAGTTACTTATTACAATACTACAGTACTATGATATTTTCCGATTACATTCACTTCGTGAATATTCACACGATGCACGGTAATGTAAAAACTATATTTTTGGTTAATGATAGTCGGACTTGGGAAAATACACACTCTTACAAGAGACACACACATATACTAGATGCCTGGGTAAAAGGCTACTTTTAGTAGGAAACATAGGGTTTTCTAGGAGAGTTCAAACATCTTACAAATACTTCCATACAAATACAAACACTAATATACTTATGATCTCACCAGCTTAAAAGCTGATACTCACTTTCAAAATAACTTGTATTCTCAGGTCACCAGTAGACATGTACATGTGCCAGGTTTTGAGAAGATGGAGTTCGTTCAAGAGTCGTCTTTTATTTTGATATGTATTTTTGGTGTCTATATAACCTGACAGAACACACTTGTATAAAATTATATTATTAATGAAATGGATGATGTTGTTGCTTGTTTACTACTATTCATTGTTGTGATACTGTACATAACGTCCTCCACCCCAGAACGTTTCCGTCGTTCATGGTTTTGGGGTGTGACAGATTGGTATCAGAGCGTTGTTTATAGTGAATTGAGTATATCAACCCATAAAAGATATACTAACTATAAATACAATGGGATAATAATACTCTGACCAAGATTTTATACTTTAAAATATTTAATTAAGTATACGTGCCTGCATTCATACAAAAATCAGTGTCACTAAGACAGTACAAAAGTATTACGATTGTTGGGCAGCACAAGTAGACTTAGATACATATAGTCAAAACTGGGAAGATATAGCCTGATCAACTATATTATCCGAGGGTTGACTAGCATGTGCCTAAGTGTGGTTGTGAGGTTGAAACAAGTTTGAAAACTTACCCACAATACCACAATGAGAACAATAGAACCTAAACTTTAAATACTATAGGAGTATTTTGTGTTACTACAAGCTACTTATGTACTAGATTCTTATACCTCTCTTCTCGCGTAGATTTAATGGCTAGATTCCACCTTCCTGGAGACCCGTACTACCCCAACCACGGCAATGCAGGATGGCTGGAAGAAGAACCAGAAGATGATTTCCCAATCCCTTTGGATGATCATGAAGCTGAAGGATTTTCTAATGGTTCTGACTCAGAGCCAAAAGTCAACAACCTACCTCCAACTGATCAAAACCGAAACCCTCGCCCAGCATTTCAAGGACCCACACCTCTGTGGGCCACGAACTTCAATAGATGGAGTCAGGAACAAGGTCAACCCATTCCCTACAACGGAGACAGAAGCTTCTACAACCTTACTGAGGGAGGTTCCGCTGACGGAGTCGTACCCATCATAGTTTGTAGGATTGCTCGGAACACAAAGCAGGGTCGAGCGGCTATCGGCCGAGTCATGGAGATTGACGCTAACTCTAGCGTTAACACAGTCTGCATTCGCCAGCTAGAGTCTGCTCATGAAAGGACTCTGGTCCACAATGCAGCTCTTCAGAGGGAAATCGCTGAAACCCAAGCTGAAGTCAGAGAACTTTGAGCTCAACAAGCAAGATTTGATAGGCGCGTGAGGGACATAGAATGTCTTGCGTCAGGATCAAGAACTCACTCTGGTATTTCTCGTCGCCGATAGATTCTCATCAACTTCTCTCTGTTGGATATAACCTAGTTATGTAAAACTTTGGTCTAATTCCGTATCTTTGTAAATCATAGTCTTGTTAGGTCTTGGTTAGGTTGTAATTCTGTCAAAATTTTCCTATTTTGGTTGATGTAAGGCCTACTTCTAGGCCGTTTTCCCGAACTTGTTACATCTGTAATTCCAGTAATATTGACAGGTACCTAATCTCATGGGAATTATTATCCAAATGTGATCATCTATTAGTTCTAGATCTACATTCAATCGTACTGTTGAGCTATGAAGAGTTAGTCCATGAGTCATTCTCATCAATTCTTCCATTAAATTATTATCAATGTTTTCGTCTTCGTAAGATTATAGATCAAAGATGCTGCCTCGCTGAAATCCAAGGCAAAACCCTAATAATGAAACACCGATACCAACACCTCAACCACCTACTCCTCAATTCGACACGACAGCCCTAAATGCTGTTGTAGCTGCAACTGTGGCTACAACCATGGCTCAATATCATTCATCCGGTTCCACTGGAGGAGGAACCCCTGTCTTGTCTACTCATGGTGAAATCCCTGTGCGCTTGAAAGAGTGCTCCTAGAAGGACTTCACCAACTGCAAGCCATTGTCCTTCAAAGGGACTAACGGAGTCATTACCCTCTCGCAATGGTTCGAGAAAACCGAATCGGTTTTCAAAATCTGCTCCTGTTCAGAGGAGAGCAAGGTCAAGTTTGCTGCTTGCACCTTTGAAACAAAAGCCCTAACATGGTGGAATAGCCATGTTAAGTCACTATCTCTCATAGTGGCTAATTCTATGGGCTGGGAAACTTTGAAAGACCTCATGATTGAGGAGTACTGCCCGAGGGGCGAGATCCAGAAGCTAGAGGAAGAATTGTGGAGCCTAACCATGAATGGCTCCAACATAGTCGCCTACACCGCCATGTTCTGTGAACTGGTGGTCCTCTGTCCCAACATGGTTCATACAGAGCGAAAGAAGATCGAGAGGTATATATGGGGGCTGATGCCACCATACCAGGGAAATGTATTGGCATCACACCCCACTACATTTGATAGTGCCAAACGATTGGCACAACGACTCATAGACCATGGGGTTCGTATCCCGACCACAACAACCCTGTCCATCTCAGAACCTTCCAAAACTGCTGACCCCAAGCGGAAGTTTTGGGAGGACAAAAAGAAGGCAAAGGCTGCCAAGAAGCAGCAGGTCGTGGCAATTCATGCTGCGATAGCACCTACCACTGCTGCTTCAATAAAGCAGTATGCTGGAAGTTTGCCCAAGTGCAACAAATGCAACTGCCATCACGTTGGTGCCTGCCGGGAAATGCAGTGTTCGAACTGCAATGGGAAGGGGCACACTGCCCATTTCTGTAAAGCTCTAGCGAAGCCAATCAACCAAGTCCCCGGTGCTGGAGTGGGCCAAACTTGCTACGGATATGGCGAGGTAGGCCACTTCAAAAGGAACTGCCCGAAGGCAGGGTTTGCCGGTGGAGCGGCAAGAGTTATGGCCATAGGCCATAAGGAAGCGGTTGCTGACCCCACAATGGTCACTGGTATGTTCCTCCTCGATAACTCTTATGCATGCATTCTATTTGATAGTGGAGCGGAGAGGAGTTTCGTGAACCAAAAATTTGCTCATTTACTTAAGCAAAAATCACGAGCACTTAATGAACCGTGCACTGTAGAAATGGCTAATGGATAGATAGAGAGCACTAGCAGCATATTCATAGGGTGTACCCTAACTTTAGATAGCCATTCATTTTCGATTGATCTCATGCCGGTCTCAATTAAAAGTTTCGACGTCATTATTGGCATGGATTGGTTGAGTTTACATCGTGCCGATATCATGTGTTACGAAAAGGCTGTTCGCCTTAATCTGGTGTCTGGCGAAACCCTAGTAGTTTATGGCGACAAACCCGACACAAGCCTTCGTATCATTTCGAGCATTCAAGCTTAGAAATTCTTGCGAAAGGAACGTCGAGCATTCCTTGCTCATGTGGTCGATATGAGCCAAGAAACGAAGGACATTCAGAACATTCCAGTAGTATGCGACTTTCCCGACGTCTTTCCAGAAGAACTCCCAGGATAACCTCCACAACGTAAAGTAGAGTTCCGAATCGACTTAGTTCCAGGGGCTACCCCCGTAGCCAAATCGCCCTATCGTCTAGCACCTGCAGAGATGCAAGAACTGTCCTGTCAACTTAAGGAACTGCTCAACAAGGGCTTTATAAGACCAAGCTTCTCACCCTGGGGAGCTCCAGTCTTGTTCGTCAAGAAGAAAGATGGATCGTTTCGTATGTGCATCGACTACAGGGAGTTCAACAAACTGACCGTTAAAAATCGTTATCCGTTGCCTCATATCGACGATTTATTTGACCAACTTCAAGGGGCGAACTTCTTTTCAAAAATCGACTTAAGATCCGGATATCACCAACTACGAGTGCTAGGGGAGGATGTTCTAAAGATAGCCTTCTGAACTCATTATGGGCACTACGAATTCGTAGTGATGCCGTTCGGATAAACAAACGCGCCCGCTGTATTCATGGACCTAATGAATAGGGTGTGTCGTCCTTACTTGGAGCAGTTCATCATCGTCTTCATTGATGACATACTTATCTACTCTCGTAGTAAGGAGGAGCATAGTCAACATCTGCTTCAAGTCCTAGAAACATTACGTTCGGAGAAGCTCTACGCGAAGTTCTCGAAATGCGAATTTTGGATCCGACGAGTTGAATTCTTAGGGCACGTGGTTAGCGAAGAGGGAATTCACGTGGACCCTTCCAAAATCAAAGCCATTGAAAACTGGCCAGCACCGAAGACGCCTACAAAAGTTCGTCAATTTCTAGGCCTCGCTGGCTACTATCGCAGGTTCATTCGAAACATCTCCCGCATTGCGAAACCTCTTACAACATTGACCCAGAATGGCGTGGACTTTGACTGGGAAGAGAAGCAGGAAAGAGCATTTCAAACGCTCAAACGAGCCTTGTGCACCGCACTAATACTATCCCTACCCGAAGGAATAGAAGACTTCGTTGTCTATTGCAATGCGTCAAATCAAGGGCTCGGATGTGTTCTGATGCAGCGAGGTAAGGTCATCGCCTATGCCTCGAGACAGCTAAAGACACATGAGGTCAACTACACGACCCACGATCTTGAACTGGGAGCTGTTGTGTTTGATCTGAAGATCTGGAGACACTACCTGTACGGTACGAAAAGCACTATCTTTACAGAACAAAAAATCCTACAACACATATTTGACCAAAATGAGCTCAACATGAGACAACAACGGTGGGTCGAGCTACTCAGTGATTACGAATGCGAAATTCATTATCATCCGGGTAAAGCCAATGTAGTAGCTGACACCCTAAGTCGGAAAGAATATTCTGGTTGTAGAGTCAAATCATTAACTATGACTATCCATTCGCACTTGTCCACACAAATTAAGGCGGCTCAGCTCGACACTTTGAAACCTGAAAACGTGGCGGGTGAATCCCTGAGAGGGATGGATAAGAACTTGGAGGTTAAGGGTGACGGAGCTTATTATTTCATGGACCGGATTTGGACCCCGAAACTCGGTGGTTTCAGAGACTTGGTCATGAACGAGGCGCACAACACTCGTTATTCTGTGCACCCGGGTTCAGATAAGATGTATTTGGATCTTAAAAAGTTATACGGGTGGCCTAACATGAAAGCAGAGATTGCTTCCTTCGTGAGTAAATGCCTTACTTGCGCAAAGGTCAAGGTCGAATACTAGAAACCTTCCGGTCTACTACAACAGCCCGAGATACCAGAATGGAAGTAGGAGCGGATCACTATGGATTTCATAACCAAGTTGCCCAAGACAACGGGTGGACTTGATACCATATGGGTCATCATCGACAGATTGACCAAGTATGCACACTTCCTGCCTATCCAGGAAACAGACAAGATGGAGAAACTTACAAGAACTTACATTAGAGAGATTGTACGACTGCACGGTGTTCCCTTATCCATTATCTCGGACAAAGATAGTAGATTCACTTCGAGGTTATGGCAGTCCTTACATAGTTCCTTAGGAACTAGGCTAGACATGTGTACAACCTACCATCCACAGACCGACGGGCAAAGTGAGAGAACTATCCAAACCTTGGAAGATATGTTGTGAGCCTGTGTGATCGACTTTGGGAAAGCATGGGATACTCATTTACCCCTTGTCGAATTTTCCCACAACAACAGTTATCACACGAGCATAAAGGCTGCTCCATTCGAGGCCCTCTATGGCCGAAAGTGTAGATCCCCTCTGCGCTGGGCTGAGGTGGGTGATACCCAGTTAGCTAAAGGAAGAGTTCCTGAAAGCACTCTCACAGGTCCGGATATCATACGGGAAACGACAGAGAAGATCGTTCAAATTCATGAGCGATCGAAAGCCTCTAGAGACCGACAGAAAAGCTACGCTGATAAGCGAAGGAAACCGTTAGAATTCCAGGTGGGCGACCGCGTTCTATTGAAGGTCTCACCCTGGAAGGGCTTGATACGCTTCGGAAAGCGTGGAAAGCTAAATCCAAGGTACATAGGGCCTTTCGAGATTCTCGCAAGAATTGGCCCTGTAGCTTTCAAACTTAACTTACCACGCAAACTCAGTAACGTACATTCAACCTTCCACGTCTCGAACTTGAAAAAGTGTCTGTCCGACGAGACTCTTGTTATCCCACTCGACGAGATCGAGATCAACGAGAGACTCAACTTCGTGGAAGAACCGGCAGATATCATGGACTGAGAGGTCAAGCAAACGAAGCAAAGCCGTATCCCGATAGTGAGGGTTCGCTGGAATGCCAAGCGAGGACCTGAATTCACTTGGGAGCGAGAGGATCAGATGAAACTGAAATATCCTCGTCTTTTTACTTAGTTATTTGTAACTACTTAATTGCTTAAACTCTAATTTCGGGACGAAATTCCTTCTAAGGAGGGGATGACGTGACAACCCGAAATATCCATTCTGTACAACATTTCCATTCAATAGAAGTCAGAACAGTTTCTGGAAACTTTCAAGCTTTTTGGAATAAGTTTGAGTATTTTAGGATTAACAACTTTGGAGATATCAGGAGAGAGGATGCCCTAGGGTTTATTGGGCAACAATAAAGTCCCGAAACATCAAAATTTTAGAGTTTACGGCCTAATCAAGGAGTTTACGGCCGTAAACCCTAAAGGAAAGTGGTATAAAGTGACACTTAGTTATTTTTACCATTTTCCAACTTTCAAGATTCAAATCTCAAACTCTCTCAAGTATCATCCGAAGAATTCTTCAAGATCTTCATCTAGTAAGTGTTTCTAGCCCTTTCAAGTTAATATATCACTTAATCTAGTGATTTAACACACTTCTATACATGAAATCTTTCCCAAAGGTTGATTCTTCAAATTTCACCAAGAACACCAAGAACACACACTAGTGTTCTTGGACTTCTGGATCTTTTCAAGCTTCTATATTGTAAGTACTTATATCCTAGAGTATGTTAAGGCTTGATACACTTCTTTACATCAAGAAAACACCATTGAAACCAAATATCAAAGGTGTTTATGGTTGTGACATCCCCAAAATCACGACCAGAAATGACCGGTTTGTTTAGGCTTTGTTTAAAAATCAGAGTAACATTTTAATTAAAAGTGTTGCGGAATTTGTCCCAAAACAAAATATGATAAAGATTTATCAAAAGCATTTCCATAGAAATGTATTTCATTAAAATACTTGGGATGTCATGTTCGTACAGATCAAAAGCATAAACAGTACAATATAAGCCTTACTACATTATTTCATATCTACAGGCCTATATCCGTAATCCCTCGTCCAAACATCATATCTATGCTCAAGCGCCACTACCTGTAATACATAAAACTGAGTGGGTCAGGCTTGAGAGCCTGGTGAGCACATAGGGTTTTCAACCCACAATAAATAAGTTTATTAATTTCATCTATCAACAATAACCCGATTACCCGTTCCCGTTATCCTCACTTTACGTCCCTAAACACCTATCATAAGGGACCTAGCCTAAGGATCATCATCAGGACGGACACTACTGCTAAGGGGATTAGTTAGCAAAAAATGTCCTAAAGGCAACCATGTGGGGGATGGAGTACACCGGTGAACACATCGTTCACAAACACCTACAGGTTGCGAGCCTGCTAGTGTTCCACTGGACTGTCTAGAAGAGTCCGTGGTCGTCATCCATACTCCGCTAGATGAAAGAATCAACAACATCAACATCGAGGCCTCTCATCATTTTGTCACACATCACCTATTACATCTACCAATGTTTTACCCCAACATTTTCGTAGATATAAAATACATATACAGTTTAAAGCATTGAAAACGTATATAACAATGTTTGTCCAACGTAGATAGCAAGTATTCAGATAATATGCACACATAGCACGTAATTTATATAAAATACTTCATATCTATGTGTAAGCTGAAAGTAACTATGCACTCACCTGAAAGGTGGTGAGTCAGCACTCGGACAACGCTTCGATACTCTCAAAACGATTTTCCTTCGATAAAACCTAGTATCTATACCACTAGGGTTTAGTCTGACGATAACCGCGACAAATTAATAGTCTGACTATTATTATTATTATTATATAAGCATTAAACACTTAATATAACTCATAATAATAGCCCAAATAATTATTTTAAGGACCCAATAACATTCCTATAATTATTTGAAAGCTATATTAAAAATTGCGTAAGTGTAACACACTTACAACTAATTTTATCGAAAACCGGAAGTTAATTGGAGCAGCGTTTCGAAACCGAAAGACTCCTTTTTCTCGGGACTCCGGGAGCCTCGGGGCTTCCCTAGGGTGCTAGGGGTTTTTTTTCTAGTTTTTAGGGGGGGGGGGTTTGGGGTTGTAGAGAGAGAAAGAAACTAGAGAGAGAAGTGAATAAATGTGCAAGAAAGTTGGCAGCCTTCGCTGGCTTTTATAGGCCGAAGTTCGGACATTACGTTGGGCGTACCGAGGGTACGCTGGGCGTACTCCTCAGATAAGACTTCCAGCTGGCTCGCAAGTGAACCGACCTCGGAGTGGATAAGAGCGAAGGTACGCGGGGCGTACAGACTTCGGACGCGGGGCGCAAGCGAGGCGACGTGTCATCATCCGAAGCGAGGACCGTGTTCAGCAAACGACGGTTAGGATTAAGCCACGCCATCAATCTCGCACCAGGTTTCACATTTTCAAGTCCGAACTTCAAAAATTCGTAACAGGGCGGATTAAGAAGACGTTCTTTATATCGACGCAAAGGTGGGAACGTACTCTACAACTTTAGTTTAGACTCTGTTGGCTAATTTTGGCTCGATTTTAAGTTTTATATTATTAACAGGGCGACACAGGATTGGTCCGTTAAATCCTCATAACTTCTTCATCCGACATCCGTTTTCACCCATCTTTTTCTCGTGACGCTACTTTTAACGAGATCTTCAATTCTCGTTTAGGTCATGTCGGCTAAAAACCGCTCGATCTAATATTCGAATTTGGGGTGTACACTGCTAACTCGAAACTTCGAAAAATCATAACTTCTTCATACGAAGTCAGAATTGGGCGTTCTTCTTATTGATGTTCTTAGTTTGACATATTCTATGACTTTCGTTTAGATCGCTAAGGCTAAATCTCGCTCTATCGCAAATTCACTATAGTTTCCCTCCTCAGTTTGCCTTTCGTTCAACTCGGGCTGTTCGATCTGAATAGTCTCTTCCTCTCGATTTTGCTGGAGCAAACATCTGGTTTCCTCCATTTGACGATCCAACATAGCCTGGATCATCGCTTGCACTCCGGCCATCGTGACTGGTTCAGGTGCAACTTCTTCTACAACAGGTATTTGCTGAACCACTGGGGGTTGGTTCCTATCTCCATTTGCGTTTACGTTTCCGCTACGGGTCCTTGCCATCTTGATCTATACACCGAATAAGGTGAATTTAGATATTTATTTTGGATATACGTTTAAATCGTCCTTATCACTCCGAAGCATTTACATGCTAGTTCTAATGTCGTAGTCGTAAGTTTAGATTCCTAAACACATAAGGTTTCCAGATCCGGTCGGCAACAGACCATAGATCCGAACAAAATAACATCATATCATGCACAAATCATTTAGCACATAAAAGCATTTTAGGCAGACTTCCTAAAATAAGCTAGTGCTCACACCTCACAATCATCGCTTAGCATTCTAAGTTTAAGTCTAGAAATCCTACAAATTCCTAGTTCGCTTAAACTAATGCTCTGATACCAACAGTGACATCCCCAAAATCACAGCTAGAGAAGACCGGTTTGTTTATGCTTTGTTTAAAAATCAGAGTAACATTTTAATTAAAAGTGTTGCGGAATTTGTCCCAAAACAAAATATGATAAAGATTTATCAAAAGCATTTCCATAGAAATGTATTTCATTAAAAGACTTGGGATGTCATGTTCGTACAGATCAAAAACATAAACAGTACAATATAAGCCTTACTACATTATTTCATATCTACAGGCCTATATCCGTAATCCCTCGTCCAAACATCATATCTATGCTCAAGCGCCACTACCTGTAATACATAAAACTGATTGGGTCAGGCTTGAGAGCTTGGTGAGCACATAGGGTTTTCAACCCATAATAAATAAGTTTATTAATTTCATCTATCAACAATAACCCGATTACCCGTTCCCGTTATCCTCACTTTACGTCCCTAAACACCTATCATAAGGGACCTAGCCTAAGGATCATCATCAGGACGGACACTACTGCTAAGGGGATTAGTCAGCAATAAATGTCCTAAAGGCAACCATCTGGGGGATGGAGTACACCGGTGAGCACATCATTCACAAACACCTACAGGTTGCGAGCCTGCTAGTGTTCCACTGGACTGTCTAGAAGAGTCCGTGGTCGTCATCCATACTCCGCTAGATGACAGAATCAACAACATCAACATCGAGGCCTCTCATCATTTTATCACACATCACCTATTATATCTACCCATGTTTTACCCCAGCATTTTCATAGATATAAAATACATATACAGTTTAAATCATTGAAAACGTATATAACAATGTTCGTCCAACATAGATAGCAAGTATTCAGATAATATGCACACATAGCACGTAATTTATATAAAATACTTCATATCTATGTGTAAGCTGAAAGTAACTATGCACTCACCTGAAATGTGGTGACTCAGCACTCGGACAACGCTTCGATACTCTCAAAATGATTTTCCTTAGATAAAACCTAGTATCGATACCACTAGGGTTTAGTCTAACGATAACCGCGACAAATTAATAGTCTGACTATTATTATTATATAAGCGTTAAACACTCAATATAACTCATAATAATAGCCCAAATAATTATTTTAAGGACCCAATAACATTCCTATAATTATTTGAAAGCTATATTAAAAATTGCGTAAGTGTAGCACACTTACAACGAATTTTATCGAAAACCGGAACATAATTGGAGCAGTGTTTCGAAACCGAAAGACTCCTTTTTCTCGGGACTCCGGGAGCCTCGGGGCTTCCCTAGGGTGCTAGGGGTTTTTTCTAGGGTTTAGGGGGGGGGGGTTGGGGTTGTAGAGAGAGAAAGAAACTAGAGAGAGAAGTGAATAAATGTGCAAGAAAGTCGGCAGCCTTCGCTGGCTTTTATAGGCCGAAGTTCGGACATTACGCTGGGCGTACTCCTCGGATAAGACTTCCAGCTAGCTCGCACGTGGACCGACCTCGGAGTGGATACGAGCGAAGGTACATGAAGCGTACAGACTTCGGACGCGGGGCGCAAGCGAGGCGACGTGTCATCATCCGAAGCGAGGACCGTGTTCAGCAAACGACGGTCAGGATTAAGCCACGTCATCAATCTCGCACCAGGTTTCGCATTTTCGAGTCCCGACTTCAAAAATTCGTAACTTTTGCGTACGACCTCCGTTTTTGACGTTCTTTATATCCACGCGAAGGTAGGAATGTACTCTACAACTTTCGTTTGGACTCTGTTGGCTAATTTTGGTTTGATTTTAAATTTTATATTATTAACAGGGCGGGACAGGATTGGTCCGTTAAATCCTAATAACTTATTCATCCGACATCCGTTTTCGCCCATCGTTTTCACGTTACGCTACTTTTAACGAAATCTTCGATTGTCGTTTAGTTCATGTCGGCTAAAAACCGCTCGATCTAATATTCAAATTTCGGGCTGTACATAGCTAACTTGAAACTTCGAAAAATCATAACTTCTTCATACGAAGTCAGAATTGGGCGTTCTTCTTATCGATGTTCTTAGTTTCACATATTCTACGACTTTCGTTTAGATTGCTAAGGCTAAATCTCGCTCTATCGCAAATTCACTATAGTTTCCCTCCTCAGTTTGCCCTTCGTTCAACTCGGGCTGTTCGATCTGAATAGTCTCTTCCTCTCGATTTTGCTGGAGCAAACGTCTGGTTTCCTCCATTTGACGATCCAACATACCCTGGATCATCGCTTGCACTCCGGCCATCGTGACTGGTTCAGGTGCAACTTTTTATACAACAGGTATTTGCTGAACCACTGGGGGTTGGTTCCTATCTCCATTTGCGTTTACGTTTCCGCTACGGGTCCTTGCCATCTTGATCTATACACCGAATAAGGTGAATTTAGATCTTTATTTAGGATAGACGTTTAAATCATCCTTATCACTCCGAAACGTTTACATGCTAGTTCTAATGTCGTAGTCGTACGTTTAGAATCCTAAACACATAAGGTTTCTAGATCCGGTCGGCAACAGACCATAGATCCGAACAAAATAACAGCATATCATGCACAAAGCATTTAACACATAAAAGCATTTTAGGCAGAGTTCCTAAAATAAGCTAGTGCTCACACCTCACAATCATCGCTTAGCATTCTAAGTTTATATGTAGAAATCCTACAAATTCCTAGTTCGCTTAAACTAATGCTCTGAGACCAACTGTGAGATCCCCAAAATCACGGCCAGAAAATACCGGTTTGTTTATGCTTTGTTTAAAAATCAGAGTAACATTTTAATTAAAAGTGTTGCGGAATTTGTCCCAAAACAAAATATGATAAAGATTTATCAAAATCATTTCCATAGAAATGTATTTCATTAAAAGACTTGGGATGTCATGTTCGTACAGATCAAAAGCGTAAACAGTACAATATAAGCCTTACTACATTATTTTTATATCTACAGGCCTATATCCATAATCCCGCGTCCAAACATCATATCTATGCTCAAGCGCCACTACCTGTAATACATAAAACTGAGTGGGCCAGGCTTGGGAGCCTGGTGAGCACATAGGGTTTTCAACCCACAATAAATAAGTTTATAAATTTCATCAATCAACAATAACCCGATTACCCGTTCCCGTTATCCTCAATTTATGTCCCTAAACAACTATCATAAGGGACCTAGCCTAAGGATCATCATCGGGACGGACACTACTGCTAAGGGGATTCCTCAACAATAAATGTCCTAAAGGCAACCATGTGGGGGATGGAGTACACCGGTGAACACATCGTTCACAAACACCTACAGGTTACGAGCCTGCTAGTGTTCCACTGGACTGTCTAGAAGAGTCCATGGTCGTCATCCATACTCCGCTAGATGACAGAATCAACAACATCAACATCGAGGCCTCTCATCATTTTATCACACATCACCTATTAGATCTACCCATGTTTTACCCCAACATTTTCGTAGATATAAAATACATATACAGTTAAATCATTGAAAACGTATATAACAATGTTCGTCCATCATAGATAGCAAGTATTCAGATAATATGCACATATAGCACGTAATTTATATAAAATACTTCATATCTATGTGTAAGCTGAAAGTAAATATGCAATCACCTGAAATGTGGTGACTCAGCACTTGGACAACGCTTCGATACTATCAAAACAATTTTCCTTCGATAAAACCTAGTATTGATACCACTAGGGTTTAGTCTAACGATAACCACGACAAATTAATAGTCTGACTATTATTATTATTATATAAGCGTTAAACAGTCAATATAACTCATAATATTAGCCCAAATAATTATTTTAAGGACCCAATAACATTCCTATAATTATTTGAAAGCTATATTAAAAATTTTGTAAGCATAGAACACTTACTGCGAATTTTATCGAAAACCAGAACTTAATTGGAGCAGCGTTTCGAAACCGAAAGGCTCCTTTTTCTCGGGACTCCGGGATCCTCGGGGCTTCCCTAGGGTGCTAGGGGGTTTTTCTAGATTTTAGGGGGGGTTTCGGGTTGTAGAGAGAGAAAGAAACTAGAGAGAGAAGTGAAAAATGTGCAAGAAAGTCGGCAGCCTTCGCTGGCTTTTATATGCCGAAGTTCGGACATTACGCTGGGCGTACTCCTCGGATAAGACTTCCAGCTGGCTCGCATGTGGATCGACCTCGGAGTGGATAAGAGCGAAGGTACGCGGGGCGTACAGAGTTCGGACACGGGGCGTAAGCGAGGCGACGTGTCATCATCCGAAGCAAGGACCGTGTTCAGCAAACGACGGTCAGGATTAAGCCACGTCGTCAATCTCGCACCAGGTTTCGCATTTTCGAGTCCTAACTTCAAAAATTCGTAACTTTCGCGTACGACCTCCGTTTTCGACGTTCTTTATATCCACGCGAAGGTGGGAACGTACTATATAACTTGCGTTTAGACTCCGTCGGCTAATTTTGGCTCGACTTTAAATTTTATATTATTAACAGGTCGGGACAGGATTGGTCCGTTAAATCCTCATAACTTCTTCATCCGACATCCGTTTCGCCCATCTTTTTTTCGTTACGCTACTTTTAACGAGATGTTAGATTCTTGTTTAGGTCATGTCGGCTAAAAACCGCTCGATCTAATATTCGAATTTCAGGCTATACATTGCTAACTCGAAACTTCGAAAAATCATAACTTCTTCATACGAAGTTAGAATTGGGCGTTCTTCTTATCGATGTTCTTAGTTTAAAATATTCTACGATTTTCGTTTAGATCGCTAAGGCTAAATCTCGCTCTATCGCAAATTCACTATTTTATGCTTCTCGGTATCGTGCCGGTTCTGTTGGGAAACTTCGACGGGTCATAACTTCTTCGTTATAACTCGGATTTCGGCGTTCCTTATACGTAGAGATATCGGGCTTATCTCACACTTTAATTTTGACGCTTATTTTTATTCTTTATTAATTATACATTTATATTTAAATATTAAACACATAAACACACATAATTCACATAATACTCAAATATTTCATCTTTATTACTTCAAAAAGAGTTACAAGAGTTGACCTAGACTATTAAATTGACAAAAATGCTTAGCCCTGAAACCCGGGCGTTACAACGGTCCAAGAACACCTTGGACCGTAAACCCTAATTTAAGGGCTAAAGTGACCCTAGTCCCTTCACAAGCTTTGGAAACTAGTCTAGACTCATTCCTTAATATGTTTAGGACTTGAAAACATCAAAATACCATATTCCATAAGGGCTTAACCATCAAGTATAAATGTAACATCCTGATTTCCCAGGTATATCATTTTATTTAATTATTTTGGAGTTTGAGGAGGAACTCGGCGAGTTGGAGCCAAGACTCGCCGAGTAGGGTCGCGGATGTTCATCCGGGTTCACGTCCAGACTCGGCGAGTCCACGCTGTTTAATGAAACCCTAATCCATCAGGTTTGGAGCCTATTTAAGGGCACTTATAGCCTCCCATTGCGGCTACCAGTCCCTAGAGAGAGAACCATAAGTGAGCCAAATCGTTATGAGGGAGAAGAAGTCACTTTTTGATCCTTGAACCCTTGGTTTAGCAAGAAGAAGGTGACAAGAGCAAAGAAGAGGTGCGATTCAAGCAGTTCTAGAGTACAGAGACATCATTTTGAGGTAATGGTTCGAACCTCCTTCAGTTTTGGTGTTGATCATTAGATTTAGGGTTTTCTAACCCCTTTGGAGAGTGATTATGTGGAGCAAATGGTCCCTCTTCGAGTTTGTGCCTTGGATCTGGACTCAAAGAGGTCCAGAGACCTTGACCCTTGGAGCTTTATGGACCAGTTTGGGGTTATTGGCCTTAGGTTGCCATTTTTGGGACTAAATCTCCTTTTGATGCCTTGTTGTGGTTATACAAGCATCAAGTTTCGAACTTTATGTGACATTCATGCTTGGGGAGGCCAGATGTATGGTTTGGGGAAACAGATCTGACCTCAGGAGGTCAGTAGAGTTTGTGCATGGCATGAACTCGCCGAGTTGTTCTTGAGACTCGACGAGTAGGGTTAGGGTTTCACATAAATTGCTCAGTGAATAGACTTGCCGAGTTGGAGGATGACTCAGTGAGTCAGGAGGGGGTTAGAGGACTGGAGTTCAAGGTGGTACTCGCCGAGTTGTTCTTGAGACTCGGCGAGTTGAGTCGGGGTGGCCCCGCGATTCCTGTCTGGTATGACTCGTCGAGCATAGGGAGGGACTTGACGTACCAAGCGGGACAAAGAGTTAGTGGTCATGTGTGTACTCGCCGAGTCACCGGAGTGCACTCGGCGAGTTGGGTCAAAGTTTGACCGTTGACTTTTGTTGACTTTTAGGGTTTGGTCAGCAATGTGGCCTTTGGACCAAGAAGGGGGTAAAACGGTCTTTTACCCTTAAGAGGGTGCCAAGAGAGGATTGAGTCTAGTCTCGAGAGTTATGTTCAAGAGAGCTCTTGCCTTATGTGATAGATGGTGGCGAGTTCGAGATGTAAGCGTGAAGATATCTGCTTCTTGCTTGCCAGGTGAGTCTTCTCACTATACTTTACCTTGAGTAGGTAATGAGAGTTATGTGCCAGAGTATTTGTTTGCTATGTATGTTATGTGTTGTACTGCATTATTTCTATGTCATTTATGCTATGCATGTTTACAGAGTTAGAACCGGAAGGTTCCCAGAGTTAGAACCGGAGGGTTCATAGAGTTAGAACCGGAAGGTTCACAGAGTAGGGTCCACAGACCCACAGAGTTATAGCCTCGAGTGGCTAATATGTGTTATGTGTGGTATTTTGGGGAACTCACTAAGCTTCGTGCTTACAATGTTTTGTGTTATGTGTTTCAGGTTTCTCTCAGGATCACGGGACGGCACCGGCTCGATTGTACACACCAGAGAAAGAGTCATGTTTTGAGGATCCTGGTTTATTATGCAAATGAAAATGAAGTTATGTTTTGTAATTCGGTTATGAATGAGATTTTAAGAAAAGAGTTTTTTTAATTAAACGATTATTTTTAAATGAAAAATTGTTTTGAAATTTACGGTGTTACAAGTTGGTGTCAGAGCCTTGGTTTAAGGGATTCGGATGCGCCTTCGGGTAAATCTGGACTCAAACTGAGGAAGTAAGAAAAGTTTTCAAAGAAATAATTTTCTAAAGCGAATAAGAGTTCAAAGAGAAAGCGAGAAAGAGCAGTGTGTACAATCAGCTAGAGCCCGAACGGTGATTTCCCAAAATACCCTTACTTTTGTGTTATGAGATATTTATGATGCACTTTATGAGATATTATTGCTTGCTAGAGACATGCTAGGTATTCCATATCTTAGGACTAGAGTGGCCTAATTTGTGATGCCTTAGCCTAGGAATTGCTGTTATATGCGGTGTGCTTTTGAGTATGTGATGAGTGAGAATATTTAGTTGGAATCCTTTAGGGGATTTAAGTAGAGGAGTAATCTAGGGGAGATACCTAGATAAGTACCGTGGTACTTAGCGAAAGAATAGTTAGAACCCGCAAGGGGAAGAGTTGCAGAGTTCGGTGGTGCTTTCGAGGATGAGCAGAGCAAGCGGAGTTATCACCCAGAGTGAGTCATATATATTCTTCGATGCTCGAATGCTGCTTGCTTCGTGCTTTGTGGAACTCTCGATGATAGGAGTCAACTACCAAGCGAATATGACGATATTCAGGAGGTAGATGGCTGGCATCATTATGAGTTCTTCAGCAGCTGATGGCAGAGAAGTGTGGGAATCTAGGAAGAGCCTAGGGAGTAACCTTAGCCAGATGAGTGCGCTGGCAGAGTAGAGAATTTCGCTGGGAAGCGAGCGCGCGCGACGGAATTGGTGAACGAGAAGGTCGAGCGGCTACTTAGGAGCTCCGGGATAGTCTGTGTGGAAAGTATGGGTAGATGTGGCAGGTAGTATGGGCCCGTACTACTGAAAGCAGAGGACCCATACTTGATACAGGGAGTATTCTGAAGGTTCTAAGGAGCGGAATGAGGAGTGATGTTATGGTTCGAGTACCATACATCGGAGCAGATTGAGGAGTGATGTTATGGTTCGAGTACCATACATCGGAGCGGATTGAGGAGTGATGTTATGGTTCGAGTACCATACATCGGAGCGGATTGAGGAGTGATGTTATGGTTCGAGTACCATACATCGGAGCGGATGGAGGAGTGAGGATGGAGGAGTGATGTTATGGTTCGAGTACCATACATTGGAGCGGATCGAGGTGTGAAGTTATGGTTCGAGTACCATACATCGGAGCAGATGAAGGAATGATGTTATGGTTCGAGTACCATACATCGGAGCAGATGGATGAGTGATGCTATGGTTCGAGTACCATACACCGGAGCATATTGATAAGAGATGTCATGGGATGAGTACCATGGTTCGTAGTGAATGATGTTTGTGGTTCTCCGGTTATCCGGTCATGATTGATGAGGTAGAGATTGGACGCTATGGGTTTTAGGCCAGTGGGCCATGATTGAGTTCGAAGAGGCATCCCTTGAGAGGGAGGTCGAGAGCCTTTCAGAGTATTTTGGTAAGGAGTCGGAGGGAGGGGAGAATTTCGGTCTGAGTTGAGCAATCAGTCGATAGAGGAGATGACACCTTCTATGACATGGGTGGTGCTATTTATGTTCGTGTGCGAAACATGAGAGGCATGATGTTTAAGTTTGGGGTTTGGGGGTAAACCCTGAAGGTTGTCATTGATGATGATTTTCCATCAGAGTATCAGGTAGCATGTGTGCCATGAGGCAGTGATTTACCATGAGCAGATAGTCAGTTGGGACTGAGATAGTCGAGGACCATGTTACACCTATTTGACTATAGTAAGGCGTATTGTAGAGGTATCAGTGGGGAGTCTAGTCGAGTTAATCAGTGTAGTGGTTTTTTCTATCTATGTTGGGTATTGAATATGGGAGTGGATCCCTGTTCTTGGGATGATCCATGTGTTGGAACGTCGGTTGATGAGTTGAGGTGGGGGAGTATGATGATTTCGTGGTCCAGTCTATGAGTCAATGATGTTATTGGACAGTTGAGTTGTTTGGTATTGGATTGGTACGAGACTTGGAACGACTAGAGGCAGTCGTGACGAGAAGTTCTTGAGGATTTCATCTGAGGTTCAGAGTATATGAGATCGATTGATTTCCTTAAAAGGGATTATCGGGCGTTGCGTAGCACTTTCCAAGGACAGGTACGTTATTGCTGGTGAAAATAGTTTGTGAGATTGTTGGTGTGTCAGATAGTGATGGTTCGAACCCTAAGTGGGGGAGAACCGGGTGGTTTATTGAGAGAACCAGAGATTTG
Source organism: Lactuca sativa (assembly GCF_002870075.4). Classification (NCBI taxonomy): domain Eukaryota; kingdom Viridiplantae; phylum Streptophyta; class Magnoliopsida; order Asterales; family Asteraceae; genus Lactuca; species Lactuca sativa. The sequence continues at coordinate 53,963,706 of NC_056625.2, forward strand.
TGCAAGAGCGGTTAGGGGTATGATACAGAAACCTGCGGCTTGAATTCATGAGATCAGGGTCATTGGTGATCAAGGCAAGGTGCAGGGCGAGATAATGCATGGGCTATATGTCTGAGAGAAGGATGGGTGTCTCCACGGCGGGTGGTCAATGGTCAGGAATCTGGTGGTGGTCAGAGTCGTTTCAAGTGGAAGACTCGTAATGATGGTATGGGCAGTTGAGAACTTCTGGGTTGAAATATGGGTAGAAGATTGTTGAGTAGCCAACTCCTGGGCTGGGATGTGTATTCTTGCTTGGATTTTGAGCAGTAGTGGAAAGGGTCTCGGAGGATCATCAGTGTGTTCTGAAGAGTTAGCGTCTTCCTTGTATTCCAATTGAGTGTTTGGATGCACTGAAGTTGCGCATTGAGTGAAATAGGAAATTATTATGGGATTCAGAGGAAATGTATTGTTATATGTGTATGGTGCTGAGAGTAAGGGAATCAGTGGTAGAGGCAGGACATTGTGATGCTCTGTTAGGGTGTTCTGTGGTTTCCACGTATAGCGTCCCGATCTCGGAGATATTTAGAGTCTGGGGTTTAAGACGACTAGTGATGTATCATGTATCTACGGTTCCAGTGGGAGCCCTTCGTGTATTTTCATCAAGAGGGGTTATTTAAGGAAGTGGATCTCCGCAGAGGTAGGTTATGTGATATGGCGGTTGCCGCCAGAGTCTGTAATGCATATCGGGGTAAGTGTGTGTGTAACTATCTATGATAGTCTTCGGTGCATCAGTTAGTGAACATAGTGTGGCGTTGTAATGAGAATGAGAGTATAGGGTGAAGCTACGGGGAGCCGTAGTATTCACCAGTCAGAGGGTGTTGTGATGCTACAGGAAGCCGTAGTACTCACAAGTCAGAGAGAGAGAGAGAGAGAGAGTCGTGATGCTACGGGGAGTCGTAGTATTCACCAGTAAGAGGGTGTTGTGATGCTACAGGGAGCCGTAGTACTCACAAGTCAGAGAGAGAGAGAGAGAGATGTGATGCTACGGGGAGTCATAGTATTCACCAGTCAGAGGGTGTTGTGATGCTACGGGGAGCCGTAGTACTCACAAGTCAGAGAGAGAGAGAGAGAGAGTCGTGATGCTACGGGGAGTTGTAGTATTTGCCAGTCAGAGGGTGTTGTGATGCTACGGGGAGCCGTAGTACTTACAAGTAAGAGGGAGGGAGTCGTGGTACTACGGGGAGCCGTAGTACTCACTAGTTAGTTGGTGTTGTGATACTACGGGGAGCCGTAGTACTCACTAGTCAGAGGCTGTCGTAATGTTGCGGGAAGCCATAGTACCCTCTAGACGGCAAAAGAGTGTGATGATGGAGTGTTCTCCAATAAGTGCATGATGCAGAAGAGTTTTAGGCTTGAGTAGCCCTAGTGTGGAGTTTTAGGAGCCTAGTGGTTAAACCGGGGCGAGACTGGGGTCTCCGTCTCTATCGGGAGGATCAGCGAGGCGCGTGGGAGAATATGCGCAGCAGACGCCAGAGGTTAGAGCTGAGTCGATCTTCGATTGGATTGTATTTTTATGAGAAATGAGCTAGAGTTTACCATGGTGATGTCTGTGGACACTTCAGAGTGAGCGAACGATTCAGACGCTCGAGGATATGCTTCGGGCATGTGTATTAGACTTCGGGGGGAAATTGTGGCCCGTATTTTCCCTTGGCAGAGTTTTCCTACAACAACAACCATCATTAGTGCATCAATATGCCACCCTTTGAGCTGTTGTAGGGAAGGGGGTATCGGACCCCATTTGCTGGGGAGAGGTAGGGCAACGTGTGATGGGAAGTACTAGGATCGTGCTTCAGACGTCAGAGCAGATACAACAGGTCAGGCAGAGGTTGTTGACCGCTCAGAGTCGCCAGAAGAGTTATGCGGACAGGCGCCGATTCGAGCTCAAATTTTTGGTCGGTGACTTTGTACTCCTGAAGGTCTCTCCTTGGAATGGAGTGACCCGATTCAGGAAGAGGGGCAAGTTGGGGCCCCGATATATCGGTCCTTTTCGGGTGATCGCGAGGGTAGGCAGGGTAGCCTACCGGTTGGAGCTACCTGCAGAGCTAGGTCAGATCCATGACACTTTCCATGTGTCGCAGCTGCGAAAGTGTATAGCCGATGAGTCGGTAGTAGTGCCATTAGAGGATATTCAGGTGGATGCTATGTATGTTATGTGTTGTACTGCATTATTTCTATGTCATTTATGCTATGCATGTTTACAGAGTTAGAACCGGAAGGTTCCCAGAGTTAGAACCGGAGGGTTCATAGAGTTAGAACCGGAAGGTTCACAGAGTAGGGTCCACAGACCCACAGAGTTATAGCCTCGAGTGGCTAATATGTGTTATGTGTGGTATTTTGGGGAACTCACTAAGCTTCGTGCTTACAATGTTTTGTGTTATGTGTTTCAGGTTTCTCTCAGGATCACGGGACGGCACCGGCTCGATTGTACACACCAGAGAAAGAGTCATGTTTTGAGGATCCTGGTTTATTATGCAAGTGAAAATGGAGTTATGTTTTGTAATTCGGTTATGAATGAGATTTTAAGAAAAGTGTGTTTTTTTTAATTAAACGATTATTTTTAAATGAAAAATTGTTTTGAAATTTACGGTGTTACAATAAATGCTTCTAATGGACTTGTAGGGCTTCAAAACAAAGCATGGTAAAAAAGAAATGGTCTTACGACCGTAAAGTTATGAGTTTACGACCGTAAACTGAACGAGTGATGGTCACAAAACCGTAAACTCATTTAAAGGGGTTTCCTTGAACCCTAAACTCAATAGCAATGTCCTATAACACATAGATGCAATCCTTGGGACTAATAACACTTACATAAGGTGTTTAGCATGTCCTAGGATGTCTTAAGTTTGTTTATTAGTTGTTTAAAGACTAATTGGATACATATATATATATATATATATATATATATATATATATATATATATGTGTGTGTGTGTGTGTCATTATATGTAACTAGGATCCTTGTGTGTGCTGAAGTCTTCACTTGACACCTAGCAATCATGTTTCATCAGTTCATCCGTACCACTCACTACAGGTGAGTTCATACCCCTTAAATTGACCTTTTAATATTTTTAAATGCTTTTATGGGGGGGGGGGGGGGGGAATACAAGTTGAAAAACTATAGTTATTATATCAATCACATGTGATTAATAACTTCCAAACAAGTGGTTTTCTTACTTTTCAAACTGAGTTATCAAACTGTTTTGCTTCAAACTATTTTACAAACTCTTCTGTTGTCAAATACTTTTACTTAAACTCCTTTTATATTTTTATATTGTCAAATTCATGCCTATGGATGTATAGTTATATAAGTAATGTTTAAAGGAATTAGGAAGGCTAGCTCGCTTTATCTCATTTTCCTCGTTGGGATGTGGCTTTAGGGCATCGGTTATCCATCCGAAGGTTGTCTAAATACTAGTTATATATTATGTATACATATATAGACATAAAAGTTCTATCAGTCAATTCAATACCCTTGGGTAGCAAGGGTATACGTTCATGTTCATACATACATGTCATATTACTAGTAAACTATGATAGGCGTAGTTTAGGAAGTTACTAATACTATTACTAGAACGAAGAATCATAAAATGAGTCAGTTCAATTATGAGTCAATACTTGCTAGATAGAGACTAAACACACAATACAGCTAGTACACGCAGAACATTACAATACATATAAGCTAGACAGAGAAAGAACACACAACACAACTAGCACATACATTACATATACATTCATGCAGTTATGTGAGCCATTAAACGGGGCATGGAACTACCATCCATGACCGTTTTTGTATCCAATATCTCCTTAATTAGGGAGCAAATGAGTTTGCGTATAGATCTATACTGGATTGACTATCCTACACCTTGCTGATCGCTACAGTGAGACTTGCAAGTCTACGGGTGCCAGATGTCATTTCTTACGGCGTCTTACATCGTCGTTTTGCAAGAGTCGGTAGTAGGATACAGGCCGATCACATGTTACATTAAATTACAATTGGTTTAAGCTAGTTAGTACAACAGTAGTTACTTATTACAATACTACAGTACTATGATATTTTCCGATTACATTTACTTCGTGAATATTCACACGATGCACTGTAATGTAAAAACTATATTTTTGGTTAATGATAGTCGGATTTGGGAAAATACACACTCTTACAAGAGACACACACATATACTAGATGCTTGGGTAGAAGGCTAGTTTTAGTAGGAAACATAGGGTTTTCTAGATGAGTTCAAACATCTTACAAATACTTCCATACAAATACAGACACTAATATACTTATGATCTCACCAGCTTAAAAGCTGATACTCGCTTTCAAAATAACTAGTATTCTCAGGTCACCAGTAGACAGGTACATGTGCCAGGTTTTGAGAAGATGGAGTTCGTTCAAGACTCGTCTTTTATTTTGATATGTATTTTTGGTGTCTATATAACTTGACAAAACACACTTCTATAAAATTATATTATTAATGCAATGGATGATGTTGTTGCTTGTTTACTACTATTCATTGTTGTGATACTGTACATGACGTCCTCCGCCCTAGAACGTTTCCGCCGTTCACGGTTTTGGGGTGTGACATAGTTACATTTTGATGTTTGGCAGGATCAAGCAAAGGGAGGGAAACTTAAAGGAATAATATGATAAATCTGATCATGAAGATGGATTTCAATCGCATGGTTTGATGATCGGATTCTTGAGCTACTACTTAGAGGTTATGATAGATTGATAGGAAATATGTAATAGCACAATTTTCATTTAAAGTTGCATTGTAAGGAAAACGTTTTTGTGACAACCCGAAACTTCTACCTGGTACATCTAGTCAGTTAATCTAAGGGGTCGTTTGATAGTTGCTGATTGGGTTAGAGCTGACTTAGATAGAAGCTGACTGGTTTAGAAATGCTGACTAAGTTCATATCTGACTGAGTTTATGTTGTTTGATAATTTATCTGAATGAAAAAAATGACCATATTACCATTGTGTTGTCTCTTGTGCTGGATAAAATAATTATAAAAACACAAATTATCATATAAAATCCAAATTAAACATACATCAACTAAAATCCAAATACAAAGTGTAATACAAAATCCAAATACACATTGTCATACATAATAAAAAAGTATATCATTTAACGTGAACCATATGAAAGTAACTGATTACCAATCTGGTCACGCAAAGTAGTCATATAGTCAACGGCTTCTAAACCCCATTCTATGCCTTCTATGTTTTGGCCCTCACTTCCTCCACCACCCATATTACGAGTAACCATAATGTTTTGTTCAAAGTTCGTAAATAAGTCATCTTCAATATTGTATTTCCTTATAAAATTATGGATTGCAACACAAGCAATGACTATATCTCTTTGCACTGGAAAAGGATAAGGAGCCATTCGTTTTAAAATTGGAAATCTCGCCTTCAATACCCCATAAGCATATTCAATGATATTTCTAAGTTGTGCATGAGCATGATTGAACCTTTCTTCTTTAGTTAAAGCTCTGTTTCTTCAAAAATCTGCTAACCAATACCTAGTATTGCGGTAGGGAGCCATAAATCCACGGGTGTTGGTGTATGCAGCATCACAAAGGTAATATTTATCTATAGATGATTAAAAATTTATCATATAAATAATATAGATAATAAAACATATAGTAAAGATACAAACCTGGTGGAGGGAATGGAAATCCGGAAGTCGGGTTAAATGCAACTTCTTTCAAAACTTTAGAATCATGTGCTATGCCCTCCCATCCAACCCATACAAAGGTGAATATCATATCAAAATTACAAATTCCAATTACATTTTGATAACATTCACCTTTTCCTCTTCCCCTATAACGAGTTTGTTGATGAACGGGCACAACTGCATGTATAAGTGTTCCATCGAGTGCACCTATTGCTCCGGGAAATATGAGCATTAGCCGCCTATGTCGTTCTGAGGTATTTCTTGTTGGAGTAGACAAGGTTGGTACTATAATTTCTTGTGCAAAACACATCATTGCACGTAAGACCTCATGAAAACAACGATGAATCGTTTGTGTGGAGTGATGAAATCTTTCATTAAATGCTCGAAAACGTTCATTATGTCCTATAACATGTAAAAACTTAGCCATCTTCTCTTCAACGCTTATCGTCCTACTACATTGCAACCAATTTCCCTTTGTAAAGTGATTGCATAATAGTACAAATGCATCTTGTGAAAGACATATCATATCGTAACATTGTATAGGATATCCGTGTATCAAATCTTGCGTATACACATACCCCTTTGCTACCTATTCGCTAGCTCTTATTCTTTTAATTATTCTTTTCCTTTGTCGGACCAACATCAACCAATACCACGAGAATATAAGGAAATATAAAAAGTCACCTTCTTTATCCATGTGTCATGTTAGATGTCAAATAAAAATTACATTTAAATCAATAACATAACAAACCGTAACATGTAAATACTAAAAGCATAACATTCCATAACATATAAATTCATATAACATAAGTGCACCTAAGAAAACAATCCATAACATACTAAAGTCAAACAACAAACCACAGACCGTACACACCTGTCTCTCTCTCTCTCTTAGGCTTCTTCAACCACAGACCCTCCCAAGACTTCAAAAACGTGAGTAATCCATCCCTTAGCTTGTTGTGCTTGAAGAACCACTTAATCTAAGCCTAGAATCATTCAGTCTCTTCATGTTCTTCATCTCTTTGAAGGAGTGCGGCCGCACACCCACACAAGGTGGCCTCACACTCCTAAAATACCCTCCAAAGTGAGAGTTGGACTTCCATATTCGAGTTGGACCTAGAGCACTTCATGGATGCAAGTATGGACCTTGAAAACACCGCAAAACTACCTTCCATTATGAGTGTACGGCCGCACACCCATGGCCATACACACCTTTAAGGTGGCCATACACCTCCCTCATTCAATACCTTCATTTGACTCCTTTATGTGTCATTACATGTTATTTAGGATCAAATCGTGTTCAAGGCTTCAGTTGAACATCCTGCATTCCGTATCGATCTTTCATTCAAATCGCCCGAGGTGAGTTTATACCCTACGTTTTTCCGAGTTTTCATGTTTTCAGGGGGGGAGGGGATTCAAGCAAAAGTACAAGGAAACTTGTGCTCAATATATATTATTTTGTTTACGTAATTATATTTTTAGTATGCTTTTAACACGGAAAACAGTTTTACCAAATGGTTAACAAATCAACTTGTAGAAACACTTTTCTAAACTAGAGCAATGAGCTTATGAATCATGTAACAAAATGTATCGCTTTATAAAGGATTCATGTTAATCACAAAAGGATTTTCTATATTATGACTTGTAAATTCGTTAGTCTAAGTAGGGGACACGTCCTTGGTAACACTCACCACAAGAAATAAAGAGTAGGACTAGCACTTGTGACCATAATCTCTTGTAGGGAGAGCGTGACTGTTGTGTATATATCTATACGAGGCTGAAAATCCCGCACCTTGCTGCTAGCTACAGTCAGACCGGCAGGTCTACGGGTGACAAAGTCATAAAGGATATCGGCCGTTGCGGGCCATATCCGGTCAGTTATGGTCATGACACTCACAACCTAGATAGCAGAGATTTACTTTTGTAATAATGAATCAAGTGAACTAACCTCAAAGTAATAATCGATTTGATTACTGGAGGGTATTAATAGCACCTTCAGGACTTAGTTCAACACATTTTCTGTTATTAGTTTTATTTCTAAAATAGGGCTAATATACCACACTGGGAGCAACCAGGGTTTTTAAAAGAAAACTACGTTTACCGATATAAGTATGGTAGATACTTGTACACCTCAGTTTAGAACGGATAACCAACCATTAACTTTTAGGGAAAATATAGGATTTTCTCGGGATAACTCGGCTATTCATAAAAGGATTGTTTTTACATGTAACTAACGGATATTCATATTCATTCCACGACTCCTTGGATTGTATATACCTTGTACGGATTCGGAAGTCATTGAAGGAATGGTTTTTCAAACACGCTTTTCATAAGAAAATATAGGATTTTCTAGAGGAATACTTTTCAAAAGGATTCAAGGAAATATTTTCCATCAAAACTAAATGCTTATGAACTCACCAGATTTATGCTGACATTCTTTCAAAACTGCTTGTATTCTCATGGATTTTGTAGACAGGTACTTCCAACCTTTTGGAGAAGTCGGCGCTTTAAAGTCACGTCTTTCGATTTTAATTTTATCATGAACAAAACTATGTGCTAAGACAATGTAAACCTTATTCATATATGTATTCAATGTTTGGTTGTGTTTACTATACTTGCTATGATACAACTGTTGTGATACTACGCATGACATCAACCACACCCGAACGTTTCCTCCGTTCTGGTTTGGGGGTGTGACACATTGGTATCAGAGATCTTGTTTATAGTGAACTAAGTATACCGAACCATACATGGTATACAACTATAAACATTAAGGGGCCTAAGTACTGTAAACTAAAAGTATTTTTTCAAAAATATAAGTATTTTTATAAAAAGTATACAAGTATACCCAAGTACCCAAACCAGTGTCATAAGTAGAACAAAACAAAAGTATTTGGAAGTTGGACATCACGGTTAAACATGGGCAGTTATGTAATCATGTCTAGGGTCAATATAGCATGATCAACTGTATTCATTTGAGACATGACCAACATGTGCTTGGGAGTGACTGTGGTGTCGCAGCAAGCCTAAACTTTACCTAGGTACCAAAAAAGTTCTAGAATCAAACATAAGGGTTAAAATACTACAGGAGTATTTTCGGATGCTATAACAGTCGAACCGGAAACTTACCCAAGGATCCATTCTTCAAGAATCAAGCATGTAGCTATAATACAATGGAAGTATTATTAGATTCGATGCCTAATAACTATCCCTTTACCCCTTATCTCACGTAGATAGCATGGCCGAATTCCATCTCCCTGGCGACCAGTACTTTCCCAACCAAGGAGATGATGGATGGCTCGAACCAGCGCTAAAAGAGAACCATGAGATTCCTTTGGAAGATGACTTCGCCGAACCATTTCCTGAAGAGACCGACTCAGAACCCGAAGTCGAGAACCTACCTCAAGTAGCCCCGATACCAAATTATAACCCCCGACCTGAGTTTGAAGGCCTAACGCCTATGTGGGTCGGAAGCCTGGATAGGTGGAGTCACGAACAAGGCCAACCCTGCCCGTACAATGGGGATCGCCGCTTCTACAATGTGATCGAGGGAGGCTCCGCAGACAGAGCCCTTCCAATCATATTCCGCTGAGTGGCCCGCAACGTTAAACTAAACGTAGCGGCCATTCAGCGAACTATGGAGCTTGAGGCAGAATCGGATGCCAACACAAACCGTATTCGAAATCTTGAAGTTGCTTACGGGAGAACTATGAGGGACAATGAAGCTATGCAACAAGAGCTAGCTAGCACTCGAGCTGAGGTCGTAGAGCTCCAAGCACGCCAGATAGTATATGAGAGCCGCCTGCTTGACATGGAGCGCCAGCTGGTTAACTTAAGGATCCATCCGAGGAGTGCCCGTCGCTGATAGGAGAATACTCTACTCATCCTTCCTTTTTAGTGTAAGGAATAACTTTCATATCTGTGTGTTGAGTAGTTCTTTTCCGTAAACATCTCTATCTTTCATGTTGCCAAGATTTTTCTCTTTATTAGTATGACTTAGACCTACTTTTAGGTCAAGAGTCCTGAAAAATGTGTAATCTCAGTTTCAGTTGTAGTGGCAACAAGCATATATCAGTTAAAGATCATCATTGTCAAAAGTATATCTTAGATCGATAGCATGCAAATTAAGCAACTTTATGAAGGTCCAATCACTTTTTTATCCTCTAAAAATGTATCATAGGATGTACTTACACCATCATTCCTTTTCCCCATCGATTTCATATCAGTCTCCATGAAAAGCTTCAATGTCATAATCGGCATGAGATGGTTGAGCCCCAAATCGTGCTGATGTCCTTTGCACTCGAAAGGGTGACTCGTCTCAATCTTTTCCCCTGACAAAGCCCTCACTGGTTATAGTGACAAGATTTGTTTGAACCTTCGTATCATTTCCTATTCCAAGGCCCAGAAGTATCTGCGAAAGGGATGCCATGCATTCCTGGCTCATGTGGTTGATGAGAAACAAAAAGTTAAAGACCTCGAGAGCATCCCCGAAGTCTGCCACTTTCCTGATGTCTTCCTCAAGGATATTCCAGGGATTTCTTCTGAGTATCAACTTGAATCCCGTATCGAATTGATCCCCGGAACTACCCTTATAGCTAAAACTCCATAGCGTCTAGACCCGACAAAAATGTGAGAGTTATCCAGCCAGCGCAATGAGCTGAACAACAAGAAGTTCGCAAGTTTATTGTATGTGGACTTTATTGCGATCAAATCTTTATTTGTTCTTGCTAGGACCACATCATGGGGATGTGAGTTGAATCAATGAGAGTCAGATAGCAAAACGGGAAAACTTAATGCATAGATAAACATTTAGGATATAGCCAGAGGCAACCGGTGTTGCTCACAAGCTTCTTTTCATGACATATGGCAAATCATGCCTCCAAAGAAACATAACCAACCCACAGGTAAGACACCAATCCTCCATATGGACTCAACTACATTCTAAGTTACTATCACAACAGCGATGGCAACCGCCCTAGCTGTTCTTAGCGCTAACAACACAAATATGGGTGGAAGTATGAATGGCAATCCAAGTGTTGGTGTTGACCAATCTCAACAACAAGTGCCTACTAGAAAGGACACACCTGATCTCCAACCTAACATCCTAAAACGAAAGTTCAAAGGAAGTTCTTCAGCCCAAAGACCTACTGAGAGGAAACGAATTGGGACAGTTAGTACCCCAGTCATCCCTGTTGTTCCTACACCGACCATACCTTACTGTGGAAATCTCCCACACTGCAGCAAATGCAACTACCATCATCATGGAGTCTGCCGAGTGCTGCATTGTACTAGATGCAACAGGAAGGGAGACACCACCAGCAGTTGTAGAACCCTAGTCAGGTTCATCACTCCGACTACCAATGTTGGGACAAGTCCAACCTGTTACCTCTGTGGAAGTGAAGGACATTTCAAAAGAGACTTCCCGACAGAGAACAACAGTGAGGAAACATGAGGATTCTGACATCAGAGAATGAGGAAGCATCAAAGAACCCTGCTATGTTTTGGTACGTTTTCGAAAACCCCTATAACTGCTCATAATCGTGATTATTTCCTCATCCAAATTAAATCACGACATTCTTATAAGATTTAAAGCCCTAATGAGTAAGTTATGAAAACTTAGTGAATACGTTAAGTTCAGTTGTAATTATACACGACTTGTGTACACCAAACGATCATAGAGAGATCTAGTAAGAACCATTTCATGAAAGTTCATAGTTTCAAGACATCAGAACCCTCATGTTAGTAGTACCTGTTAACTTCGAATCAAGCATAGCAAACACCAGAGACATTCACCTAGAGGCACCAATGTGCTAACGAAACGATCTTTTCGGGCAAACTTAACGCGCGATTCTACGATGTCATCATATTTAGTCGACTGAGTCTATGTTGTACCAAACCCTTTTTTCTTAAATTGTTCGTTCGCAAAAATCCCGTCACTTGTAACGACAATTAGATGCAAACTTCGAAAATTCATCTCTCTTTGAAACCCGAAGGTACTCATGCGAAGAGTATGAATCAGAACCAATGAATACGACAGTGAAGATCCGCTGAAACATCCAGTGAGAGCCCGAGTACAAGAAAGAGAGACTCAACTGTGTATACCTTCGAGAAATAATCCGTTTTCATGGGATACCTGCAATCATTGCCTTCGACCGGTTTAGCAAGTTTACCTCGAGAACTTAGCAACGTACATCCCATATTTGATGTGTCAAACATAAATAAGTGTCTATCCGATGAGACACTTGCGATTCTCCTCGACAATATCGAGTTAAACGAGAGTATACACTTCATGTAGGAATCATTTAAACTCAAGGACCAGGTAGTCCAGCGCACGAGACGAACGTCATATCCAGATAGTGAAGGTTCACTGGGATACCAAACGAGAACTTGAATTCACTTGGGAGCACGAGTATCCAAGGAAACATAAGTACCCCCGTCTTTTCTAGGTCTGCGAGTCGTATCATTATTCTTGAATTTCGGGACGAAATTCCCTCTAACAGGGGGATGATGTGACAACCTGAAACATCTACCTGGTACATCTAGTCAGTTAATATAAGTTAAACTCGTTCCTTTTAACTCCTAACACTGATTAAGGGCTCATTTAAGCATTTAAAGCCTTGAGTACAACCAAAGTTTGAATTAGGGATATGGTGGCTTAAGATTTAGGGCTGCAAAAAGGCCAAACACTCCATAAAAAGAAGTGTGTGACCACACACATGAGTGTGTGACCACACACATGAGTGTGTGGCCGTACACTCGAGTTTATGGCCGCACACATGAGTTTGTTGCCGCACACCCGAGTGTATGGCCGCACACATGAGTGTGTGGCCGCACACCCGAGTGTATGGCCGCACACATGAGTGTGTGGCCGCACACCCGAGTGTATGGCCGGACACCCATTATCTATATATAGAGGAGGCTCATTTTCACTTCATTTCCCTCTCCTCAACCTCACACACCTCTCTCTCTCTCTCAGGCTTCTTCAACCACAAACCCTCCCAACACTTCAAAAACGTGAGTAATCCATCCCTTAGCTTGTTGTCCTTGAAGAACCACTTAATCTAAGCCTAGAATCATTGAGTCCCGTCATGTTCTTCATCTCTTTGAAGGAGTGCGGTAGCACACCCACACAAGGTGGCGTCATACTCCTAAAAGACCCTACAAAATGAGAGTTGGACTTCCATATTCGAGTTAGACCTAGAACATTTCATGGATGCAAGTATGGACCTTCAAAACACCACAAAAGTACCTTCCATTATGAGTGTACGGCCGCACACCCATTGGGCCGCATACCCATGGCCGTACACACCTTTAAGGTGGCCATACACCTCCCTTACACAATCCTTTAAGGTTCTAGCACTTAGTGTAGGTAGTCCCAAGTTCTTAGTGTGATTCTCCATCACATTTAGTAGAGAACTACCTTCATTTGACTCCTTTATGTGTCATTACATGTTATTTAGTATCACATCGTGTTCAAGTCTTCACATGAACATCCGGCATTCCGTATCGATCTTTCATTCAAATCGCCCTAGGTGAGTTTATACCCCTATGTTTTTCCGAGTTTTCATGTTTTCAGTGGGGAATACAAGCAAAAGTACAAGGAAACTTGTGCTCAAAATATATTATTTTCTTAAGATAATTAGATTTTCAATATGATTTTAACACAGAAAACAGTTTTACCAAACAGTTAACAAATCAACTTGTAGAAATAATTTTCTAAACTAGAGAAATGAACATATGAATCATGTAGCAAAATGTATCGTTTTATAAAGGATTCATGTTAATCACAAAAGGATTTTCTATATTATTACTTGTAAATTTTTTAGTCTAAGTTGGAGAAACGTCCTTGGTAACACTCACCACAAGAAACAGAGTGTAGGACTAGCACTTGTGACCAGAATCTCTTGTAGCGAGAGCGTGACTATTGTGTATAGATCTATACCTACACCTTGCTGCTAGCTACAGTTGGAGCGGCAGGTCTATGGGTGTCAAAGTAAAAAAGGATACCGGCCGTTGCGGGCCATATCCAGTCAGTTATGGTCATGACACTCACAACCTAGATAGCAGAGATTTACTTTTGTAATAATGAATCAAGTGAACTAACCTCAAACTAATAACCGATTTGATTATTGGAGGGTATTAATAGTAACTTCAGGACTTAGTTCAATACATTTTCTTTTATTAGTTTTATTCCTAAAATAGGGCTAATATACCTCACTGGGAGTAACCAAGGTTTTTAAAAGAAAACTATGTTTACCGATATAAGTATGGTAGATACTTGTACACCTCAGTTTAGAATGGATAACCAACCATCAAATTTTAGGGAAAATATAGGATTTTCCCGGGATAACTCGGCTATTCATAAAAGGATTGTTTTTACATGTAACTAACAGATATTCATATTCATTCCACGACTCCTTGGATTGTATATAACTTGTATGGATCCGGAAGTCATAGAAGGAATGGTTTTTCAAACACACTTTTCATAAGAAAATATAGGATTTTCTTGAGGAACACTTTTCAAAAGGATTCAAGGAAACATTTTCCATCAAAACTAAATGCTTATGAACTCACTAGCTTTATGTTGATATTCTTTCAAAACTGCTTGTATTCTCAGGGATTTTGTAGACAGGTACTTCCAACCTTTTGGAGAAGTCAGCGCGTTAGAGTCACGTCTTTCGATTTTACTTTTGTCACGAACAAAACTATGTACTAAGACAATTTAAAACTTATTCATATGTGTATTCAATGTTTGGTTGTGTTTACTATGCTTTCTTTCATACAATTTTTGTGATACTACGCATGATGTCAACCACCCCAAATGTCTCTGCCGTTCTGGTTTGGGGGTGTGACAGTTTTTCTGCATTTTATAAATAAATAAAATTTTGTTTTATTTTATATCTCCTTGCAATGGCATTTATGGAAAATTGATGTTTTTATATTTCAATAAATAATGGAAATATGAATTTGATTCTTTCATTTGTGGTAGTGTCTAAATTTACCAAATAAGGAAAGATTCTCTTCACGCAAGTTTCAATCGGACCAAAACGTGGAATCATGCAAGTTATATTGAATGATGAATGAGAATTTTCATCTTTGGAAAATTAAGGCTAATTCCTTGTTCACATGTACATGTGAGTCAAGTGAAGGACTAAGGGATCAAGTACACATTCTTGTACACTGGTCAAGTCCACCTCAAAGATCGATAAGACTATTCGTCATGATTTACTAAAGTTTAGTAAATATGGTTATACTTATAAGTTTAAGTATAATTCTGAAACATTGGAAAAGTTTCCATCTATGATAGAATGAATGAGAAGAATGAAATTAGGCACAAAGATAAAAGTTTCTCTAATCTGAAAAGATGGGAGAGTAGTTTATTATCATGTTTTGCGATCATCTTAATGATTAACAAACCATATCACAGTTGGTCCTCTAAGGACATCTTAGTGCATTCCTATGGCTAAGAAGAGGAATCATGAATTGTTGAAATGGTTAAATCAAGAAGATGAGTCATAGTTTTTTCCAAAACAATTCTTAGAGTCATACTCCAAGATTGTAACTTGAGTGACATATCTTAAAGAAGGTTTATAACACTTGTCAAATGTAAGAGTAAAATGTTTTCTAGTCTTATACATTTGAAATTGGTAAGCTATGATGTTTTGGATAAAAAAAAGACCAACTAAGGCCAAATGTGTGAAGTGTTTGTCTTGATAAGAATCTGCACTATCTCTTGAATATTTGTTTTTCAAGGAATGGTTCTTGGCAAGAGAGTCTTATATGTCAAGAGGACAGTGGGAGTTTCAAGAACTAATCAAGAATAAAACTTGTAGTTTATCACTAGCACACAACTTGAGGTTTGTAAGCTATCGTGTTGACATATTCTTATTTCTGTGCCCATTCCAATTAAAGTTGACTATGCATCTGAGTTCTAAGTGTTCTCAATTGTTTGCACAACAACTTGGAAGCAATGTTAGGACTTGTGCTGCCAAGTGGAAGAAGTAAAGATTGCACGAGTTCGGTCCATATGAGTTTGGATTTGTCACTAACCTTGTCTTGTGATTATGGTTTTGAAAATTCACATGGATAGGAACACATACACCATAAAATCTAAGTGTCATAAGGTTTCTCTCCGATTCATAAAAATGATGGTGAGGAA
Organism: Lactuca sativa; assembly: GCF_002870075.4. NCBI lineage: Eukaryota > Viridiplantae > Streptophyta > Magnoliopsida > Asterales > Asteraceae > Lactuca > Lactuca sativa. The sequence continues at coordinate 53,979,585 of NC_056625.2, forward strand.
ACACTTTCACTAAGTAGATTTTAAGTAGATAGCAATTGTGATATTTGCATTCTCAAAGTCGTTAGTGGAGCGTGTGTGGTTAACCGACACACTAACATAGACTTGTGCGAAATGGAAAAGGTCTAAATAATTGAGACTATGATGACGACATCCCTTTTCATAGTTCTAAAAATTGTTTAGACACACATGTGAGCTATCTAAGGAAAGGTGTATGATTTAGATAAAGTCTTATCAAAGCATCTCGTATCAGAAATCTGAACTTTGTAAGAAAGTCAATAAAGTATTGATTTCTAGAAGTCCAGCTGATTTCTGGATACATGTCAAAGCTAGTGAGAGCATAATTGTTATGCTAACAATTATCATGTTAACAGGAGCATGATAATTATGATAAGTGTTGTAAGTTAGCAATGTTAATTGTAGAAAACAAAAGTTTTAATTGGGAAAAGTTGTTTTGCTATAATTAAGGGAGTGGAAATTATACCTTGTTTCAATTCTAAAAGGTTAGATTGAGATTTTAATCATCTTTAGTCAAGGATATATATATATATATATATATATATATATATATATATATATATATATATATATATATATATATATATGAATTTTATGTTGGAATGGTTCAACTTAAGGAAATTCTATATATATTGCGTTCTCAAAATTCGATTAAGATTACGGCATCCCTCTTCATAGTCGAATTATGAAAACATGGAAAATTAAAAATATTGTAGTACAAGACTGGTCTGGGATCATGTCTTTATGTGAGACATCATGAATCGTGTCCCATATGCTTCAGGTATTGGATCGTTTACATGTGCTATAATATTTATCCTTTCTAAGTTTTCCAAATGCCTAGGGCATTAAGAGGGGAAAAGGTCTAGAATTGGATATGAATAAGATGATTAAGCAATTGTCGAGGACAATCTAAGGTTTTGCAAATATTGGTTGCTCATGGACAGTTGGAAGTATATTGTTAATTTTGGAAGGACCATACTAACATATTCTGAAAAGAGGCAACTCTTGTTCAGAAGTAATAGTCAAAATGGGAATATGGAAATGTCTCCATAGGTGGAAGTTATTCAATCTGTGTAAGATTAGAAAACTTAATGCAAGAAGGATGTTCAAAGCGATGTACTTTGAATTTGAGACTTCGTTTCCATGGAATGATCTCCATTGGAATACTTTATCATATCTGTTGCCAAGTGTTTGTGACTTTGTGCATAGTCATTACGAGAGTATCAATGAATATAAGTTTAGAATCTAAGAGATTTCGGTAATGGTAGGAATTTGGAATTCTTACATTTACGGTAAGGTTTTGGGATTGTGAAATGAGAGTCATTCGAATTATGTTCAATTGATCTATTCGACAAACTAAGGATCATAGACAAACATAATGTGCATACTTGGTGTATGGAATAACTATAGTTTGGACAAACATAGTGTGCATGCTTAGAGTATGGCATGACTATTGTTTTGATTCAAGTATAAAGTTGATTATTTGAAACATTATACAATGAATAATGAGTAATAAATATGGTGTTTAAATAAAAGGTGTTTTATTTACTCTCAAAGGTTCTTGGGGCCATATTGAATTAGTATTATTCTTGTGTTTCACTTTGCGTGTTTTGACTTCCCAAATAAATGGGTTATTCAAATTCTCCACAGTCGATCATATGTTAGAAGTAGGTATGAATTAAGACTGTCATGAAGTTGGCTAGTAGATGTCTAAGGTGTTGGACATAACAAGAGTTGCTACAACATTCATGAGTGCTTATAAGTTCTGAGTATTGGATTAAACCCACGCTCGTTTGAATCACTTCATGGAATTTATCACAAGTGATCATGAGACGATAATATCTTATATTCTTCAAACCTAGAGATATGATTTGTTGACTATGAGTTAGTTATACATTGATTGCACAGAAACGCTTCAGTAACTTGATGTTATAAAACGTGCCTTTGTGTATGATTCAACAAGTAGTAGGAAAAGCATATGAGTCGAAGTTTATCCATTCCTTTTACCCTTGGAGGGATAAAAGTGATATTTGTGGGCCCCTCTATGACTTAGTGATTACACCCCTAAGTGGTTGACCAAGCCTGAACTGATTTGATTTGTTCAATTAGTCAATGATTATAATCCATGTCTCAGTACATATGATATCTAGAATGGAGGAGTATATGATCTCTTATCTAATGGACACCTTATTTGACTAGGTCAGAGTTCGGCAGCGGCTTTAAGAGCTACGAATGCTACTCGGGATCTTGGAGTCATGATTGAATAATAGTTTTTGACTTATCCAAGTGGGAGACTGTTGGATTAGATGTCTAAGCCCATAACTATTATTAGTATGTATTCGACCCGAGAGTATCATGGTCCAAATGGGTTGCACTTCACCGGAACAATTTATATGGATAGAGTTCTGAGAATACAATGTTTATGATTTATATTAATATATTATAAGTTCTAATATATTAATATGGAATCATATTATTTTATTAGTATTGATCAAAAATTAATTTAGATATAATTTGTTGATCAAAAGGAACGAATTAAATATGGAATCTTATATTTATATAGAGTGGGCCAATGTTTATTTAGAATGGGCTAGGCTTGCATGGAAAGTGCATGGGGCTTTAACCCATGGATCTTATGGAAATGAAAGGTCATGGGTATTAGGGTTTAGATGAATGTAACCCTAATCCACCACACTATATAAAGGAGTCCTTGGCACATGAAATGGCACTAGTGTCTGTGTAAACAAGAGTGGGTCAATTAATAATGTGCTTACTATTCTTTCAAGTTTTCCAAGGTGTTTTGGTGATTTGTGATTCCACTTGAGGCTTCCACACTATTAGGGATAAGCTCTTAAAGTTCAAGACTTCAAGCTACATCAAAAGGTATGTCATCTAACTAGGCTTTTGTAGTATAGTTGCTTCATATTATGCTATTTATGATGAAACCTTGGAATATTAAATATTTTCATGTATAATAGAGAAAAACATAGATCCAAGGTTTATAGGGTTGCATGTACACCATAGAAGTCTTAGAATGTGTAACAACCCATAATTTCACTAAAATTTAAACTTTTCAAAACCAATCCGAGTAATCAAAAAATTATCCAAACATCGACATAGTTCACAAATTGTTTCAAATGATTTCTTATTAGATTTCCCAAAAATCCAAAATCATAAAAATGTGAGGATGTGTGTGTCAGGACTTCGCCTTGCCGTCGTAACCTGAAGTACCTGGAGCAAAATCAATAAATGTAAGCTCGAAGGCTTAGTGAGTTACCCCCAAAATACCAATATATACCACTTAGCAAAATAATAACAAACAACATGTAAAATGGGCCTTCAGCATGACTGGACTACCTCCTCAGGGCCTACAGCCTATCTGGACCGCTAGCTAGAACTTTGGCCTGACTGGACTGCCTCCTCAGGGCCTACAACTTGTTCGGACCACCCCGGGTATGTTGGCCTACAGCACGAAGCAGGACCGCCTCAACCAACCCTCAAACAAACAATCATGTGCACATGGATCATACAAAAAATAACATGCATATAACAATCAACCGATCTAACAGAGCACAAACATAGTAATGGTCCTATGGCCAGGACACCGACCTAACTAGGCCACTAAGCATAAACATACCACCATCCTAACTACCAGTATGTAATCAATAAACTTATCATGTCAAAATCCAGATACAAATATATATAAAAGGCCTGCCTTGGTGCCTTAGACCCTGTTGATATAGTGAGGATAATTCACCTCGTAAGTAGTGCAGAACTGAACTGGGGGTCTCCCGCCGCTATATCACCAAACACCCTGACTGCCTAAAAATGATGAACACTAATTCAATAAGTTGGCTCTCCCAAAATTGCCAAAGGGTCCATATTGTCCATTTTCCCAATTTGGGCTTACGGCCCAAGATCAATTCACTTAACCCAAGTCCATATGCATAAGTCCAATAATGGCCCAATTTTCCTAATTGGGCCTTACCATGGAACCCTTTATCAAAACTGGGCCTACTTCAAATATTCAGGCACAACAAGGACCAAGTCCAAAAGTCTAACAGTGGCCCAAACCAAAGCCCACGAGTCAAAAGTCCAATTGAGGACGTACGCGGGGCGTACTCCTCCAGTACGCTGGGCGTACGCTTGCCCTATGTTAACTGCCATCGGGGTGGTTGACCCTGTACGCTGGGCGTACAAAAAATAGATGGGGCATATGGGGGGTTCCACTAAAACCCTAATAAGTGCTTAATGGCTTAAGCACTTAAGCCTAACTTCTAGATGCATCGACCAAAAGTGCCGTTGAACCATAAAGTTTCAAACATTATCACTTTGGATGTCCAGAAAGTTTTTAACACATGGTCTTAATCCATTAAGACCTTCCTACTTCATGCATGAGTCAAATATAGCTATTGGGACCTCATTTTATCACTTAGGACATCTCCTAGGGTCTGAAAGGACAACCCATTTCGTCCAAGACATCACATGCACCATTTTGGGACTTTTGGAACAAGAAAGCTTCCATAAAACAAAAACAACTAGATCTATAACACACAAGCATAAAGTTCCAAGCTTTTTACCTTCTGTAGCTTCTTGGACACAACACAACTTCAGATCTATAGCCTTGCTCTCCTACTTCAACTCCATTGAGTAATGACTTCACCTTCAAAGGTTAAAAATGCACACCAACTCACACTTCTCACACAAATTTAGGGTTTGGAACGTTTTTCTAGGATATGGAGGCTGAGGATAAATAGAGGAATGAGCTATAAGGTTGTTTATATAGTCCCCAACCCTAAATATTAGGGTTTTCTCCTGACACGAGTACGCCCAGCGTACATGAGTGTACGCCTAGCGTACTAGGGCGCGCCTAGTACGCGCATCGTACTCTTATGTACGCTCAACGTACCCCTTCCTGACTCAAAGTAGCAACTTTAGCTGTCATACTTCTCATGGCCCAACTCAACCAACTACGGGGACTTTAAATGGGCAACTTATAGAAGAGGAGGGATTCAAATATACATGCGAAATTTGAGATGTTGCAACTCTCCCCACTTGACCTAGAATTTGTCCACGAAGTTTGCTGCAGCGAATAGATCCGGATAGTGCTCCAACATTTCAGACTCTGGTTCCCAAGTCCACTCAGATCTCTTCCGATGCTGCCATTACACCTTTACCAAAGGTATCTCCTTGCTACGTAGAATTTTTATCTTCTTTTCCAAGATAGCCACCCTGCTCCATTTAGTTCAGGTGCTCATCCACCTGGACATCATCCAATGACACTACCGCATCTTCATCCAATATGCACTTCCGCAACTAGGAAACATGAAAAGTGTTGTGTATTTGACTGAGCTCCTCCGGAACGTCCAGTCTATAAGCAACCTTGCCAACCCTGGAAATAACTCGAAATGGTCCAATAAATTAGGGGCCCAATTTTCCCCGCTTCCTGAAGCGGATCACACCCTTCCAGGGTGAGACCTTCAGGAGCACCATATCACCGACCCGAAACTACAACTCAGATTGGCACCGGTCAGCGTAGCTCTTCTGACGACTCTGAGCAGTTTGCAGTCGCTGTCTGATTTTATGAATCCTCTCGGTAGTTTGCAGAAGTACCTCGGTCCGACCCATTACCCTATACACCAGCTCTCCCCAAAAGACTGGGGTGCGACATCTCTTCCCTTACAACAACTCATAAGGTGGAGCGCCAATGCTGGAATGAAAGTTGTCGTTGTATGAGAACCCAACGAGGGGTAGGTAGGAGTCCCAGCTCCCACCAAATTCAATAACACAGGCTCTCAACATGTCCTCAAGAGTCTGAATTGTCCGCTCACTCTGGCCGTTCGTCTGCGGATGGTAAGCTATAGTAAAGTGCAGTCTTGTGCCCAGTTCCTCGTGGAACTTCTACCAGAATCGGGAGGTGAATCGAGCATCGCGGTCTGATACAATAGAGACCGGAACCCCATGTCATGCGACAATCTCATGGACGTATAGATCAACCAACTTCTCGGCCGATGACCTCTCCTGAATGGCCAGAAAGTGGGTACTCTTGGTTAGTCGATCCACGATGACCGACACGGCGTCGAAACCCCTTGCCGTCTTTGGCAGCTTGGTGATAAAATCCATCGTGATCTGCTCCCATTTCCACATAGGTATCTCAAGAGGATGCAACTTGCCATGTGTGATCTGGTGCTCAGCCTTGACCATCCTGCAAGTCAGCCACCTCTCCACGTACCAAGCGATCTCTCGCTTCATGCACGGCCACCAATAACTCAAACCACTACTAGAAAACAGCCTTTTACGACGCTCACTGCGCGTTGTAAAAGGCTCAGACGACGCGCAAATGCGCGTCAAGGAAGGTCCTGCCATAAAGAGAGACGACGCACATTTACAACGCTCATTTACGACGCACAATTACGACACACGTTTACGACACGCAATGCGTATCAAGGAAGGCCCTGTCATAAAGGAAGACGACACGCATTCGCGTGTCGTAACCTTACGACGTGCGTGTTAATGACACACAATGCGTATCAAGAAAGGCCATGTCATAAATGAAGATGACACACATTTTTGCGTACCGTAAATTTAAATGTTTAAAAAAATAAATTTCTATATTTATTAATTTTTAAATTAAATTTGCATTTAATTTCTCATAATAGATATAAAATACCATATACAAAATTTACAATCCATTGTATAATATAAAATAAAATTTCATACTCAAAATATAAAATAAATCGCACAAATTAAAATGTCATACAAAGAATCATTCAAATGTTAAACAAAAATAATACATTGCTAACTTGGGTTATACATTCCTATAAAACTAACAAATAATCATACAACTCTTTTTCTTACTGGAAAGGAATGCCAAACATGATTACAAGTCTCCCTTAATCTTGATTACTCACCTGCTTAAGTAGAATGCTGTTGTTGAGAAGGTTACCTAGCAACAGAGAAAAACATAACACCTCTCCCACAATCACAACATCAGTTACATAAAAAGGGTTGTCAATTACTTTCATTAAGACTTTCATTCAATCACAAAAGTATTAAATAAAAGGGTGAAAAAAGTAACTTGCTTTTGATAAGTTGATGTCCCTTAGAGCAGACACAGCTAAAGCATTGAACAAGACCCTGGGGCCTTCTTCTAATGTAAACACAATGCTCGTCTGCAAAATTGAGGTGATAAAATAAAATTTGAATATTGTTTGGGTAGTTTATATATGATTTGATAATTTGATTTAAAATACAATAAAATAAATTAACTTTTTTATTACCTTATGGGGCTTGTCAATTCCTGGGATTATAGGTTCTCTTGCTAGTATTAGAAAACGAGTTGTGTTATCTAAATCATCCTGAACATTCAATATAACAATTGTAAGACAAAAGGAGAAATGTATATTTGAAACTACTATGAGATGTGATTTTTTTAATGTTATCAATCCATAAATTAAGTGCAAGAAATAGTTACCTATCTTTATTAAAAACTTTTATGGGGGTATAATGACCGAAATGGCCTTGTATTTATATACATGTTTACAAATATAACTTTAATAACTAGGTGACACCTGGATTGTTTGTGCTAGAATACCAAGCCCAATTTCAGCAGCCCGAGAACTTGCAACTACTTCAGTGTCTCGTATGGATTCTGAGGCTACAATCTATTACAAAAAAAATCTTAACAAATTTTAAACAAAGAAAAAAACACAATATTAAAAGTTTAAATGCAAGAATTAGCAACTAGTTTCATTTACCTATCCATAGTTTCAGTTTATAGTAATCAAAATATAATAATAAAGAAAAAGTTAAGAAGAACTTACAGCTTCTACCATCAAACAATGAGTCAGCACTAGCTTCAATTACTTGATATGTTCCAGCAATAATGTCCATAATAAGTGTAGCCATTTGAGACATGAGGACCATAGGGTAAACTCCCAATTCCATCAGTTCTCTGGTTCTTTTCACCGTTTCAGCTGTGTTTGATGACATTGCTAACTCTAGAAGTTCCAATAAATTCTCATTAGAGACAACTCCTACCTACAATTAACTCCAAAAGAATCAGTAAAAAGTTTGAATAAAAAGTTACAAGGATCAAGAAACCAGTAGATTAGATACTTATAAGTTCATTTCCAGCCTCTGAAGCGTCTTCATCTTTTTCATTACTCTGATTTACATCATCACCATGTGCATTTTCCTCCATCACTATATCTACAGTATGTAGCCCTAGCCCATGCTCCTCTTTATGTTATCTAAATCATCATGAACATTCAATATAACAATTGTAAGACAAAAGGAGAAATGTATATTTGAAAATACTATGAGATGTGATTTTTTTAATGTTATCAATCCATAAATTAAGCGCAACAAATATGTTATCATCCTGAACATGTCACCAATTAATAAAAAATATGCACCTGTAGTCAGGCCTCTGTGATGAACTTTAGTTGTGATTCAGGCTGGCACTGCTTGTCACTCTGCTTCTCAAGCTACAAAAACAAAAATTAAATATATTTGTTACAGATTTATTAAAAAAAACTAGAAGACGTATAAAATATATAAAAAATGGCATACATGTGTGCTTTGCATTTGCTGAAGATCTGCCAGGGCCTTTTGTCTAGACTACAGAACATAAAACAATAATTATCCTCTTAAAACTTATAAATTACAAAACATTGTATAAAAGTCAAGAGTTTTTTTATATAAATAGAAACGATATTATAGGTTATAACAATAATAATGTAAGCTAATGGATTGGTTTGTAGCCCATCTTTCATAATAATGAGTGTATCTTTCTCAAGAGTTTTTAGCCATCTCTCTTCGTTTCTCTGTGTCATCATACTGCAGACAACAAAATACACAATATTTATTATTTAATAACTTCAAATGTGTAAAAGATTTATTAAATGACATAAATAAATCTTAATTTATCACTACTCCCTCTTGTTTTGCTGCCTCATAATTGTTGCATGCATAAACACCACCTGTTCTTTCACCATGATCAGACCACGCACCAAGACAAAGCCTGAAAAAAAAACATATTTCACAAGATTTTTATGAAAAATACATTGGAAAATAAATAAATAATAAACTTACCAGTAGAATTCAAATTTGCAAGGCGGAGTACATGTAGTATGCATACAGTTGGTAAGCCATCAAAATACTGGAGTGCATGATGCAAGGCCTGGCATATGGGTCCAAAAAACTATGACAAATGAGGGTATGTAAGTGTAAATATGGATGTGGGACCTGATGCTAGACTATGACCCTTTTCTTTGCATTTAACAAGTACCTTTGAAGATGAACGTTCACCAGAAAGTAAAGCAAGCTTTGCAAGACCCATCGTAAATTTTGGAAGTTGCACAAAAATCGTGTTTTAAGTACAATTCTTCACAAAGTTATTAGAGAGAGAGATAGAGAGAGAGAGAGAGAGAATGCATAGGTAGTATTTGAAATACTCTTAAACATCGATCATAAGCTTCATCTGCACAAAGGAATGTTAGTTATTGACTGAAACTCAATGATTCAATGGATTCTAATCAGAAAAATCCAATGTGTAACAGGAAAACTAGTTTCATACACAGTATGTTCTTATCCCAAGGGTAAAATAGGGTTTGTTTATTGCACCCTTTAAATCTTAACAAACCTGCAACTCTTTTAAGGGCATTCTTTCTCATATACCTCACTTGCATATTTCTAGTTGATCACCTTCCAGATGTTCTTTACGTAATCGGGCCTGACATTTTTATACTGAAAATTGTACAAAAACACATATATAAGTTGAAATGTGTACAATTTGTATACCATACAAACATGAAATTTGTTTAATCACCTATAAGTAGTATGGATGCTCCCAAACATCTATAACAAGCAGAGGAACCAAACATGGACCTTTTGTAACCAATGGGTCCTACAACAGAGTTTCATATTTCAATAATTTGATTTTTGAAGTTTAATATTAATTTGTTTGAATAAAACTAGTGATAACTTACCTGGTTTGATGTGGTTTCAACCACAAGCCTCTTCAACTCTTTGTCAACAGCAAGCCACTGCCAAAATATATCATAAGTTTAATAACAAAAAAAGAAAGTTGAAAGAAAAAACCAAAATGACAAAATAAAGATTAAGGAACATACCACCCATCCAGAACCTTGCACAGCTGCGCCTTCTGCGTTCATTTTAGCAATCAATTTTTCCACAGAACTAAAGCTCTGGTTGATAGCCGAGCCCAAAGAACCATGTGGTGGCTCGCCACCTCCTTCCTGCAATAAGGTTTTAGGGTTTCAGTTTTGGTCAAATAATAGTGCTTGGAAGTCAGAATTATCATCTAAATCAGAAGAAGAAGTCAAGAAACTAACACTGGTGAAAGCGAGATTCTTCCAAAAAATTGAGTGATTTACATGACCTGCTCAGAGATATAAGGTTAGATTAGATATCTGTGGTTGTATGAATATTATTATCCTCCTTGCATCAAATTTGTCTTGAATGTGTTGTTTAGTTGTTTCATATTAACCTATTTAGGACTTGAAGAGGAAGTTTCCGATGGAATGTAAGATACATAACGCTTCTAGCAAGTATTCAACCAAAAACACTGAAATCGACAAGTCAGGAAATGATAGTGTTTAACCTCTAACATTGAACTTAATAGCGCTCTGCAATTTGACAGCAGTTGAAGCATCTCCCTTGGTGATAGCATCATCGAGTTGCTCGATAGCTTTATTGTAGTTGGTTATGTAAGTCTGGTGGTGTTTCTGGTGATGGAGTTGCATGATCTCTCCGCTAATCGCCGGCTCCAGTGCGTCATAATCGTAGGAAAGATCGGGAAGTGTGAACGTCTCCAATCCACGCACATGTTGCTGAAACCTGGATATCGCACCTAGGGTTTTAGCAGTCGCGAGGGTTCGTAGACGCATGTGTTCAGCAAATCAATTTGGGAAGAAATGGCGTAGCGACAATAGTGGAGTAATTTCTTGTGGCAAACGCAACAATAGTGGAGTAATTTCTTGTGAAGAAATACTTCTTTCCAGGTTGTATATTCCAATCCCCTTTTTAAAAAATTTGCTCATATCCAGCAACTTTCAGTCGCCTCTTCGCTTCGTCTACAAATCAACACGACAAACCAAACAAATCAGAAATCAACAACAAATATTCATTAGCAAACACAAAAAAAAAGTCGAAAATACAAATTAGGTTAAGAGGAGAGGTCGTCATTCCAAAAACAGATGGAGAAGAAGAGAATAATCTTCATACCTGATTTAGGGAATACAAGAATCTTTAGAGATTGAACCTCTAATTCGAGTCATATAGTTTCGAATCTCAGAAAATTTACCTTGCTACCTCTTATATTTGATGAAAGAGGAGACTCAAATCTGAGAGAAAATTCAGGAGCTGATAATTAGGGCAAGATGGAAAGAAGAAAAAAAGGAAGGCGGGGTTTTTAATCTCTTAAGATTTCATTTTCCCCCTGGTTATTAAAGGATGGAACGCGCGTTAAAATTAAATTTATAAAGCGACATCCTTAGACGACATGCATCTTATTGTAGGCGCCCTCCGTGTTTTTTCTTTGGACACTAATTTAAGGGCACGTAATAATGCGCGACCTAAATTCTTAAATATTTTGAAGAGATGACACTTTTTTAATGTCACTCTCTTTTGCGTAACATAAATCAATTAGTGTCATCGTTTGCCCTTCGTAAAAAGGGTCCTTTTCTTGTAGTGAACACAAATCCCGGTACATATTGGTGGCCCTCGAGTGAATAAAAAAGCAAGACTGATAAGCCTCCTCCAATACAATCTGTCTGACCCCACCAGACAGCGGGTGTGACAACCCGAAATTTAATAGAATATTCTATTTTCATTATTATTATTAAGACTCCGTTAACATTTGGGTTAGACAAACCAATTAATACTTTATTTTATTTTATTTTAAGTGTCGATATGAAATAAATAAAACACGAGTGATACACTCAAAATTTATTTAGAAAAATTATAGTTTACGACTAAGCCGGATTACGACAATTTAATCGGGTAAAAATTTAAACCCCGTTTAACGTCAGTATCGGGTAGATTCCCACCTAGCCACAAACCCAACCCTTATATAAAGGTTTAGTGGGCACTAGATGGAACTTTTTACCACTCTAGTCACTCTGTCTCTCTACTCTCTCTCTTCAAGGCTCGATTCTTCCAAAAATCTGCAAGTTTTAGCTCCCAAACTGTAAGTTCTCATACCCTAGATTGTTCTAAAACTCATTACATGTGAATATAGCTTGAAAATCATCCAAGAAAGCCAAGAACAAGGAATTTACGGCCCAAGAACACTCTTAGGCCGTAAATCCCTAAAAATGTGCCAAGAATGTCCCAAATCCCTTCCTTAGGCTTAGAAACTAGCATAGAACTTAACCTTGGAGTGTTTTAGACATTAAACACCAAGTTTGGAGGCTTGAAAGATGGTTTACGGCCCAAGAACATTCTTAGGCCGTAAAATCCCTCAAACTATGAAAATCAAGCCCTAAACCCCCTATTTAGCCTTATACCTTCACCTATAAACTTGTAAGAATGAGCTAAGGACCCCAAAAACGAACGAAAAGGTGTGTCTAAGGGTTTACGGCCGTAACCCATAGAGTTTACGACCGTAAACTCCCAAGGAGTGGTCCTAGGACCGCAAACTCCAAGAGAGTGCCCCTTTTGAACCCTAAACACCCCTTAAGCCTTGGAATTTACCTTGGAACCCTTCCTAGTGATACAAGAGACTTGAAAGCACACAAATACACTCCTCCCATGAGTTTACGGCCGTAAAATCATGGGGGAAGTGGTCCTTCAGCCGTAAACTCACCCAAGGTGAGTATTTGGTGAGTAAACCCCATAGTGAGGCCTAACGCTCCTTCCTTGCAACCAATAGCCTTAGAGCCCTTGACCAAAGAGTTTTCTTCGCATTAGGATGTCTATAAGTGTTTAATTAGTGTCTTAATCACTAATTACTTGTACACATATGTCTTCGTATGTTACTAGGTTCATAGAGTGTGTTCAAGTCTTTACTTGACACCAAACGCTCATCCGACACTTCCACCCGATCTACTCGCTACAGGTGAGTTCATACCCCCTTAATTAATCTTTTCAAATGTTTTTACATGTTTTAGGGGGGGGGGGGATACAAGTTAAATGCAATTAGTTTTGGTATCAAATCCTATGTGTTTTATAACTTGCAACCAAAAAGGATTTTCTATACTTTTAGCTACTTGTCAATAAAACTGTTTTAGATAATCATCAAACGCATTTTCTATGTTAAATTGTCATCAAAATATTTTCAAACTTCTTTTAAATTACTTTTCTTTTAAACTATATCTACACCAATATATTTATATAAGTAAGACTTGAAGGACTTAGGACCGATAACTCGCCTTATTTCCTGTTCTTGTTTGATTGTGGTCTTAGGGTATACTGTTATCAGTCCGACTGTCGTTGAATTCTTAGTTATATATCATATATATTTGTGTTAGATATGAATGTCTTCATCTTATTCAATACCTTTGTAAATCAAAGGCTTGCAATCCCACACACTATTTAACTATAATAGGTATAGGTAAGACTACTGCTCGTTACCTCTATTACTATGATACCCACTATAAATACTACTTATAAATATTAAGGCAAGTTAAAGAGAACACTCTATACACTATACTAAAAGTTACTATACTATGATACAAGAGAATACACTAATCCAGAATGTAACACATTATCCCTCTATACGGCACTCTACTGCGCAAATACCATGTAACCAGAGCTTCCCGGAAGGAAAGCAATACTACATGTACAGATCTATACTAGACGGACTCTATTACATCTAGACAGTTAACTACAGTCCGAGCCGACTAGGCCCAAGGGTGGCACTACATCGCTACACTACGTATGACCGGGAAGGTCATCAGACCCTCTATTATCATTTAGTTTGGTTACACGAGAGATCACATCCATATCCAAATTAACACACTAAGACTTAAAGTCTAAGCTAACTTCCCGAAATAAATAAATATATATTACTAATTGAAGTTTGTAACACTACTACAACCAACCAGAAATGCTTTTCCTCATTTACTTTACTTGAATGAAATTCATTACCTTATTTTTATAACTGAAAGTTTCAATGGAAATACTTTTATACACTCGAAGGATTTAACTTACAATGCCCAATTCTAGAAAATATAGGATTTTCTAGGGATTTCTACTATTCTCAAACATTAATTACAACTTTTATATTACATGATTGTAAACACTTTTATATAAGCAATGACACTAAATTCTTATGAACTCACAAGCTTTATGCTGATACTCGTTTTCAAAATAACTTGTAACCTTAGGTCAAAGATAGATAGGTACTGGTGCAGCTTTTGAGTAGATGGAGCGTATACAAGACCCATTTTTTATTTTTGTTTATTCTTTTGGCGTCTATCAAAACTACACAGATCACGCTTGTATTTAAAATTTCTATATCAATACAATGGTTGTTGTCGCTTGTTTTTACTATTATGCAATTGTTATGATACTATACATGACGTCCTCCACCCCAGAACGTATTCCGCCGTTCTCGGTTTTGGGGTGTGACAGATTGGTATCAGAGCATTGTTTATAGTGAATCAAGTATATCTGGGTGGATGTATATATATATATATATATATATATATATATATACATTCACCAATACAAAGGGTCAGTGTCATACTAGAACAGAACAAAAGTATTAAGATTGTTGAAGAACACAATTAAGCTCAGAGACATATAGTCACATCTAGGTGGATGTAACCTGATCAACTACATCTTTCTAGGAGTGACTAGCATGCGCCTAAGAGTGGTTGTGGTATTGCAACAAGACTAAAAACTTGCCAACACTACCACCAGAACATTAGAACAAGAATACTATAGGAGTATTCTGTGTTCTACTAACTACATATGTGAGAACTAAAAGGGTCGTTACTAGTAGGGCAATTGTTGCCAAGTGGATACACCACAGTTGCATGTGACTAGGGCGCTATAGACTTAGAATATGTGACCTTTGCTTCCTTTCCTGTTCTTGTTTGATTGGGGATCTGGAGTTAGGGTCGCTTATTCGAAGGACTATCTTGCTTTGGTTACATGTAATTGGTATGCATTATGAAAGTATTGGGTCGACTAATAACGACCATCTTATAAGTATCCTAGATTAGTACATCTATTAACCTTTCTTTCCCCATTCTCGCGTAGATAGCATGGCTGGCTTCCACCATCCCGACGATCTGTACTACCCAAACCAAGGCAATGGGGATGGCTCGATGAGGAGTCAGAAGATGACCACCCGATCCCATTGGATAATCAGCATGTAGAAGGCTTTTCGGATAGCTCTAACTCCGAGCCAGAAGTTAACAACCTACCCCCTATAGCTCCAAACCCCAACCCCCGCCCGACATTTCAAGGTCCCAATCCCATGTGGGCAATAACCTTGAACCAATGGAGCGATGAGTAGGGTCAGCCTTTACCTGTTAATGGAGACCAAAGCTTCTACAACATAAGAGAGGGAGGTTCAGCGGACCGAGTCTTGCCCATCATGGTCCGAAGGAGTGCCAGGAACGTCGAGCAAGGTCAAGCAGCTAGTGGCCGAGTTGTGGAAGTTGATGCCAACTCTAACCTCAACACTGTTCGCATTCGCCAACCGGAAGAAGTTGTGGATAGGACGAGGAGGACCAATGAGGCTCTGCAGCAACAGCTAGCTGCATAACGAACCGAAGTCAGGGAATTCCGGCCGCGTCATAGAGCACAAGAAAGACATCTTCAAGAAGTTGTGCGCTAACTGGTTGCTCTTAGGGTTCGCCCAAGGGATACCTGTCGCCCGTAGAAAATGTCCACTTATCTCCCTCTTTTCTTTAAGGAGTTGCCTTTTTCCATTCTGTGCTTGGTAGAGCACTTGTCTGTAAACATTCCTAACTTTGAAAGTACTTTAATTAAGCCTCTAGACTGCCAACATTTTCCATTATGGTTTGATGTAAGACCTATTGTTAGGTCACTTTTCCCGAACTTGTATTACATCATTAATACCAGTAAAATCGGCAGTTAACTACTCTGTTGCTATGACCCTCTCTCTGATTATTGGGCTATGTTGATTTAGTCCATGAAACACTCTTATCATACTTGCAATAGACTCTTACTATTGTCATCATATCTATGAACTTTCAGTAAAAGATGCCTCCTTGCAAGCGCCCGAACAGAGGCAGACCTGTGACTCAAACCCCACTTCCTCCACCTCCTCCTCCGCAGTTCGATCTAGTACTATTTCAGACAGTTGTGACGGCACCCATAGCCCAAATGAATTCGGGTGATGCTAGTGGAGCCGGAATGGGCACCAACTCCAGACATGGCGAAATCCATACACGTACACAGGGGTGTACTTATAAGGATTTCATGAACTGTAAACCAACATTTTTCAATGGGACCGGAGGAATCCTTGCTCTGTCCTAATGGATCGAAAGAACTGAAGCTGTCTTAGAAATGTGCTCATGCCTCGAAGAAAGCAAAATAAAGTTCGTTGTTGCCACTTTCACTGAAAGGGCCCTGACATGGTGGAATGGCCATGTCAATTCACTCTCTTGAGTAACAGCCAATGCCATGGGCTGGGACACACTAAAGGACCTACTGAGAAGGGAGTACTGCCCTAGAGGTGAGGTTCAGAAGCTCGAGGAGGAACTCTGGAACCTCAAGATGAAGGGGACAGACATAGTGGCTTATACAGCCAGGTTCTGCGACCTGGTAGCTATGTGTCCTCACATGATCCCTTCTGAAAGCAAGAAAATCGAACGATACATCTGGGGTTTAGTGCCCCCGTATCAAGGAAACGTTCTATCTTCGCATCCTGGAACCTTTGACAGTGCCAAGGAGTTGGCCCATTGGTTGATTGATCATGAAACTCCTTCCACTCCGTCAACAGCAACAACAACTGCCACTGCACCGCCCAAGACATCCGACAACAAGAGGAAACGGTGGGACAAAAAGAGGGACAAGAAAGCTCAATCCTCTTCCAAAAACCAACAGATGGTGGTTGTCCATGCTGCCACCATTCCTGCTACCCCGGTACCAGCAAAAACCTATGTTAGAAACATGCCCAAGTGTCCTTAGTGCCCCTTCCATCACAACGGCCCCTGTTGTGAATTGTACTGCACCAAATGCGACTGGAAGGGCCATACCGTCCGGTTTTGCAGATCTCAACCCAAACCTATCTCTCAAGTCCCCAGCTCGGGAGTAAGCCAGACATGCTATGGATGTGGAGAGGTAGGTCATTTCAAGAAAAACTGTCCGAAGGCCGGGAATACAGGAGGAATGGGAAGACTACTCACTATTAGCCACAATGAAGCAGTAGCAGACCCCACAGTAGTCACGGGTATGTTCCTTCTCAACAACTCTTATGCTTGTGTCTTATTCGATAGTGGTGCAGAAAGAAGCTTCATAAACCAAAACATTAAACAATTACTTAAGCAATCCCCTCAACCACTAAAAGAAACATTCGTCGTAGAAATGGCTAATGGAATGACAGAAAGCTCTAACGAAATCTACATAGGTTGCACCCTCACGCTAGATAACCATTCGTTCCCAATCGACCTCATACAAGTTTCGATCAAGAGTTTCGATGTCATTGTGGGCATGGACTAGTTGAGTCTCCATCGTGCTGATATCCTATGCTTCGACAAAGCCATCCGCCTAAATCTACCAAATAGCGAAAAACTGTTAATCTACGGAGACAAACCCAGTACGAGCCTTCGTATCATCTCAAGTATTCAAGCCCAGAAGTACTTACATAAGGAATATCGCGCATTCCTTTCACACGTCATTGACACGAGCCAGAAAACGAAAGATCTAAAAGACTTCCCCGTCGTATGCGATTTCCCCAACGTCTTTCCAGAGGAGCTCCCAGGTTTACCTCCCAATCGTCAGGTTGAGTTCAGAATCGACCTAATTCCAGGGGCTACCTGTTGGGTTTTGAGCAATCTAATTCCTAAGTGTGCATGCAACCCTAATAAACCTTGGATCTATGTTTTCTTCTAAAATACATGCAAATAATAATTTCCAAGGTTTCTTCCTAACTAGCATAGCATAAGGATTATGAATCATAAAACTACTAGTAGAAATACATACCTTTTGATGATGGTTGATTGTTTGGAGTTTGAGAGCCAAGCACCAATAGTGTGAATGCCTCAAATGGAATCACAAATCACCACAAACACTTGGAAGACTTTGAGAGAGTGTATACACACATAGAAAATCGGCCACACACACAAAACCACACTAGTGGCTATTTCATGCAACATAAGCATGCTTATATAGTGTACATGGTTAGGGTGAAACCCTAATAACCCATGACCTTTCCTTTTCCAAGGATCCATGGGTTAAAAGCTCCACGGATCATCCATGGACTTCCATATAAGCCTAGCCCATTAACAAATGAGTGTTAGCCCACACCATATAAAACCAATAGCCCATAATCTAATTAGTCTTCCTTTTAATCTCTAAATTAATTCATAATTAATTTAAGACTAAGACTAATTAAATAACATGACTTCATATTAATATATTATAACTTATAATATATTAATAAACATATGTGTATAACTCTCATAAAATTATCCATAAATAGTTCGAGTGAAGTGCAACCCAAATGGACCATGCCGGGTCGGGTCAAGTATATACCAAATAAGTTATGGACTTAGACACTGTGACAACCCTATATTGTTCCAAAAGCATTGTAAACACTCGAAAGCTAAAAACAACGAAATTAACCTCGAAAATAAAGTGTTCAAGTATCTAAGTTGGGATGCATCGAATATTAGATATCATGCCAAGGTTTCCAAAAACATAAAGAACGCTCAAAACCGAGTTATATTGAAGAAATTATAACCACTCGTATATTTACGACACGACGTTAAAACAATATTTGACATAAAAAGTAGAATCTCAATAAAATGCATTTTAAAGCCTTAAGTATCTAAACAAAAGTCGTAGATCTCGTTGAAAGGTGAACGTGCATAAAAAGATCGCTCAAATTGGACCTCATGTGGAGAAGTTACGAATTTTCAAAGTTTCGTAACGGTAGTAGAGGGCTAAAAACTCAGATTGAAGATCGAGTGTTATTTAGCTAACACAACCTAAACGAAAGTTGAAGATCTCCTCAGTAGTAATAAAACGATAAAAAGACAAACGAAAACCGACGTCGAATAAAGAACCTATGAATTTTTAACGAACTTTAGGAGGCCCGGCCTATTAAAAATATATCATTAAAAATAAAGTCAAAACTAGCCGACGGAGTCTAAAGGAAAGTTGTAGAGCATAATCTCACCTACGCGTGGATATAAAGAACGTGAAAAACGGAGATCGTACGCGAAAGTTACGGAATTTAGAAGTCGGAAGCAGGGATTACGCCCCGCGTACTAGACCCAGAGTCGAGTCCCATCGGCCCGCCCAAGCTACGTTTAGCTAGCCAGGAGTCGTAAGCCATGACGCCATTCTAAGCCCTGCGTAACCAAGAACGCCCCGCGTACTCCAAAATTACGCCCCGCGTACTCACTCTTCCAGCACTATAAATAGATGGCATGAGCTCGAGTCTTTGCACACCTTTCTCAAATCCCCAGTTTCTCTCACACACTTCCAAGCATAAGAAGCTATCCCGACGACCTCGGTTTCCGCACTCGAGCCCCGACGAAAGATTTACGCTGCAGAGATCCCCGAAGAGCCCGGCGACGCAACCATCCGCGGACGAAGTTCTGCTCAACCCTAGCCTCTCTCTTCGAAACGAGTGAGTTCATACCCCTACTTTTCAATTCTTTTCACGTTTTAGGGGGGGAAATACAAGTACATTACAAATCAAAGTATTATTTTTATAATATCGTTCTTATAGAGTGTTGATACAAAAATAACTTTATGTTTTAAAGGGATATTATACCACCAAGTTGTTATTGCCAAATGGGAACATACTTTTGTCAAACTATAATGAGCATAGTATTCAAGTGATTCATACATTTTACATATACATCTCGACAAATGAAATGCTTTCAAAAGAAGTACAGTCTTTTATCATCGTAAATCTGTTTATACCTAGTAATGTGAGACAGCTTCACGTACGTTCGAGTATGCATTATTAAGTCCTGTATTATATACCATAATCCCTTGTAGGGGGAGCGTGATACTTGTGTATAGATCTATACGGGATTGACAATCCCACACCTAAGCTGTTAGCTACAGCTAGGCCGGCAGGCCTGGGGTGACAAATGTCATAACAGTTCCAACGCCTGAAGAACGTTGTTACAGGCCAACAATGTCATTAGCATGGTTATAAAACTCACATAAAAGTATAAAAACAAGTTAGATTTACGAGATTCATACATGCATTTCAGTTTTTCCATTTTATTGTCAATACAAATGTTATCACTATTATTCAAGCATGGAAAACACTAATGCACTCCAACACGGGAAACTTTTCAAATCATCTATAGAAAATATTGGATTTTCTGAAAACCTCGTTCATCGATTTACTATCAAAAAGGACATACTTTTCAATGCAAAACACTTATGAACTCACCAACTTAATTGTTGACACTTTTTCGAAACCACTTGTATTTCTCAGGGAATCAGTAATATAGGTAACTACCAGCTTTTGGAGAAGGAAACACTAAAGATGTTTTATTATTGAACATTTATCATCTCATTGTAATATTCTTTTGCTATTATGTATAACGCAACAACATACGTTTTCATTATATATGTGATGGTTGTGTTACTTTCTTTACAATATTCAATGGTTGTGATACTACGTGAAGTCATCCACCCCCGAATGTTTCCGCCATTCTGGTTTGGGGGTGTGACAGATTGGTATCAGAGCATTGTTTATAGTGAACTAAGTATATCGAACCACATACGATATACAAACTATAAATGCAAAGGGGACCAAAAACCCTCTGATGAAACATTTTCATGAACAAAATACTTTCTTTTAAAGATATACATTTTTACAAGCATGCATAAATCTCGTATCATAACAAGTTTTACTAAAAAGTATTACGGCAAGTTACGACACTACGATTGAGCCTCAGGGTATGTAATCATGTCGAGAATAAATATAGCCTGATCAACTATATTTATCCTGGATTTGACCAACGTACGTCGAGGAATGGTCGTAGTGGACAACAAGCCGAAAACTTACCAAATACAAAATTGTTCTAGTTTCGCCAAGTTGAAATAGTATAGAAGTATTATTAAAAATAGTTGTACAATAAAAATTATAGTTAAAAATAATAAGTCGCTAAATAGAAATTTCTTTTCTTATAACGTTCTCATACATCTATCCTAGTACAGACAAATGGCCGGGTTCCATTTACCAGGAGATCCCTACTACCCAAACCAAGGCAACGGCGGTTGGATAGAAGAAGACCCGGAGGAAGACCCAGAGGAAATCGAAGAAGAGGTCGAGGAAGAATTTGAAGTCGAAGTCGTAGAGGAGTTCGAAGTCGACGAAGAGATCGTGGAGATTTCTAGCGGGACAGACTCCGAGCCAGAAGTGTACGACCCTCCCATCCCTCATCCTCCCGTAATCAGACCAGATCAACCGGGACCCATCCCCATCTGGGGAAGCCACCTCTACTACTGGAGCCGCCAACAAGGTGTACGCCCTCCATTCGGCATGTGTCGGGATTTTTACAACGTCAGTGGGGGAGGCTCAGCAGATCGAGCACTTCCTGTCGTCGTGAATGCTATAGCTAACCAGAACTACCAGGCGGACCAACAAGCAGCCAGAGTTCGTGAAATCAATGCTGCTACCCAAGGTAACGCCGCTGACATCCGCCGTTTGGAAGGACTACATGAAAATACCCAAATCTACACGGGAACACTTCAGAACCAAATGATAGTGGCTCTGGCAGAAATAAGAGGGATGAAGGAACAACAAGCAGATCTCGAGAGGCGACTGATGGGAGTCAAACGGTCGGATGCCGAGTCTAGCTCCAAACGCCGCAAGTAGAGCTTGTTCGATGCCCAACAATTTTGTTATAGATTAGGATCTCGGATAAAAGTTTTTCCCTTTATTTCCCTGTTGTATCCGTAATCGGAGATCCCTAGGAGGATCAAATTTTCCCAAACAAGATATGTAATGTAACACACCTCAAGTGTGACCTATATGTATAAATATAAAGTATTTCTTATTATATACCTCTCAGAAATTTCGAGTTTTAAATTTCTATGCCTACCTTGAAACCATAAACTAAAGTCAAAACAAATTACAAGATGCAACTAACACACGATTGTCAAAACATTAGAAACTTATAGTAATCATTCTTATTTTTCTCTACCAGAACATGCCTCCTCGTAGATCAACACGCAGAAACTCAACTTCAACACCACCTCCACCACCTCCTCCAATTATGGACACCGTTATGTTCCAGACTGCTGTAACCGCTGCTGTAACTGCAGCAATGGCTCAAATGAGCAACAACGGATCGGGGGGAGGAACAAACAGTTTTACAAATGGCCAAGGTCAAAGCCGTTCAGGGGTATGCACTTACAAAGACTTCACCAACGGAAAACCTATTCCCTTTTGCGGGACTGGGGGAGTATTCGCTCTATCTCAATGGATAGAGAAAACCGAAGCTGTATTCGAAATCTGTGCATGTCCTGAAGAAAGCAAAGTAAAATTCGCCGCTTTTACTTTCTCTGAACGCGCCCTGACATGGTGGAACGGCCACGTCCAGACACTAACCCTGGTGGTGGCAAACTCCATGGGTTGGGAAAACCTGAAAAGAATGCTCCTTCGAGAATACTGCCCAAGAGGCGAGATTCAGAAGCTTGAACAGGAACTGTGGAACCTTTCGATGGTAGGATCGGACATAGCTGGTTACACCAACAGATTCAGTGACTTAATAACACTTTGCCCAGGAATGTTAACCCTGGAGAGCCAGAAGGTTGAGAGATACATTTGGGGACTATCACCCCAACTTCGAGGAAGTGTGCTAGCTTCCAGACCCTTGACTTTCGCCAGCGCCAAGGAACTACCGCAATCTCTTGTTGATCATGGTGTCTGTCAAGGAGTCGCGGCGATTATGGCTGAACCAACCAAAGGGAACAGCAACAATGAAATCAATGCCAACAACAACAACAAGAAGAAATTTTGGAACAAAAGGAAGGGGCAAACTTCACAAGAACCTTCAAAGAAACAAATGGTTGCGGTTTATGCTGCTACTACCCCCACCACAACTCCTGCTACCTCTGCACCAACAAAACCATATGCAGGGATTCTGCCCAAGTGCAGCAAGTGCAACTACCATCACCATGGTATTTGTCGCGAGATGCACTGCAAGAACTGTGACAGGAAAGGGCACACAACCCGTTTCTGTAAAGCACCGGCACGACCAATTACTCAGGTTCCTGGAACTGGGGTAAGCCGGGCATGTTATGGGTGCGGAGAGACTGGACACTTCAGGAGGGATTGTCCCAAGGAAAGGAATATTGGCGGTGTGGGGAGAGTGCTGGCAGTAGGACAGAGAGAAGCAATAGCGGACCCCACGGTGGTTACGGGTACGTTTCTACTCAACAACACTTATGCATGCATACTTTTTGACTGCGGTGCGGAGAGAAGTTTTGTGAGTCATAAATTCAAACACCTACTTAATCAAGAACCCCAACCACTCAATAAAATATTCACTGTAGAAATGGCAAACAGTAAAACAGAACACGCAAACGATTTATACGTAGGGTGCACACTAAATTTAAACGAGCACTTGTTTCAAGTCGATCTTATGCCCATTTCCATAAGAAGTTTCGATGTCATCATCGGTATGGACTGGTTGAGCCTTCACCATGCCGATATCCTTTGCCACGAAAGGGCTATTCGCTTAAATCTGCCAAACGGTGAAACTCTTGTCATTTATGGCGACAAACCTAGTTCAAGTTTACAAATCATTTCCTGTATTAAAGCACAAAAGTATCTTCGTAAGGAATATCATGCCTTTCTAGCCCACGTAGTAGACAAGAAACGAGAATCGAAAAACATTAAAGATATTCCGGAAGTCTGCAACTTCCCGGATATTTTCCCAGAAGATCTTCCAGGAATCCCACCGGAACGTCAAGTCGAGTTCAGAATCGACTTAATCCCCGGGGCTACCCCTGTAGCAAAGTCACCGTACCGTTTAGCTCCAGCCGAGATGCAGGAACTATCCAGTCAATTAAACGAGCTGCTAAGCAAGGGATTCATCAGACCAAGTTTCTCACCATGGGGAGCGCCAGTCCTATTTGTGAAGAAGAAGGACGGATCCTTTCGCATGTGCATCGATTATCGGGAGCTAAACAAACTCACAATCAAGAACCGATATCCCTTACCGCGCATAGACGATCTATTCGACCAACTGCAGGGGGCAAGCTACTTCTCAAAGATCGATCTAAGGTCTGGTTATCACCAACTACGAGTACTGGAAGGAGACATCCCCAAAACGGCTTTCCGAACACGTTATGGTCACTACGAATTTGTGGTAATGCCCTTCGGATTGACGAATGCTCCAGCAGTGTTCATGGACTTGATGAACCGAGTATGTCGTCCCTTCCTGGACAAGTTCGTGATCGTGTTCATAGATGATATACTCATCTATTCAAGAAGCCAGGAAGAACACAGCAAACACCTCCGCCAAGTATTGGAAACATTAAGGGCAGAGAAACTTTACGCAAAATTTTCCAAATGTGAATTTTGGATTCGGGAAGTGGATTTCCTAGGACATGTTGTAAGCAAAGAAGGAATACACGTGGACCCCTCCAAAATAAAGGCAATAGATAGTTGGACTACTCCAAGAACCCCTACAGAAATCCGGCAATTTTTGGGACTCGCCGGGTATTACCGAAGATTCATACCGAACTTTTCAAAGATTGCCAAGCCACTTACCACCCTAACCCAGAAGAATGTGACCTTCGACTGGGGAGAAAAACAAGACAGTGCATTTCAGACACTAAAGCGAGCCTTATGTAGTGCGCCCATCCTAACCTTGCCAGAAGGAACGGAGGACTTCGTGGTCTATTGTGATGCTTCAAACCAAGGACTTGGGTGTGTCTTAATGCAAAGAGGGAAGGTCATCGCCTACGCCTCAAGACAACTAAAGACGCACGAAGTGAACTACACAACGCATGATCTTGAGCTGGGGGCAGTCGTCTTCGCTCTGAAGATATGGAGACACTATCTCTACGGCACGAAATGTACCATCTTCACTGATCATAAAAGCCTCCAACATATCCTCAACCAGAAGGAACTCAACATGAGACAGAGGCGATGGGTAGAACTACTAAGTGATTACGAGTGCGAAATCCGATATCACCCCGGAAAGGCTAATGTAGTGGCTGATGCACTCAGTCGGAAGGAGTACTCAGGTCGCCGAGTGAAATCCCTAACTATGACAATCCATTCACACCTGTTCACGCAAATCAAGGAAGCCCAAATAGAAGCCTTGAAATCCGAAAATGTGACAGGAGAAGCCCTAAGAGGAATGGATAAGAACCTTGAGACCAAGAACAACGGAATTCGTTATTTCATGGATCGAATTTGGATACCGAAGTTTGGTGGATTCAGAGAAATCGTTATGGACGAAGCCCATAAAACACGATACTCCATACATCCCGGCTCCGATAAGATGTATCTCGATCTCAAGAAATTGTACTGGTGGCAAAACATGAAAGCCGAAATTGCTACCTACGTAAGCAAATGCCTGACATGTGCCAAAGTCAAGGTGGAATATCAGAAGCCCTCGGGTTTATTACAACAACCTGAAATACCCGAATGGAAGTGGGAGCGGATAACCATGGATTTCATAACAAAGTTGCCCAAGACAACAAGCGGACTCGACACCATTTGGGTAATTGTCGACAGGTTAACTAAGTCAGCACATTTCCTACCGATCAAAGAGACGGATAAATTGGAGAAGTTAACAAGAACATACCTCAGAGAAATTGTACGACTGCATGGTGTGCCCATATCCATTATCTCGGACCGAGATAGTAGATTCACCTCAAGGTTCTGGCAGTCGCTACAAAAAGCTTTGGGGACAAGACTAGACATGAGTACCGCTTATCACCCACAAACCGA
The DNA here is from genome assembly GCF_002870075.4 of Lactuca sativa. NCBI lineage: Eukaryota > Viridiplantae > Streptophyta > Magnoliopsida > Asterales > Asteraceae > Lactuca > Lactuca sativa. Next base: position 54,005,716 of record NC_056625.2, read on the forward strand.
CGGCAAGAGTGAGAGAACTATACAAACCCTAGAAGACATGCTGAGAGCTTACGTAATCGATTTTGGCAAAGCATGGGACACACATCTACCGTTGGTCGAGTTCTCGTACAACAATAGCTACCACACCAGCATCAAGGCTGCCCCGTTCGAAGCCCTTTATGGCCGCAAATGCAGGTCACCTTTGTGCTGGGCCGAAGTGGGGGACACGCAACTAGCAAAAGGACAAGCAACTGACAACACGCTCACTGGACCAGAAATCATAAGGGAGACTACGGAGAAAATTGTTCAAATCCGAGAACGTCTAAAAGCATCAAGAGATAGACAAAAGAGTTACGCAGATAAGAGACGCAAACCCTTGGAATTCCAAGTTGGAGACCATGTCCTACTCAAAGTCTCACCTTGGAAAGGCTTAATACGCTTCGGAAAACGTGGAAAACTGAACCCTAGATACATCGGACCATTTGAGATCCTTGCCAGGATCGGTCCAGTGGCTTACAAACTTAGACTACCTCAGGAACTCCACAACGTACACCCCACCTTTCACGTATCAAATCTAAAGAAGTGCTTATCCGACGAGACCCTTGTCGTCCCTCTAGACGAAATTGCAATAAATGAAAACCTTCAATTTGTGGAGGAACCAGTAGAGATCATGGATCGGGAAATCAAAAGGACTAAACAAAGCCGCATACCCATTGTAAAGGTCCGCTGGAACGCCAAGCGAGGACCTGAATACACCTGGGAACGCGAAGATCAGATGAAACAAAAGTACCCGCATCTTTTTCCTAAAACTGTAAACTCTATCTTAGATTAAATTTCGGGACGAAATTCCCTTAACAGGGGGATGATGTGACAACCCTATATTGTTCCAAAAGCATTGTAAACACTCGAAAGCTAAAAACAACGAAATTAACCTCGAAAATAAAGTGTTCAAGTATCTAAGTTGGGATGCATCGAATATTAGATATCATGCCAAGGTTTCCAAAAACATAAAGAACGCTCAAAACCGAGTTATATTGAAGAAATTATAACCACTCGTATATTTACGACACGACGTTAAAACAATATTTGACATAAAAAGTAGAATCTCAATAAAATGCATTTTAAAGCCTTAAGTATCTAAACAAAAGTCGTAGATCTCGTTGAAAGGTGAACGTGCATAAAAAGATCGCTCAAATTGGACCTCATGTGGAGAAGTTACGAATTTTCAAAGTTTCGTAACGGTAGTAGAGGGCTAAAAACTCAGATTGAAGATCGAGTGTTATTTAGCTAACACAACCTAAACGAAAGTTGAAGATCTCCTCAGTAGTAATAAAACGATAAAAAGACAAACGAAAACCGACGTCGAATAAAGAACCTATGAATTTTTAACGAACTTTAGGAGGCCCGGCCTATTAAAAATATATCATTAAAAATAAAGTCAAAACTAGCCGACGGAGTCTAAAGGAAAGTTGTAGAGCATAATCTCACCTACGCGTGGATATAAAGAACGTGAAAAACGGAGATCGTACGCGAAAGTTACGGAATTTAGAAGTCGGAAGCAGGGATTACGCCCCGCGTACTAGACCCAGAGTCGAGTCCCATCGGCCCGCCCAAGCTACGTTTAGCTAGCCAGGAGTCGTAAGCCATGACGCCATTCTAAGCCCTGCGTAACCAAGAACGCCCCGCGTACTCCAAAATTACGCCCCGCGTACTCACTCTTCCAGCACTATAAATAGATGGCATGAGCTCGAGTCTTTGCACACCTTTCTCAAATCCCCAGTTTCTCTCACACACTTCCAAGCATAAGAAGCTATCCCGACGACCTCGGTTTCCGCACTCGAGCCCCGACGAAAGATTTACGCTGCAGAGATCCCCGAAGAGCCCGGCGACGCAACCATCCGCGGACGAAGTTCTGCTCAACCCTAGCCTCTCTCTTCGAAACGAGTGAGTTCATACCCCTACTTTTCAATTCTTTTCACGTTTTAGGGGGGGAAATACAAGTACATTACAAATCAAAGTATTATTTTTATAATATCGTTCTTATAGAGTGTTGATACAAAAATAACTTTATGTTTTAAAGGGATATTATACCACCAAGTTGTTATTGCCAAATGGGAACATACTTTTGTCAAACTATAATGAGCATAGTATTCAAGTGATTCATACATTTTACATATACATCTCGACAAATGAAATGCTTTCAAAAGAAGTACAGTCTTTTATCATCGTAAATCTGTTTATACCTAGTAATGTGAGACAGCTTCACGTACGTTCGAGTATGCATTATTAAGTCCTGTATTATATACCATAATCCCTTGTAGGGGGAGCGTGATACTTGTGTATAGATCTATACGGGATTGACAATCCCACACCTAAGCTGTTAGCTACAGCTAGGCCGGCAGGCCTGGGGTGACAAATGTCATAACAGTTCCAACGCCTGAAGAACGTTGTTACAGGCCAACAATGTCATTAGCATGGTTATAAAACTCACATAAAAGTATAAAAACAAGTTAGATTTACGAGATTCATACATGCATTTCAGTTTTTCCATTTTATTGTCAATACAAATGTTATCACTATTATTCAAGCATGGAAAACACTAATGCACTCCAACACGGGAAACTTTTCAAATCATCTATAGAAAATATTGGATTTTCTGAAAACCTCGTTCATCGATTTACTATCAAAAAGGACATACTTTTCAATGCAAAACACTTATGAACTCACCAACTTAATTGTTGACACTTTTTCGAAACCACTTGTATTTCTCAGGGAATCAGTAATACAGGTAACTACCAGCTTTTGGAGAAGGAAACACTAAAGATGTTTTATTATTGAACATTTATCATCTCATTGTAATATTCTTTTGCTATTATGTATAACGCAACAACATACGTTTTCATTATATATGTGATGGTTGTGTTACTTTCTTTACAATATTCAATGGTTGTGATACTACGTGAAGTCATCCACCCCCGAATGTTTCCGCCATTCTGGTTTGGGGGTGTGACAGACACCTTATCCAACACTACCCCCGTAGCTAAATCGCCCTATCGTCTAGTGCCTGCTGAGATGCAAATCATTGTCAATGTCCATTTAAGACTTGGGAAGTTGTTCCTTTAATCAAATTTGCTTTAATGGTGTTCCAAATCATTGCTGATTCCACAACACCAAGCAAATAGATAACATCATTAAGGGTCATGTCATAGTCCGTCTCATAGTAGTCCCAAAGAGACTCACTATGTTACTAAGAAAGTGATTGAACATCCAACTTTCACGGGACTTTGACACCCAACTCTCCCAGCTTTTCAATATGTGACTTTATCTCCAGGATGTGAGCACACATAGACTATGCTTGCCAATAGGGATTGAGTGACTTTAAAATTTTCAAGAACTTGTGGGTGAGGGAGAATAATTGGAGGAGGTGGAGGAAGTGAAACATGATGTTGAGGGACACCATCTTCAAGAGATTTGGGAAGATCATAGTTGTCTGAACCAAACATCTATAATGGGAGAAAATCAAGTTAGTTGATTCAAAGTCCTTAATATAACACCCAATATGAAATATTAAGGCTAGGACCCAACACAATATTTTATAATTTGGAAGAGGGATGCCATAATCCAAGCTATAAAATATTTGAAGGTAGGCGAATGACGATTCACCAATTTCCACCATAAAAAACGAAATAATTTATTAGGTTTTAATTGGATTTGAAATTCCTAGATCTTTTGAGATTCATTGAACTTTTCAATGGCATGTTTCAATCTCGAGTGTGCCCTCTCAAATTTTGTGACTGGGATGCCGAGGATCACAAAACAAGGTGTGAATAACCATACCAATTCACTTGGTACCCTTAATATTATCACCTAATCAATGTGCCGGTTAACCACACACGCTCCATTGATCTATGACAAACATTAGGTCACCCTTTGTGATCCTTACTAGTCCAAGTTAGTGTGCCGGTTAACCACACACGCTCCACCAACGACTTGGTAAGGTACAAAGTGTGAATTCCATGGGCTAGCACCAAATTCACATTTTTCCTAAAGTAACTAAGATTGGGAATTAAATAAAAAATATTTAGTTACTTTATAATATTCATTATACTTTTAATGAGAATTTAAAGTCATTGTCCTACCCGTTCGGCTAACGACCCTCCACCGTTCAAACAAGCGGTGGGTGAGAGTGGACACCCATTAAGTTGCCATTTTATAGGCAACAACCTTATACCCACCTTATAGACCGGCTTAGTGAATGAGGCCTACTAACGGTAAAACGACTTGTTCTTATACATATATATAATAATTAACCATTAATCTTATAATAGTATAAGGGTAGAATTTTAACTTTTAAAACTTCTAGGGTATGGAATTAAAGTTTGTGTGAGACTTTACAAATTCCAAAACTTGAGGGCAAGTTTTGAACAATTCATAAACTTTTGGATATTCATAACTTATGAGTTTTAATTAAGAGTTTAATACTTTTAATGAAGAGTCTCTTGGAAATCCATAACTTGAGGACAAGTTATGAAGTCCATAAAAGCATTTATTAGAAAAACTCTTCTAAAGTGTAACTTATGACTTCTTAAAAAAACATTTAAAAGAAAAAACCTTTTGGAATTCCATAACTTGAGGAAAAATTATGAATTCCATTAAAACACATTAAGATCAAGAATTAACTAACAAACAATTTGCAAATAATTCCTATGATCTAACAAAACTCATATGAACATGAACATCCACATCAACAATTTTAAGAATCATATGAACACATATAAACTTGAAATTTTGATTATAACTTTGAAATTGGTCCACCATCATCATTACCACATCAAAAACAGGTTTTATGAGTCCAAAACAGTTTAAGGTAATGATTCTAGACCAATTCCAACACCAAAACTCGAAGATATGCTGTCTGGGGTTCCAACTCGTCGAGTGCATGAACCAACTCACCGAGTTGGATGAATTTTGTCTTGGACTCGTCGAGTCCCTTCATGGACTCGGCGAGTCTGGTGTGCAGACAGCACATAAACTTCGATTTTCAGCAATCTGCATCAAGTATTCAAGAAAACAAGCCTAGTCTCTGATACCACTGTTGGATTTTGAGCAATCTAACACTTCCTAAGTGTCCATGCAACCCTAATAAACCTGGGATCTATGTTTTCTTCTAAAATACATGCAAATAATGATTTCCAAGGTTTCTTCCTAACTAGCATAGCATAAGGATTATGAATCATAAAACTACTAGTAGAAATACATACCTTTTGATGATGGTTGATTGTTTGGAGTTTGAGAGCCAAGCACCAATAGTGTGAATGCCTCAAATGGAATCACAAATCACCACAAACACTTGGAAAACATTGAGAGAGTGTATACACACATAGAAAATCGGCCACGCACACAAAACCACACTAGTGGCTATTTCATGCAACATAAGCATGCTTATAAAGTGTACATGGTTAGGGTGAAACCCTAATAACCCATGACCTTTCCTTTTCCAAGGATCCATGGGTTAAAAGCTCCATGGATCATCCATGGACTTCCATATAAGCCTAGCCCATTAACAAATGAGTGTTAGCCCACACCCTATAAAACCAATAGCCCATAATCTAATTAGTCTTCCTTTTAATCTCTAAATTAATTCATAATTAATTTAAGACTAAGACTAATTAAATAACATGACTTCATATTAATATATTATAACTTATAATATATTAATAAACATATGTGTATAACTCTCATAAAATTATCCATAAATAGTTCCGGTGAAGTGCAACCCAAATGGACCATGCCGGGTCGGGTTAAGTATATACCAAATAAGTTATGGACTTAGACACCTTATCCAACACTACCCCCGTAGCTAAATCGCCCTATCGTCTAGTGCCTGCTGAGATGTAAGAACTATCCGGTCAACTTAATGTGCTGCTCAGGAAGGGCTTTATAAGACCAAGCTTCTCACCCTGGGGAGCACCAGTCTTGTTCGTAAAGAAGAAGGACGGATCATTGTGTATGTGCATCGATTATAGAGAACTCAACAAGCTGATGGTCAAGAATCGCTACCCTCTTCCCCGTATAGACAACCTATTCGACCAACTGCAAGGGTCGAGTTACTTTTCCAAGATTGATCTTAGGTCCGGGTATCACATAGTGATGAGTGCTTGAGGAGGATGTTCCGAAAACAGCCTTCCGAACTCGTTACGGACACTACAAGTTCGTAGTAATGCCGTTCGGACTGACCAACGCGCCCACAGTATTCATGGATTTAATGAATAGGGTGTGCCGTCCTTACTTGGATCAATTCATCATCGTCTTCATTGATGACATAATCATCTGCTCTCGAAGAAAGGAGGAGCATAGCGATCACCTACGGCAACTCCTAGAAACCCTACGATCAGAGAATTTATATGCAAAGTTCTCTAAGTGCGAATTTTGGATCCGAAGAGTTGAATTCTTAGGACACGTGGTTAGCAAGGAAGGAATCCACGTGGACCCATCCAAGATTAAAGCTATCGAGAACTGGTCAGCACCGAAGACGCCTATAGAAATTCCTCAATTTCTAGGCCTCGCTGGCTACTACCGCAGATTCATTCAGAACTTCTCTAGAATCGCGAAACCCCTTACCGCTTTGACCCAGAAAGGTGTGACATTTGACTGGGGAGAGAAACAGGAAAAGTCATTCCAAACCCTAAAACGCACCTGATGCACCGCACCAATACTATCCCTCCCTGAAGGGACAAAAGATTCCGTGGTATACTGCGATGCATCAAACCAGGGGCTTGGTTGTGTTTTGATGCAATGAGGTAAGGTCATTGCCTACGCCTCAAGATACCTGAAGACACACGAGGTCAACTACACCACACACGACCTCGAATTAGGAGTGGTTGTGTTCGCCCTAAAGATCTAGAGACATTACATGTACGGTACGAACAGCACAATATACACTGACCACAAAAGCCTACAACACATATTCAACCAGAAGGAGCTCAACATGAGACAACAACGGTGGGTCGAGCTACTCAATGATTATGAATGTGAAATTCGTTATCACCCGGGTAAAGCCAATGTGGTAGCGGACGACCTAAGCCAGAAGGAACATTCTGGTCAAAGATTCAAGTCGTTAAGAATGACTATCCATTCGCATCTCTCCGCACAGATCAAGGAAGCTCAACTCGAAGCGTTGAAGCCTGAAAATGTGGCGGGAGAATCCCTACGAGGAATGGATAAGAACTTGGAAGTCATGGGTGACGGAGCCTTATATCTCATGGACCGAATCCAGACACCGCGACACAGTGGCTTCAGAGACTTGGTCATGAAGGAAGCCCACAACACTCGATACTCCGTCCACCCAAGATCAGATAAAATGTATTTGGATCTTAAAAAGTCATACTGGTGGCCTAACATGAAAGCAGAGATTCCTACCTTCGTAAGTAAATGCCTTACTTGCGCAAAGGTCAAGGTCGAATACCAGAAGCCATTAGGTCTTCCCCAGCAACCGGAGATACCGGAGTGGAAGTGGGAGCGGATCACTACGAATTTCATAACTAAGCTACCCAAGATAACGAGTGGGCTTGATACCATATGGGTCATCGTCGACAGATTGACTAAGTCGGCGCACTTCCTACCCATCAAAGAGACAGATAAGATGGAGAAACTCACAAGAACATACATTAAGGAAATCGTACGACTGCATGGTGTCCCTATATCTATAATCTCTGATAGAGATAGTAGGTTCACTTTGAAATTTTGGCAATCGCTACAAAGCGCCTTAGGGACGAGGTTGGACATGAGTACAACCTACCATCCACAGACCGACGGGCAAAGTGAGAGGACTATCCAAACCCTGGAGGACATGATGCGGGCCTATGTGATCGAATTTGGTAAGGCATGGGATACCCACTTACCCCTTGTAGAGTTTTCTTACAATAACAGTTATCACACGAGCATCAAGGCAGCTCCGTTCGAAGCCCTCTACGGCCGGAAGTGCAAATCCCCTCTGTGCTGGGCTGAGGTGGGTGACACTCAGTTAGCTAAAGGACGAGTTCCTAACAGTGCTCTCACAGGTCCGAAGATCATTCGAGAAACGACCAAGAAGATTGTACAGATTCGCGAACGATTAAAAGCCGCTAGGGATCGACAGAAAAGCTACGCAGACAAACGAAGAAAACCTTTGAAATTCCAGGTGGGAGATTGATTCCTTTTGAAAGTCTCACCCTGGAAAGGCACTATACGCTTTGTAAAGCATGGAAAGCTGAATCCAAGATACATAGGGCCTTTCGAGATTCATGCCAGAATCGGCCCCGTAGCCTACAAACTCAATCTACCTCGCGAACTCAGTAACATACATCCTACCTTCCATGTCTCAAACCTAAAGAAGTGCCTATCCGACGAGACTCTCGTAATTCCACTCGACGAGATCGAGGTCAACGAGGGCCTCAACTTCGTGGAAGAGCCTGCGGAGATCATGGACCGAGAGGTCAAAAGAACGAAACTAAGCCGCATCCCAATTGTGAAGGTTCGCTGGAAAGCTAAACGAGGACCGGAGTTCACTTGGGAACGCGAGGATCAAATGAAACTTAAATATCCTCATCTCTTCACTTAGTTGTGTTGTAATAACTTAGCTGCTTGAATTCTAAATTTCGGGACGAAATTTCCTCTAACGGGGGATGATGTGACAACCCGAAATTTATTCCGTCGTTGTAACCCGTTTCCATTAATAGAATATTCTATTTTCATTATTATTATTAAGATTCCGTTAACATTTGGGTTAGAGAAACCAATTAATACTTTATTTTATTTTATTTTAAGTGTCGATATGAAATAAATAAAACACGAGTGATACCCTCAAAATTTATTTAGAAAAATTATAGTTTACGACTAAGCTGGATTACGACAATTTAATCGGGTAAAAATTTATACCCCGTTTAACGTCAGTATCGGGTAGATTCCCACCTGGCCACAAAGCCAAGCCCTATATAAAGGTTGAGTGGGCACTAGATGGAACTTTTTACCACTCTTGTCACACTCTCTCTGTACTCTCTCTCTCTTCAAGGCCCGATTCTTCCAAAAATCCGCAAGTTTTAGCTCCCAAACTGTAAGTTCTCTTACCCTAGATTGTTCTAAAACTCATTACATGTCAATATAGCTTGAAAATCGTCCAAGAAGGCCAAGAACAAGGAGTTTACAGCCCAAGAACACTCTTAGGCCGAAAACCCCCAAAAATGTGCCAAGCATGCCCCAAATCCCTTCCTTAGGCTTAGAAACTGTTGGAATAGTGTCTAAGGCTGCAACTATATTGGGCAAGTACTTGACCCGGTTGTGCATGGTCCTTTTGGGTTGCCTTCACCATAGCAACTTGATGGGATGATTTATTGAGAGAGAGTAAATATTATAAAGAATAATATATGGTTATTTGATTAATATAAGTCATAGAATTAATTGGAATTAATTTGATGACTTAAAGAGATTAATTAAATAAAGGGGTATAAACTGTCAATTGTTTGATAGTTAAACTTTAGACTGTAAATCCATTGGGATCTGCTTTGGACGGATTCTAAGAGCTTAGGGATAGCTAAAATCGTCCATATGAGTTATCTAGGAATGGATTTGGATGGCCTTAAGAGAAGATTATCCAATTAGGGTTTAGGTTGTAACCCTTAAGGAGTCTACAAGTATAAATAGATCCCATGGGCAAGGGAAATCGACATCTGACCTAAAGTAAGGAACCTCTGGTCGAAATTCCTCCCCTCTGCTCTCTCCCAAATCATCCTCCTTGCTTTGGTGTTTGTAAGCCATTAGAGGAGTGACATTTGTGACTCTAGAAGCTCCAAGACAACAAGGTCAACAAGGAACTCAAAGGTATGGTTCTAGATCTGTTTCAATGTTGTTGTTTAAACCTAATTAGCCATTAGAAGTCTTGGATTCAAAGCATGCTTAATTAGAAAGCCTAGATCCAAGCATTAGGGTTTTGCATGCGCACATAGGAAAGTTCTTATGGCTAAAACCCATCAGTGGTATCAGAGCCTAGCTTGGTTTTCTGTAAATTGTTGCTTGATTAACTGAAACAAACCTGCAAAATTCGATTTTTTGGTTTCTGATTCATGGACTCGGCGAGTCTCAAAGTGGACTCGGCGAGTAGGCCTGACTCGGCGAGTCCCTTTGTGCACTCGGCGAGTCCAGGCGTCAGGAATCGCCAGATTCGGGATTTTTTCATAATTATCTTATGGAAACTTACCTTAATCATAATAGATCAACCTAAATCCGATTTTTTGATATATATATGACTATTATCTTGATCTAGTTAAAGGTATTTATCAACTAATAAAATATTTAATTTCCTTATATGATAATTAATTAATTATTTAATTATTTTGGTAATTATCTTTCAAAGAAATCTTGAATAAAATCAAATATAGATAATTAGGATATTAATTGTTAATTGGAATTATTTGTTATTTGATCCTCCATGTTTTAAATGTTTAAAACTTGCCCTCAAGTTTTGAAATTTATATTTGTGATTAAAAGTTTTGATTTAGACAACTTAAATTTCAAAACCCTAGATTTTAAAAGGTTTAAAATACAACCCTATACTAATATGATATTACTAGTATAATATATATATGTATAACTAAATGCTAGTCTTACCGTTAGTAGGCCTCATTCACGAAGCCGATCTATAAGGTGGGTATAAGGTTGCGGCCTATAAAATGGCGCTTAATGGGTGTACACTCACACCCACCGCTTGCTTGATTGGTGGAGGGTCGTTAGCCGAACGGGTAGGATAGGGCAACCTCATCCTCTCATTAAAAGTATAATAAGTAATACAAAGTAACTACACATTTTTTAAAATTTCCCAATCTTAGTTACTTTAGGAAAAGTGAATTGATGCAATCCCATGAAATTGCACTTTGCACCCTTGCTAAGAAGTTAGTGGAGCATGTGTGGTTTACCGGCACACTAATTGGTTCTAAGCAAAGGTGGCAAAGGGTGATTCATTGTTTATCATAGTTCGATGGAGCGTGTGTGGTTTACCGGCACATCGAATAGGTGATCGTTACAATGAAGGCACCATGTGAATTTGCATGGTAATTCACACCCGCTTTGTGATCCTCGGCATCCCAGTCACAAACAAGAGGGGCATATCGAGATTTAAACATGCCATTGAATAGTTTCAATGAATCTCATCCGAACCTAGGAATTCTCAAAAAAAACACTTAGGACTAATAGTTTAGGTTTTTGTGATGGAGAATTAGTGAATCGTCATTCACTTACCTTCAATTTATTTGCATGTTAGATTACGGCATCCCTTTTCTAATATGTAAATGTTATTGTTGGATCCTAGCCCTAATTTTCTTATTGGGTGATAATTAGGGATTCTTATTCTAATCTATCTTTGTCCTTTTTCTAATCATAGATGTCAAACGCTAACAACGCTGCTGCTAGTTCTTTCACGTTGATGAGCCTTTGCCAAAAGGTCACCTTCGATGGAACGAACTTTAGCGAATGGATAAGATACATTCGCACCATTTCTCGCTATGAGGACAAGGAGTATGTCCTTGATGAGAAGCTCGAGAAAATCAACCCCGAAATCGCTACTCCGGCCGAAATCACCGCTTTTGAGACTCATGAGCGAGATGCAACGAAGGTACATTGCATCATGATCGCTACCATGAACTCCGAATTCCAAAAGTCCTATGAGGACATGTACCCGTACGAAATGCACCAAGACTTATTGGAGAGGTACCACCAGAACGCGAGACAAGAGCGTTACGAGATTTTCACTAACATGATTTCTGCTAAGATGGGTCATGGAGAATCTCTTACCGTGCACTTGCTAAAGATGCAAAGGTATGTCGACCGCCTTCGCAAGTTAAATGTTGACTTTGGGGAAGACTTGGCGATCGACATGGTGCTTCACTCTTTGCCTCCGATGTACAACCAATTTAGGATGACCTACCACATAAACAAAGAAGAGGTCACCCTAAGCAAACTCCAAGGTCTCTTGAGGGTTGCTGAGAGCAACTTCAAAGACAAGTCTGCTGCACCTACTCCCAATCCGTCTACTGCTCCTGTCTTGGCTGTTGGTCAAGGAAAGGGAAAGAAGACGAAAGCTTCATCGAAGAACTATCGCAAGGCGAAAGCCCGAGATGGTGCCTCTTCTAGTGGGACCAAAGTTGATCCCACTAAGCCCTATCCTAACTCAAAGGAGGCAGAGTGCCACCACTGCCACAAGATAAGGCATTGGAAGAGAAGTTGCCCAGAGTACCTGCAAGCATTCAAAGAAGGAAAGATCAAGCCATCTTTCGCAGCTATATACACAATTAAATCTAACGATTCTAATCATGCTACTTCTTGGGTTCTTGATACCGGTTGCGGTTACCACATTTGTTCTAATGTGCAGGGACTAAGAAGAAGTAGGGATGTGGAGCAAGGAAGAATCAATCTAATCATGGGGAACAGAAGATCGTCGCCTGTGACCAAGATTGGAGTGTATTCTTTAGTGCTTAGGAATAATTTGTGTTTAGATTTGAACAATTGTTGCTATTCGCCAGAAATGGCTAGAAACATCATTTCATTTCATGGTTTGTTTAGACAAGGTTTTAGATTTTCTTTTAATAATGAGAATGGTTCTATATTGGCTTATCTAAATGGTGTCTTTTACTTTGAAGCTATACCATGTAATGGAATATATGAAACCGTTATGATTGTTGATAACTTAGGAAATGATGTTTTGAATATTGATTCTTCCACTAGTATGGATAAAGATTCCTTGTGGGATTGTCGTCTTGGACATGTCAACAAGAAACGCATAGCCCAACTCCAAAAGGATGGAGTGTTGGAGTCATTCGACCTTAGGGAAGATGACACATGCGAGTCTTGTTTACTTGGGAAGATGACTAAATCACCCTTCACGAGTACATGTGAAAAGGGTGAAGGTCTATTGGACCTAATACATACCGATGTATGTGGACCGTTTAGATCAACCACGAAGGATGGGAACCGCTTCTACGTGACTTTTACTGATGACTATAGTAGATATGGGTATATCTACTTAATCAAGCAAAAGTCAGAAACCTTTGAAATGTTCAAAGAGTTCAAGAATGAAGTGGAGAATCAATTGGGCAGGAAAATCAAGATGCTTCGATCCGATCGAGGAGGAGAGTACCTAAGTCTTGAATTCCACGATTATCTCAAGGAGTGTGGAATAGTTTCGCAATTGACGCCTCCTAGGACACCGCAGTTGAATGGTGTGGCAGAAAGGCTTAATCGAACCTTATTGGATATGGTTCGCTCTATGATGAGTCGTGCTTAACTACCTATCTCTTTCTGGGGGTATGCCTTAGAGACTGCCGCCCATATCCTTAACCGAGTCCCTACTAAGAAGGTTGCCAAAACACCTCACGAGATGTGGACAGGGAAAGCTCCCTCGTTGGCACATATCAAGGTTTGGGGTTGCGAGGCTTTCGTAAGACGAGATACTCATGACAAGCTCGAACCTCGAAGTGAGCGATGTATTTTCTTCGGCTACCCGCAGACATCCTTTGGAGATCTCTTCTATAGACCGAAGGACAATGTTGTCTTCGTTGCGAGGAGAGGAGTTTTCCGAGAGCGAGAACTCATAAGCCAAGGAGACAGTGGGAGGCAAATCGAGCTTGAAGAGATTCAAGAATCGATAGATGAAGGAACCTCTACCGCTGGCACTCAACCCGAGGAGGAAACTCCGGTTGAACCGATTGACGAATCCTTACCTCTTAGACGTTCCGATAGAGTTAGAGTTCATCCCCAGTTTTATGGCCTTCATATTACTACCGAAGGGGACACGTATATTAGTGATAGTACACTAATAAATCTTGATGAACCTAATAGCTATAAGGAAGCCATGGAAGGCCCGGAGTCTGCGAAATGGAAAGAGGCAATGGATAGCGAGATCCAATCCATGTATGATAACAAAGTTTGGAATTTGGTTGATTATGTGCCCGGACGTAAGACCGTTGAGTGCAAGTGGATCTTCAAGAAGAAGAACGACGTGGATGGAAACGTGCACACATATAAAGCGTGATTGGTTGTGAAGGGCTTTACTCAAACTCCCGGAGTTGACTATGATGAGACCTTCTCACCAGTTGCGAAGATTAAATCTATTAGAGTGATGCTAGCTATTGCCGCATTTCATGATTATGAGATTTGGCAAATGGATGTCAAGACCGCTTTCCTTAACGGGAAGTTGGCTGAGGATGTTTACATGGCTCAGCCTGAGGGGTTTGTGGATCCGAAGCATCTGAATAGAGTGTGTAAGCTTGAGAAGTCCATTTATGGACTTAAGCAAGCGTCTCGCAGATGGAATCTTTGCTTCGATGAGAAAGTCAAAGAGTTTGGATTTGTACGAAGCGAAGACGAGTCTTGTGTATATGTCAAAGCCAGTGGGAGTATAGTAAGCTTCCTCGTTCTATATGTCGATGACATATTACTCATAGGAAACGACATCCCGACTCTGTAGGAAGTTAAGTCCTGGCTCGGGAAGTGCTTCGCAATGAAGGACCTCGGAGAGGCTTCTTACATTTTGGGAATAAGGATAGTGAGAGAAAGAAGTAAGAGACTAATTGGACTTAGTCAGAACACTTACTTAGAGAAGGTACTAAAACGTTTTAGTATGGAAAACTCGAAGAAGGGAGAATTACCGATACAAAGTAATGCCAAGTTGAGTAAGACTCAAAGTCCGAGTACCGAAGCTGAAATAGCAGAAATGAGCCGAGTACCATACGCTTCCGCAGTTGGCTCAATCATGTATGCTATGACTTGTACTCGCCCTGATGTAGCCTTTGCTTTGAGCATGGTTAGCACATATCAAGGGAATCCTGGCAGAACACATTGGATTGCGGTGAAGAATATCCTTAAGTACCTTCGGAGGCCGAAGGAATGGTTCTTAGTCCTCGGAGGGAGTGATGACTTGAAGGTGCGAGGGTATAGTGACGCCAGTTTTAAGACCGACAGGGACAACTACCGTTCGCAGTCGGGCTGGGTCTTTACCCTAAATGGAGGAGCAGTGACATGGAAGAGTTCCAAGCAGGAGACCGTAGCTGATTGAACGTGCGAATCAGAGTACATTGCAGCAATCGAAGCGTCGAAGGAGGCAATATGGCTAAAGAACTTCATCGGTGATCTTGGAGTCGTACCTGCCATAAAGGAGCCCATGGAGATTTTCTGTGATAACGAAGGAGCGGTTGCCTTGACCAAGGAACCGAGGGATCATGGTAGATCAAGACATATCGACAGAAAATATCACTTCATTAGACATCATGTAGAAGAAGGACATCTCGTAGTGAAGAGGATATCATCAGAAGATAACCCAGCAGATCCGCTTACGAAGGGACTGAGTAGGGTTAAGCACCTGCATCATGCTAGGAGTATTAGGCTGAAGGATGATATTAGCATAGATTAGATAGTATTAGAAACGTGTAATAGATAAATGTAATTAACATTTGATGATTAAATAAAGGAGTTTTATTTATGAGTAATGTTACTATCTTATGTTAATTGTTTAACTATTGTTTCACTTTGCATGTTTTGACTTCCAGAATAATTAAATTATTAGGAATAATAGAATTGTTCAAATTGTCCACAATCGTTCATATGTTGGAAGTAGATATGAATGAAGATTGTCGTGAATTGGTGTGTAGAATGTCTAAATGGTGTTAGACATAGCAAAGGGTTGCTGCAACATTCATGAGTGCTTATGAACTAGTTTTGAGCATTGGAACAAACCCGCACTTGCTGGAATCACCTTATGGAATATGATATAAAAGGGTGATCGCAAGACGATAATATCATATAGTCTTAAAACCTAGATATATGGTTTGTTATTTGTTAATTGGTTGTACATTGATAATGCGAAAACGCATCAGTAACAAGGTGTTATAAAACGCATTGTTGTGTATAGTTGGTTAATGAATAAGTAAATGCATATAAGTCGAAGTTTATCTGTAACTTTTATCTAAGAAGGTAAAAGCGATATCTCGGCCGCTCGATGATTTGATTTGACTTATGTGCCGGGCCCGGTCAGAACTGAATTGATGTGTTCGATTAAGTTCTATGTCAAATAAATCAGAGATCGAGAAACCTAAATGCTTGACTAACCATTCCATAGGATTTTCAGCATGATATCTAACAGAGGACTATACGATCCCTTATCTAAAGGACAAGATTGATTAGATCAGAGTTTGACAGCGTCTTTGAGAGCTACGATTGCAAACCGAATTGTACTTGTATAGTTACTAGACTTATCCAAGTGGGAGATTGTTGGAATAGTGTCTAAGGCTGGAACTATATTGGGCAAGTACTTGACCCGGTTGTGCATTGTCCTTTTGGGTTGCCTTCACCATAGCAACTTGATGGGATGATTTATTGAGAGAGAGTAAATATTATAAAGAATAATATATGGTTATTTGATTAATATAAGTCATAGAATTAATTGGAATTAATTTGATGACTTAAAGAGATTAATTAAATAAAGGGGTATAAACTGTCAATTGTTTGATAGTTAAACTTTAGACTGTAAATCCATTGGGATATGCTTTGAATGGATTCTAAGAGCTTAGGGATAGCTAAAATCGTCCATATAAGTTATCTAGGAATGGATTTGGATGGCCTTACGAGAAGATTATCCAATTAGGGTTTAGGTTGGAACCCTTAAGGAGTCTACAAGTATAAATAGATCCCATGGGCAAGGGAAATCGACATCTGACCTAAAGTAAGGAACCTCTGGTCGAAATTCCTCCCCTCTCCTCTCTCCTAAATCATCCTCCTTGCTTTGGTGTTTGTAAGCCATTAGAGGAGTAACATTTGTGACTCTAGAAGCTCCAAGACAACAAGGTCAACAAGGAACTCAAAGGTATGGTTCTAGATCTGTTTCAATGTTGTTGTTTAAACCTAATTAGCCATTAGAAGTCTTGGATTCAAAGCATGTTTAATTAGAAAGCCTAGATCCAAGCATTAGGGTTTTGCATGCGCACATAGGAAAGTTCTTATGGCTAAAACCCATCAGAAACTAGCTTAGAACTTAACCTTGGAGTGTTTTAGACATTAAACACCAAGTTTGGAGGCTTGAAAGAGCGTTTACGGCCCAAGAACATTCTTAGGCCGTAAACTCCCTCAAACTATGAAAATCAAGCCCTAAACCCCCTATTTAGCCTTATACCTTCACCTATAAACTTGTAAGAATGAACTAAGGACCCCAAAAACGAACGAAAAGGTGTGTCTAAGGGTTTACGGCCGTAACCCATAGAGTTTACGACCGTAAACTCCCAAGGAGTGGTCCTAGGACCGCAAACTCCAAGAGAGTGCCCCTTTTGAACCCTAAACACCCCTTAAGCCTTGGAATTTACCTTGGAACCCTTCCTAGTGATACAAGAGACTTGAAAGCACACAAATACACTCCTCCCATGAGTTTACGGCCGTAAACTCATGGGGGAAGTGGTCCTTCAGCCGTAAACTCACCCAAGGTGAATATTTGGTGAGTAAACCCCATAGTGAGGCCTAACGCTCCTTCCTTGCAACCAATAGCCTTAGAGCCCTTGACCAAAGAGTTTTCTTCGCATTAGGATGTCTATAAGTGTTTAATTAGTGTCTTAATCACTAATTACTTGTACACATATGTCTTCGTATGTTACTAGGTTCATAGAGTGTGTTCAAGTCTTTACTTGACACCAAACTCTCATCCGACACTTCCACCCGATCTACTCGCTACAGGTGAGTTCATACCCCCTAAATTAATCTTTTCAAATGTTTTTACATGTTTTAGGGGGGGGGGGGGATACAAGTTAAATGCAATTAGTTTTGGTATCAAATCATATGTGTTTTATAACTTGCAACCAAAAAGGATTTTCTATACCTTTAGCTACTTGTCCATAAAACTGTTTTAGATAATCATCAAACGCATTTTCTATGTTAAATTGTCATCAAATTATTTTCAAACTTCTTTTAAATTACTTTTCTTTTAAACTATATCTACACCAATATATTTATATAAGTAAGACTTGAAGGACTTAGGACCGATAACTTGCCTTATTTCCTGTTCTTGTTTGATTATGGTCTTAGGGTATACTGTTATCCGTTTGAATGTCGTTGAATTCTTAGTTATATATCATAGATATTTGTGTTAGATATGAAAGTCTTCATCTTATTAAATACCTTTGTAAATCAAAGGCTTGCAATCCCACACACTATTTAACTATAATAGGTATACTTAAGACTACTGCTCGTTACCTCTATTACTATGATACCCACTATAAATACTACTTATACAAATTAAGGCACGTTAAAGAGAACACTCTATACACTATACTAAAAGTTACTATACTATGATACAAGAGAATACACTAACCCAGAATGTAACACATTATCCCTCCATACGGCACTCTACCGCGCAAGTACTATGTAACCAGAGCTTCCTGGAAGGAAAGCAATACTACATGTATAGATCTATGCTAGACGGACGCTATTACATCCCGACTGTTAACTACAGTCCGAGCCGACTAGGCCCAGGGGTGGCACTACATCGCTACACTACGTATGACCGGGAAGGTCATCGGACCCTCTATTATCATGTAGTTTGGTTACATGAGAGATCACATCCATATCCAAATTAACACACTAAGACTTAAAGTCTAAGCTAACTTCCCAAAGTAAATAAATATATATTACTAATTGAAGTTTGTAACACTACTACAGCCAACCAGCAACGCTTTTCCTCATTTACTTTACTTGAATGAAATTCATTACCTTATTTTTATAACTGAAAGTTTCAATGGAAATACTTTTATACACTCGAAGGATTTAACTTACAATGCTCAATTCTAGAAAATATAGGGTTTTCTAGGGATTTCTACTACTCTCAAACATTAATTACAGCTTTTATATTACGTGATTGTAAACACTTTTATATAAGCAACGACACTAAATTCTTATGAACTCATCGGCTTTATGCTGATACTCGTTTTCAAAATAACTTGTATCCTCATGTCAAAGATAGACAGGTACTGGTGCAACTTTTGAGAAGATGGAGCGTATACAAAACCCATCTTTTATTTTTGTTTATACTTTTGGTGTCTATCAAAACTATACATAACACGCTTGTATTTAAAATTTCTATATTAATACAATGGTTGTTGTCGCTTGTTTTTACTATTATGCAATTGTTATGATACTGTACATGACATCCTCCACCCCAGAACATATTCTGCCGTTCTCGGTTTTGGGGTGTGACACCGGGACCCAGACCCGTCCGCAACGGGTCAACAATCCACTGCTATCCTGCACAAACCGAGTGTTCTCACCCTTAATCCTCTCTAATTTCCAATTTTCCTGACGCAGATCCTCTGCCTAAGCTTTCCGGAGTAAGCCTACGAGTGAGGAATCCGCTGATATCCTCATGCATGTCACTGAAATAGCAGATCCGGCCGCCTTGCGGCTCAAAGTCTCTACAACCACGTTCTCTTTACCAGGGTGGTAAAGGATCTCATAGTCGTAGTCCTTGACTACATCTAACCACATGCGCTGCCTCATATTTAGGTTCAGTTGGTCTATAATATACCTCAGGCTCTTGTGGTCAGTTTAGATGGTAAAACAGACCCCATAGAGGTAGTGTCTCCAAATCTTGAGAGCGAACACTACTGCTCCCAACTCCAAGTCATGCGTGGGGTATCTCGACTCGTGCATCTTCAGCTACCGCAAAGCGTAGGCTATCACCCTCCCTCTCTGCATGAGAACCGCTCCCAGACCTATGACAGATGCAACATAGTATACCACAAAGTCCTCCACTCCCTCTGGAAGGGTCAAGACTAGGGCCTCGCATAAACGCTGTCTGAGGGTCTCAAACGCCCTCTGCTGCTCAGGGCCCCACCGAAAATCTACCCCTTCGTCTTTAGACGAGTGAGGGGTACTACAATCTTGGAGAAATCTTGTATGAACCTCTGATATTATCCTGCCAAATCCAAAAAGCTCTTGATGTTTGAGGGAGATCTCGGAACCTCCCACCGCATAACTGCCTCGATTTTGGCTGGATCGACCAAAATCCCATCCTGGTTAAGGAGATGCCCCAGGAACTGGACTTCTCGTAACCAAAACTCGCACTTCGAGAACTTGGCCTAAAGCCGTTCTTGCCTCAAAACCCCCAATTACTCTCGCAGGTGCTCCTCGTGTTGTTCCCGAGTCTTGGGATACACCAAGATATCGTCAATGAATACTACGACCGAGCGATCGAGCATCGGTCTGCAGACCCGGTTCATCAGGTCCATATATATCGTCGACGCGTTGGTGAGCCCAAATGACATCACCACAAATTCATATTGTCCATACCGAGTCCTGAACGTGGTCTTCTCCACATCCTCCTCCCTCACCCTGACCTGATGGTACCTGGACCTCAAAGAAATGTTGGAGAACTACGATGCCCCTGAAACTGATCAAAGAGGTCGTCTATCCTTGGGAGTGGGTAACGGTTCTTCACCGTCAACTTGTTGTTGGGTTTTAGCCATATGAACATTCCTATGTGCACATACAAACCCTAATGCTTGGATCTAGGTTTCTCTAATTGAACATGCATTTTATCCAATACTTTTGAACAATAGATATAGGTAATAACATAAGAAAAACAGATCTAGAAGATTACCTTAAGTTACTTGCTTGAATCTTCTTGTCCTTGGAGCTTAGAGTCACAATTGTCACTCCTCTAATGGCTTACAAACACCAACTTAGCAAGAGGATGATTGGAGAGAGAGAGGAGGGGGCAAGAAGTCGGCCAGGGTTCTTCCAAAGGCAAGAGTGCCGATTTCCTTGACCCCTTGGGTCAATTTATACTTGTAAGGCTCCTAGGGTCTCACCCTTAAACCCTAATTGGATAACATAGGCCCTAAGCAATCCAATCCCCCTTATGATAAGCCTTGGACGATTCCTAGGTTTATCCAAAGCCCTAAAACCGTCCACCCTTTATCCATAAGGGATTACAGCCCAAAGTACAACTATCATACAATTGACAGTTTATGCCCTTTTATTTAATTAATCTCTTTAAGTCACTAAATTAATTCCTAATTAATTTATGACTATATTAATCAAATAACAATATTATTATTCTTTATATTATTCTCATAATATATAAATAATATTTCTTCTCTCATTACAAATCATCCTGTCAAGTTGCTATGGTGAAGGCAACCCAAAAGGACCATGCACAACCGGGTCAAATACTTTCCTAATATAGTTGCAGCCTTAGACACTATTCCAACACTTGTTCAACTCCCTGTAGTCAATGCACATCCAGTGCGATCCATCCTTCTTCTTCACGAAAAGTGTCGATGCTCCCCACGGAGAACTGCTCGGACAAATGAACTGCTTACCCAATAGTTCCTGTAGTTGTGATGACAGCTCCTGCATCTCCGGTGGTGCCAACCTGTACGACGCCTTGGCGATAGGGGTCGCACCAGGCACTAGGCCAATCCCAAACTTGACTTGTATCTCTGGAGGAACTCTATGCAACTCCTCCAGAAATACATCAGCAAACTCCCTGACCACAGGGACCTCTGCAACTGATAGCTGATCGTTGACTCGCGTATCCACCACATATGCTAGGTAACCCGCATACCCATGCTGAATGTACTACCGAGACCTGGCAGCTGAACAAAACCCGAAACCCGATTTGGTTCCCTCACCATAAATCACTAGTTCTCCCCCACTTGGGGTTCGAACTACAACCCGCTGGCCCTCGCAGTCAATCATGACACCAAACCGACTCAGCCAATCCATACCTACTATCACACCAACATCCCCCATGGGGATAGGAATCAGGTCAATAGGGAAGGGTACCCCAAATATCTCTAATGTGCAACCCCGATAGACAGAAGAAGTGGAAACCCCAAGTTCATTGGCGATAGAAACTAGCAATGGACACTCCAGCTCCCCGACCGGCAAACCAAACTCTCTACCGAAAGTCTGAGAGACGAACGCCCGACTCGCACCCGAGTCGAATAATACCAAACCAGGTAAGGAGTTCACTAAAAACATACCTAATGCAGGAATACACATAGAAAAGCATAAAACGGATATAATCAACGAGATAAAAGGATAGAAACATACCAGCCACCACATCTGGTGCTGCCCTAGCCTCCTCGGCTGTCAGCTGAAAGGCACGTCCTCGAGCCTTCGGGGGTTCTGCTCCACCCTGCCTCTCATCAGTGATCCTCAATGTAGTCGGTGTTGGGGCCTATGCTGGCCTGGCAGCTAACTGCGGACAGTTGGTCTTCACATGACCAACCAGATGACAGTGAAAACAAATCCTCATATCCAGGGTAGGGACGGGCTGGCAACACTCTCGCGCGTAATGCCCCTCCTTGCTACATTTTTGGCATCTATTACTCAATCGACATGCTCCAGTATGAGCCTTACCACACTTCCCACAAGCGCGGACACGCTTCTCTCCCGTCCTGGAATCAGCGGCCTTAAACTGCTTTGGCGCCGGCTATGCCTGCCCTGGGTCCTGTCTCAACTCTCGTAACTGTAACTCAATCTCCAGCTCACGCCGTCGTGCAGCCTCCTGAAGCTCCAACAAGGTATCACATCTCTGTGTCGCAACAAACTGTCAGATATCAATCTTGAGCATGCTCATATATCGAGTCATTTTAGGCTGCTCAGAAGCAAACTCCGGGCAGAGCATCACTGTGACAAGCATCAAATTCTAGTCAAAGTCAAAGTCAACAAGTCAAAGTCAAGTGAATAAGTTAAACCGGTCAATCTTGTAAAATACTTGTACGATTAAAAGTTATTCTATGAAAACATACATTTGTATGTCGAGAAATCGAGTGTCTCGGTAAATCTATGTGTTTATCATTGTGAAACCCTAAGAAGGGAGTGAGCGCATCAAAAACACGTCTATGGACCCTTTAGGTATTTAAAATAATCGTAAACGAGGTATAAAGGGGTCCACGGACCTTGCATTGCAAGATTATTCGATGAAAATGGCTAAAAGTGAATCTCTCTCGAATCTCTCTCAAATCTCTGCAAATCTCTCCCAAATATCTCCCAAATGTCTCTCAAAATCTCTTTCAACATTTTATAGTCAACCGGGTCATCCTGACCCTTAACTTCGTCAAACACCACTTGAAACGGGAAGTTAAATTGAAAAATAGCCATATAGGGATGAAGCTCCTATTAGGACCGAAGCCCCATTAGAACCGAAACTCCTCAGCACCAAACCCTCATAACCGAACTGCCCTCGGACCGAACCTCTTGCACCAGAAGCAAACCGAACCTTCGGGCTTGAGCCTCCAAATTTGGTTCCTTCACCTACCTTCGGTTCCTCCTCCTCCCTTCTCTCATTTCTCACCTCCTAAGGGCCGAACCTCATAGGTTTGCTTCCTTCTTCCGGTTTTCGACTGGTTTCGCCTCCTAAGCCCGTTTTTGACGGGATTTTTCACCAAATTCATATTTTTACCATTTTAAACTACAGAACTCATATTTTATTTATTTCTCATGGATTTATTAATTTAAAATCATTATTTCATTAATAGAAATATCTAAGGATATTTTACCCCACAAGTGGGCCAAGTGTGCCCACTTGCCTCCATGTGTCACTTCCCCGTTAACCCGACTCTATCCACATCACACAAACCAAGGCAAACATCACTTCAAACTTACAAGTTGCTCCAGCAACCTTCATTATATATAGAAATCCCTGGAGGATTTCTTGGCTCACTTGATCATTTCAAACACTTACACTTCTCAAACCACCTCAAGAAAGCTCTTTTCTCTCTACTTCCCACCACTTTGTGCTAGTGTTCTTGAGCTACTACTTCACTTTTGGTATGTATTCCATCCAAACTCAAGTGTTATTCCATGTTTTCATAACATCCTTGAATCATCTACACACATTTTAAAACCAAAGAATCATTCTTAAGATCATCCAAGCTTTTACGTGTTCATCAAGTGTTCTTGAGTTGATACTCCTCATCTTCGACCTTCCGTTCTCCAAGAATCACTAAAGGTGAGTTCATACCCCTAAATTTTCTAGTTTTATTTAGTTTTCAGGGGGGGATACTGTTGGAATATTGTCTAAGGCTGCAACTATATTAGGCAAGTATTTGATCCGGTTGTGCATGGTCCTTTTGGGTTGCCTTCACCATAGCAACTTGATAGGATGATTTATTAAAAGAGAGTAAATATTATTAGTATATTATGAGAATAATATAAATAATAATATATTGTTATTTGATTAATAAAAGTCATAGAATTAATTGGAATTAATTAGGTGACTTCAAGAGATTAATTAAATAAGAGGGTATAAACTGTCAATTGTTTGATAGTTAAACTTTAGACTGTAAATCCATATAGATATGTATTGGACGGATTCTAAAAGCTTGGGATGGCTTCAAATCATCAAAGGGGGGGAATGGATTTGGATAGCTTTAAGAGAAGATTATCCAATTAGGGTTTAGGTTGTAACACTTAAGGAGTCTACAAGTATAAATAGACCCTATGACATAAGGAAATCGACACTTGATCTAAAGTATAGAACCCCTGGCCAATTTCCTCCCCTCTCCTCTATCCCAAATCATCCTCCTTGCTATTTTGTGTTTGTAAGACATTAGAGGAGTGACAATTGTGACTCTATAAGCTCCAAGACAACAAGATCAACAAGGAATTCAAAGGTATGATTCTAGATCTGTTTTAACATTGTTCTTATTCCTAAATAGTCATTAGAAGTATTGGATTCAAAGCATGTTTAATTAGAAAGCCTAGATCCAAGCATTAGGGTTTTGTATGCGCACATAGGATAGTTCTTATGGTTAAAACCCATCAGTGGTATCAGAGCCTAGTTTGGTTTTCATTAAATTGTTGCTTAATTGTATGAAACTAAACTGCAAAATTCGATTTTTGTGTTTCTGAGTCATGGACTCGGCGAGTTCCATAGTGGACTCGGCGAGTTGGCCTGACTTGGCAAGTCCATTGGTGCACTCGGCGAGTCCAAGCGTCAGGAATGGCCACATTCGAGATTTCTTCATGATTATCTTATGGAAACTTACCTTAATCATATTAGATCAACCCTAATCCGATTTTTTGATATATATGACTATAATCTTGATCTAATTAATGATATTTATCAACTAATAAAATATTTAATATCCTTATATGATAATTAATTAATTATTTTGATTATTTTGGTAATTATCTTGAAAGAAATCTTGAATAAATCAAATATAGATAATTAGGAAATTAATTGTTAATTGAAATTATTTGTTATTTGATCCTTCATGTTTTAAATGTTTAAAACTTGTCCTCAAGTTTTGAAATTTATATTTTGTGATTAAAACTTTTAATTTAGACAATTTAAATATCGAACCCTAGATTTTAAAAGATTTAAAATACAACCTATACTAATATAATATTACAAGAATAATATATATATATATATATATATATATATATATATATATATATATATATATAACTAAAATGCTAGTCTTACCGTTAGTAGGCCTCATTCACGAAGCCGATCTATAAGGTGGGTATAAGGTTGCGGCCTATAAAATGGCGCTTAATGGGTGTACACTCACACCCACCGCTTGCTTGATTGGTGGAGGGTCGTTAGCCGAACGGGTAGGATAGGGCAACCTCATCCTCTCATTAAAAGTATAATAAGTAATACAAAGTAACTACACATTTTTTAAAATTTCCCAATCTTAGTTACTTTAGGAAAAGTGAATTGATGCAATCCCATGAAATTACACTTTGCACCCTTGCTAAGAAGTTAGTGGAGCGTGTGTGGTTTACCGGCACACTAATTGGTTCTAAGCAAAGGTGGCAAAGGGTGATTCATTGTTTATCATAGTTCGATGGAGCGTGTGTGGTTTACCGGCACATCGAATAGGTGATCGTTACAATGAAGGCACCATGTGAATTTGCATGGTAATTCACACCCGCTTTGTGATCCTCGGCATCCCAGTCACAAACAAGAGGGGCATATCGAGATTTAAACATGCCATTGAATAGTTTCAATGAATCTCATCCGAACCTAGGAATTCTCAAAAAAAACACTTAGGACTAATAGTTTAGGTTTTTGTGATGGAGAATTAGTGAATCGTCATTCACTTACCTTCAATTTATTTGCATGTTAGATTACGGCATCCCTTTTCTAATATGTAAATGTTATTGTTGGATCCTAGCCCTAATTTTCTTATTGGGTGATAATTAGGGATTCTTATTCTAATCTATCTTTGTCCTTTTTCTAATAATAGAAGTTAAACGCTAACAACGCTGCTGCTAGTTCTTTCACGTTGATGAGCCTTTGCCAAAAGGTCACCTTCGATGGAACGAACTTTAGCGAATGGAGAAGATACATTCGCACCATTGCTCGCTATGAGGACAAGGAATATGTCCTTGATGAGAAGCTCGAGAAAATCAACCCTGAAATCGCTACTCCGGCCGAAATCACCGCTTTTGAGACTCATGAGCGAGATGCAACGAAGGTACATTGCATCATGATCGCTACCATGAACTCCGAATTCCAAAAGTCCTACGAGGACATGTACCCGTACGAAATGCACCAAGACTTATTGGAGAGGTACCACCAGAACGTGAGACAAGAGCGTTACTAGATTTTCACTAACATGATTTCCGCTAAGATGGGTCATGGAGAATCTCTTACCGTGCACTTGCAAAAGATGCAAAGGTATGTCGACCGCCTTCGCAAGTTAAATGTTGACTTTGGGGAAGACTTGGCGATCGACATGGTGCTTCACTCTTTGCCTCCGATGTACAACCAATTTAGGATGACCTACCACATGAACAAAGAAGAGGTCACCCTAAGCAACCTCATCCTCTCATTAAAAGTATAATATGTAATACAAAGTAACTACACATATTTTAAAAATCTCCCAATCTTAGTTACTTTAGGAAAAGTGAATTGATGCAATCCCATGAAATTACACTTTGCACCCTTGCTAAGAAGTTAGTGGAGCGTGTGTGGTTTACCGGCACACTAATTGGTTCTAAGCAAAGGTGTAAAGGGTGATTCATTGTTTATCATAGTTCGATGGAGCGTGTGTGGTTTACCGGCACATCGAATAGGTGATCATTACAATGAAGGTACCATGTGAATTTGCTTGGTAATTCACACCCGCTTTGTGATCCTCGGTATCCCAGTCATAAACAAGAGGGGCATATCGAGATTTAAACATGCCATTGAATAGTTTCAATGAATCTCATCCGAACCTAGGAATTCTCAATACATTTAGGACTCACAGTTAGTTTTATGGAGGAGAATTAGTGAATCGTCATTCACTTACCTTCAATTTATTTGCATGTTAGATTACGGCATCCCTTTTCTAATACGTAAATGTTGTTGTTGGATCCTAGCCCTAAGTTTTCTTATTGGGTGATAATTACGGATTCATATTCTAATCTATCTTTGTCCTTTCTATTTGTAGATGTCGAACGCAAACAATGTTGCTGCTAGTTCTTTCACATTGATGAGCCTTTGCCAAAAGGTCACCTTCGATGGAACGAACTTTAGCGAATGGATAAGATACATTCGCACCATTGCTCGCTATGAGGATAAGGAGTATGTCCTCGATGAGAAGCTCGAGAAAATCAACCCTGAAATCGCTACTCCGGCTGAAATTACCGCTTTTGAAACTCATGAGCGAGATGCAACCAAGGTACACTGCATCATGATAGCCACCATGAACTCCGAATTCCAAAAGTACTACGAGGACATGTACCCATACGATATGCATCAAGACTTATTGGAGAGATACCACCAGAACGCGAGACAAGAGCATTATGAGATTTTCACTAACATGATTTCCGCTAAGATGGGTCATGGAGAATCTCTTACCGTGCACCTGCAAAAGATGCAAAGGTATGTCGACCGCCTTCGCAAGTTAAATGTTGACTTTGTGGAAGACTTGGCAATCGACATGGTGCTTCACTCTTTGCCTCCGATGCACAATCAATTTAGGATGACCTACC
Organism: Lactuca sativa; assembly: GCF_002870075.4. Taxonomy (NCBI): domain Eukaryota; kingdom Viridiplantae; phylum Streptophyta; class Magnoliopsida; order Asterales; family Asteraceae; genus Lactuca; species Lactuca sativa. Next base: position 54,033,700 of record NC_056625.2, read on the forward strand.
ACATGAACAAAGAGGAGGTTACCCTAAGCAAACTCCAAGGTCTCTTGAGGGTCGCTGAGAGCAACTTCAAAGACAAGTCTGTTGCACCAACTCCCAATCCACCCGCTGCTCCTGTCTTGGCTATTGGTCAAGGAAAGGGAAAGAAGAGGAAGGCTTCGTCGAAGAACTATCGCAAGGTTAAACCCCGAGACGGTGCCTCTTCTAGTGGGACCAAAGTTGATCCCGCTAAGCCCTGCCCTAACCCGAAGGAGGCAGAGTGCCACCACTTCCACAAGATAGGACATTGGAAGAGAAGCTGCCCTGAGTACCTGCAAGCTATCAAGGAAGGAAAGATCAAGCCATCTTTTGCAGGTATATACACAATTGAATCTAACGATTCTAATCATGCTATTTCTTGGGTTCTTGATACTGGTTGTGGTAACCACATTTGTTCTAATGTGCATGCACTAAGAAGAAGTAGGGATGAGGAACAAGGAAGGATCAATCTAATCATGGGGAACATAAGATCGTCGCCTGTGACCAAGATTGGAGTGTATTCTTTAGTGCTTAGGAATAATTTATGTTTAGATTTGAACAATTGTTGCTATTCGCCAGAAATAGCTAGAAACATCATTTCATTTCATGGTTTATATAGACAAGGTTTTAGATTCTCTTTTAATAATGAGAATGGTTCTATTTTGGCTTATCTAAATGGTGTCTTTTACTTTGAAGCTATACCATGTAATGGAATTTATGAAACTGTTATGATTGTTGATAACTTAGGAAATGATGTTTTGAATATAGATTCTTCCACTAGTATGGATAAAGATTCCTTGTGGCATTGTCGTCTTGGACATGTCAACAAGAAACCCATAGCCCAACTCTGAAAGGATGGAGTGTTGGAGTCATTCGACCTTAGGGAAGATGACACATGCGAGTCTTGTTTACTTGGAAAGATGACTAAGTCACCCTTCACGAGTACGTGTGAAAGGGGGGAGGGTCTATTGGACTTAATACATACCGATCTATGTGGACCGTTTAGATCAACCACGAAGGATGGGAACCGCTTCTACGTGACTTTTACTGATGATTATAGTAGATATGGGTATATCTATTTAATCAAGCAAAAGTCAGAAACCTTTGGAAAGTTCAAAGAGTTCAAGAATGAATTGGAGAATCAATTGGGCAGGAAAATCAAGATGCTTCGATCCGATCGAGGAGGAGAGTACCTAAGTTTTGAATTCCACGATTATCTCAAGGAGTGTGGAATAGTTTCGCAATTGACGCCTCTTAGGACACCGCAGTTGAATGGTGTGACAGAAAGGCGTAATCGAACCTTATTGGATATGGTTCGCTCTATGATGAGTTGTGCTTCACTACCTATCTCTTTTTGGGGGTATGCCTTAGAGACTGCCGCCCATATCCTTAACCGAGTCCCTACTAAGAAGGTTGCCAAAACACCTCATGAGATGTGGACAGGGATAGCTCCTTCGTTGGCACATATCAAGGTTAGCGGTTGCGAGGCTTTCGTAAGACGAGATACTCACTACAAGCTCGAACCTCGAAGTGAGCGATGTATTTTCATCGGCTACCCGCAGACATCCTTTGGAGATCTCTTCTATAGACCGAAGGACAATGTTGTCTTCGTTGCGAGGAGAGGAGTTTTCCGAGAGCGAGAACTCATAAGCCAAGGAGACAGTGGGAGGCAAATCGAGCTTGAAGAGATTCAAGAATCGATAGATGAAGGAACCTCTACCGCTGGCACTCAACCCGAGGAGGAAACTCCGGTTGAACCGATTGACGAATCCTTACCTCTTAGACGTTCCGATAGAGTTAGAGTTCATCCCCAGTTTTATGGCCTTCATATTACTACCGAAGGGGACACGTATATTAGTGATAGTACACTAATAAATCTTGATGAACCTAATAGCTATAAGGAAGCCATGGTAGGCCCGGAGTCTGCAAAATGGAAAGAGGCAATGGATAGCGAGATCCAATCCATGTATGATAACCAAGTTTGGAATTTGGTTGATTATGTGCCAGGACGTAAGACCGTTGGGTGCAAATGGATCTTCAAGAAGAAGACCGACGTGGATGGAAACGTACACACATATAAAGCGCGATTGGTTGCGAAGGGCTTTACTCAAACTCCCGGAGTTGACTATGATGAGACCTTCTCACCAGTTGCGAAGATTAAATCTATTAGAGTGATGCTAGCTATTGCCGCATTTCATGATTATGAGATTTGGCAAATGGATGTCAAGACCGTTTTCCTTAACGAAAAGTTGGCTAAGGATGTTTACATGGCTCAGCCAAAGGGGTTTGTGGATCCGAAGCATCCAAATAGAGTGTGTAAGCTTGAGAAGTCCATTTATGGACTTAAGCAAGCGTCTCGCAGATGGAATCTTTGCTTCAATGAGAAAGTCAAAGAGTTTGGATTTGTACGAAGCGAAGACGAGTCTTGTGTATATGTCAAAGCCAGTGGGAGTATAGTAAGCTTCCTCGTTCTATATGTCGATGACATATTACTCATAGGAAACGACATCCCGACTCTGCAGGAAGTTAAGTCCTGGCTCGGGAAGTGCTTCGCTATGAAGGACCTCGGAGAGGCTTCTTACATTTTGGGAATAAGGATAGTGAGAGAAAGAAGTAAGAGACTAATTGGACTTAGTCAGAACACTTACTTAGAGAAGGTACTAAAACGTTTTAGTATGGAAAACTCGAAGAAGGGAGAATTACCGATACAAAGTAATACCAAGTTGAGTAAGACTCAAAGTCCTAGTACCGAAGCTGTGATAGCAGAAATGAGCCGAGTACCATACGCTTCCGCAGTTGGCTCAATCATGTACGCTATGACTTGTACTCGCCCTGATGTAGCCTTCTCTTTGAGCATGGTTAGCAGATATCAAGGGAATCCTGGCAGAGCACATTGGATTGCAGTGAAGAATATCCTTAAGTACCTTCGGAGGACAAAGGAATGGTTCTTAGTGATGGGTTATGGTCATAAGACATCGTATGTGCTCATACAAACCCTAATGCTTGGATCTAGGTTTCTCTATTGTACATGCTTTGAATCCAAGACTATAAACCCTAATTCTAGTATATGGAAATCGATATTAACATATAATTAGGTTTATGATATTACCTTGATTGTTATGTAGCAATAACAATCCCAATTCCTCCTTGAATTGACTTTGGAAGGCTTAGAGTCACAAGTGTCACTCCTCTAATGGCTTACAAACACCAAGAGCAAATGGAGAAGGTATAAGGAGAGAGGAGAGGTATAAGATTTCGTCCTTAGATGCTCTAGGGATCAAGTGTACGAAATCCTAAGGCCTTAGGGGTCTTTTTATAGGGTTGGGATTAGGGTTTCAGTCCTTATCCTTATCTAGTTACTTGCCCATCAAGCAACCATAAGATAAGCCTTGAAAATCCCTATCTCTTGGACCTTGGACGATTTTAAGGATATCCTTATCCTTGAATTCGTCCATCCTTTAACAAGGATAACCATTGCCCTATTTTGCAACTATCACATAATTACAATTCAGCCCCTCTAGTTTAATTAATTACATTTGATCACAAAATTAATTCTTAATTAATTATTGACCAATATTAATTAAACAAATATGATTTCTCCTTTAAGATATTACTCTTATAACATATTAATAAATCATAATAACCTCTCTCTTTATTTATTTCTCCAATCAAGTTGCTTTGGTGAAGGCAACCCAAAAGGACCATGCACCATCAGGTCAAGTACATACCAAAATCGTTATGGACTTAGACACCAATCCAACACTTAGTCCTCGGAGGGAGTGATGACTTGAAGGTGCGAGGGTATAGTGACGCCAGTTTTCAGACCGACAGGGACAGCTACCGTTCGCAGTCGGGATGGGTCTTTACCCTGAATGGAGGAGCAGTGACATGGAAGAGTTCCAAGCAGGAAACCGTAGCTGATTCAATGTGCGAATCAGAGTACATTGCAGCGAGCGAAGTGTTGAAGGAGGAAATATGGCTGAAGAACTTCATCGGTGATCTTGGAGTTGTACCTGCCATAAAGGAGCCCATGGAGATTTTCTGTGATAACGAAGGAGCGGTTGCCTTGACCAAGGAACCAAGGGATCATGGTAGATCAAGACATATCGACAGAAAATATCACTTCATTAGACATCGTGTAAAAGAAGGACAACTTGTAGTAAAGAGGATATCATCAGAAGATAACCCAGCAGATCCGCTTACGAAGGGACTGAGTAGGGTTAAGCACTTGCAGCATGCTAGGAGTATTGGGCTGAAGGATGATATTAGCATAGATTAGATAGTATTAGAAACGTGTAATAGATAAATGTAATTAACATTTAATGATTAAATAAAGGAGTTTTATTTATGAGTAATGTTACTATCTTATGTTAATTGTTTAACTATTGTTTCATTTTGCATGTTTTGACTTCCAGAATAATTGAGCTTATTAGGAATAATTGAATTATTCGAATTGTCCACAATCGTTCATATGTTGGAAGTAGATATGAATGAAGATTGTCATGAATTGGTGTGTAGATTGTCTAAATGGTGTTAGACATAGGAAAGGGTTGCTGCAATGTTCATGAGTGCTTATGAACTAGTTTTGAGCATTGGAACAAACCCACGCTTGCTGGAATCACCTTATGGAATATGATATAAAAGGGTGATCGCAAGACGATAATATCATATAGTCTTAAAACCTAGATATATGGTTTGTTATTTGTTAATTGATTGTACATTCATAATGCGAAAACGCATCAGTAACTCGGTGTTATAAAACGCATTGTTGTGTATAGTTGGTTAATGAATAAGTAAATGCATATAAGTCGAAGTTTATCTGTAACTTTTATCTAAGAAGGTAAAAGCGATATCTCGGCCGCTCGATGATTTGATTTGACTTATGTGCCGGGACCGGTCAGAACTGAATTGATGTGTTCGATTAAGTTCTATGTCAAATAAATCAGAGATAGAGAAACCTAAATGCTTGACTAAACATTCCATAGGATTGTCAGCATGATATCTAACAGAGGACTGTACGATCCCTTATCTAAAGGAGAAGATTGATTAGATCAGAGTTTGACAGCGTCTTTGAGAGCTACGATTGCAAATCGAGTTGTACTTGTGCATATAGTTACTAGACTTATCCAAGTGGGAGACTGTTGGCATAGTGTCTAAGGTTGCAACTATATTAGGCAAGTATTTGATCCGGTTGTGCATGGTCCTTTTGGGTTGCCTTCACCATAGCAACTTGATAGGATGATTTATTAAGAGAGAGTAAATATTATTAGTATATTATGAGAATAATATAAAGAATAATATATTGTTATTTGATTAATATAAGTCATAGAATCAATTGGAATTAATTTGGTGACTTAAAGAGATTAATTAAATAAGAGGGTATAAACTGTCAATTGTTTTATATTTAAACTTTAGACTGTAAATCCATATAGATATGTATTGGACGGATTCTAGAAGCTTGGGATGGCTTCAAATCGTCCAAGGGGTTATCTAAGGAATGGATTTGGATAGCTTTAAGCGAAGATTATCCAATTAGGGTTTAGGTTGTAACCCTTAAGGAGTCTGCAAGTATAAATAGACCCTATGGCATAAGGAAATCGACACTTGATCTAAAGTATAGAACCCCTGGCTGATTTCCTCCCCTCTCCTCTCTCCCAAATCATCCTCCTTGCTATTTGGTTTTTGTAAGCCATTAGAGGAGTGACAAGTGTGACTCTATAAGCTCCAAGACAACAAGATCAACAAGGAATTCAAAGGTATGATTCTAGATCTGTTTTAACATTGTTCTTATTCCTAGATAGTCATTAGAAGTCTTGGATTCAAAGCATGTTTAATTAGAAAGCCTAGATCCAAGCATTAGGGTTTTGCATGCGCACATAGGAAAGTTCTTATGGCTAAAACCCATCAGATACAAGTTAAAACCCCAAAATGTATTTGAAACTTAACTTGACAGCTTACAAAAGAAAAGTTGTGACCTGTTCACGAACTATTTTACCCAACTTAAACTTCATATTTTTCAAAACTGTTCAATATGAAAATAGTTCAGTTTCATACCTTTAAAATGAATACTTGCTCATCTCCATACAATGTTTCTACAATTTATAGTGATTTTTACAAAACTTCCTATCACAGTAGAAACGAAATTGGACCAAGTTGTGAAAATGAACATTTTCACACTGGTTTAAGACCACCAAAAATTATGAGAACAATTATGAACATATTAGACTCTTTTTCCAAACTCTCTGAGTTTATGGATTTAGTTTTCAACTTACGATAATTTTTCTATAAATAATCAAAAACATTTGACAGTTAAGAGTTAAATTGTTAAAACATGTTAAAGAGTTATTCACACCATGTAACATGCTGACCAAGGTGTGAAAGATTTTATACTTAGCATTTTCAATGTCATTTTATTGAAATACGAGGTCATTCCTAACAAGGTTTCATTTACAACATAAAACATTTTGATAAAACTATAATAGGTATAGTTTGGACACCTTAAAAAATAATACTATCGATTTACAAAGCGAGTATTTTATCTCAAACTACGTGAACATGTTAATGTATAAATTTGTGAGACATTCATCTTCGGAGTACTCTTTAGTACTACAAAAAAGTCCTGTAGTTATAGCCAGAATCTCTTGTAGGGAGAGCTTGATAGTTGTATATAGATCTATATTGGGTTTGACAACCCACATTGAGCTGCTTGCAACAGCTAGACTGGTAGGTCTAGGGTGACAAGTGTAATAAGATTCTGACGGTTGAAGAACGTCGAGTACGAGGTCTTCGAGTCATAGTATGGTTATAACAACTCACATGGAAAATTAACAAACACGCCGTTCACGGGAATTTAAGGATTTCACAAAAAGGAGTTTTATTTACATATAAAACCACATATAAGTATGATGATTTGCTTACATATACTAAGTCTTGGTTCAATTAAGACTACAATAAACCTTTTAGAAAATATTGGATTTTATGGAAACAAACTTGTAACAAACTTCAAGGAAAAAATGCATTTTTCATTCATAAATTCCTTATGAACTCACCAGCTTTAATGCTGATACTCTATCAAAAACAACTTGTATTCTTTGGTAATCAGTAATACATGTAACAACAAGACTTTTTGAAGTCAATACACTAAGGCGTAGATTTCTTTTTAACTATTTTCACATCATATGTAATTTATTTGGAAACATGTATTTTGCAACAATGTAACCTTTTAAATTATATTTATGATGGTTGAGTTTACTTTATTCACTATGGTTATGATACTGAGCATGACGTCCTCTGCCCCCGAATGTTTCCACCGTTTCAGTTTGGGATGTGACAATCGCCCTCTCAGCAAACAACCTGGTGATCTCCGTCACCGAATCTGTGCCCTGATGTAGATCTAAAAACTATTGTGCTAGTCTCTCCCTCTCCACTTGTGGAACATAACGGGTACTGAACATGTCTCTAAACTGATCCCAAGAAATCGCAACTCGCTGCTCTTTAGTGTATGATCCGTTAACCAATCTCCACCAATCCTTCGCTCCGGACCGTAACAGGTTCAGAGCACGCCTCACCTCTGATCAGCAGGGCATGAACACATGAAGAAGGATCCTTCCACATCAGAAAACCATCTCATAGCGACGATCAGATCTTGAACCCCATCGATAGTAGGAGGCTTCGTGTTGTCGGAGTCCCGATACTGAAATGCCCAAAAAGCTCCTCCCCCTACTTCAGCTAAAGTCGGTTCCGCTGTAGTGGCAGCCATTTCAGCTAGGGTTGCGTAGTGCTCGTAAAAGTACTCAACCATGGAGGTCTTAATAGACCCGAACATCTCCGGTAACTGTGCCCAGAACAGAGTAGCCATCTCATCGTGCAGAATGTCACAAATCCTGGCATCCAACTCATCCGTCCTCATCTAACCAACAACCTCGGGCGATGCAGATCCATCCTGACCGCCAGCTCTTGACGCCGATCTTGATCCGGATCCAACCACAAAACGTCACATAACCACCATACAGAAAACATAACAAGGAAGATATCAGATAATCCGCATAATAACTAGGAAGCAACTCCCAACTAGCCCTAAGGATTATGACTTCCTTGATATGGGTATGGGTCCTGTGCTTTCAGTAGTACGGGCCCATACTACCTTCCACACCTACCCATATTTGTCTCAAGTATCATCATGACGCCCTAGTATACACATGCATGGTTTCCACTTAACCCTTGCTCCTAGTAAAGGCCCAATTGCTTCATAACTGCTCTACTGCCTCCTACAACTCACCCATCCATGAAACTTTCACTAACCTTGCATCACTAGTGTATACTAGCCATACATAACGCTGGACCCTATAGACTTTTGAATATCCAATCCTACCCTAAGCTCCCAATCAAACAAGAACAGAACATAAGGCCAAATCAAACATTCTCAGGCTATATATTCTTAATTATGTATAACTGTGATGCATACCTTGAGCAACTACAATAATGATGTCAATCTCATATACAGGAAACCCTAGGCTAGCAGGCATCATGTAATTAGGCAATTCTATCATGCAATTCCTAAAGATCCCTAGCCTAGTACTAGCATGTTGTTCTAACATATCATATAATCAAATAACTGCATGGTATTTTAGGGTCCAGTTACTGGCTCCGACTGACGTACACATCACATCCCTTTTCTTTATTTTGAAATTAATCTGAAAGTTATTTAGAATATACTTTCCCTGATTTGAGACTGGATTCAAATGAGTGTTCCTCCAATTCACTCAAACCAAGGCTCTGATACCAACTTGTAACAACCCACAATTTTACTAAAAATTTAAACTTTTCAAAACCAATCCGAGTAATAAAAAATTATCCAAACATCGACATAGTTCACAAATTGTTTCAAATGATTTCATATGAGAGTTCCCAAAAATCCAAAATCATAAAAATGTGAGGATGTGTGCGTCACGCCTTCGCCTTGCCATGGTCACCTGAAGTACCTGAAGCAAAATCTATAAATGTAAGCTCGAAGGCTTATTGAGTTACCCCCAAAATACCAATATATACCACCCAGCAAAATAATAACAAACATGTAAAATGGGCCTTCAGCATGACTGGACCGCCTCCTTAGGGCCTACAGCCTATCTGGACTGCTCCCGAGCATTCGACATGACTGGACTGCCTTGCAGGGCCTACAGCCTATCCGGACCGCTCGCCGGGCCTTCAGCCCGACTGGACCACCTCCTCAGGGCCTACAGCCTATCCGGACCGCCCCTGGTATGTTCGCCTACAACAAGAAGCAGGACCGCCTCAACCCAACCTTCAAACAAACAATCATGTACACATGGATCATAAAAACAATAACATACATATAACAATCAACCGATCTAACAGATCACAAGCATAGTAATGGTCCTATGACCAGGACAATGACCTAACCAGGCTACTAAGCATAAGCATACCACCATCCTAACTACCAGGATGTCATCAATAAACATATCATGTTATAATCCAAATATACATATATATATATATATATATATATATATATATATAAAGGGTCGGCCTTGGAGCCTTAGACCTTGTTGATATAGTGAGGATAACTCACCTCGCAAGTAGGGCAGAACTGAACTGGGAGTCTCCCGCCGCTATATCACCGAACACCCTGATGAACACTAATTCAATAATTGGGCTCTCCCAAAATTGCCAAATGGTCAATATTGTGCATTTTCCGAATTTGGGCTTAAGGCCCAAGATCAATTCACTTAACCCAAGTCCATATGCATAAGTCCAATAATTGCCCAATTTTCCTAATTGGGCCAACTTCCTAATTGGGCCTTACCATGGAATTCTTTATCAAAATGGGGCCTACTTCAAATAATCAGGCCCAACAAGGCCCAAGTCCAAAAGTCTAACAGCGGCCCAAACCAAATCCAACGAGTCAAAAGTCCAACTGAGGACATACGCGAGGCGTACTCCTCCAGTACGCTGGGCGTACACCTGCCCTATGTTGACCGCCATCGGGGTGGTTGACCCCGTACGTCGGGCGTACAGAAACTATGCGGGGCGTACGCGGGGTTCCACCAAAACCCTAATAAGTGCTTAATGGCTTAAGCACTTAAGCCCAACTTCTAGATCCATCGACCAAAAGTGCCATTGAACCATAAAGTTTCGAACTTTATCACTTTGGACGTCCAAAAAGTTCTTAACACATGGTCGTAATCCATTAATACCTTCCTACTTCATGCATGAGACAAATCTAGCTATTGGGACCTCATTTTTATCACTTAGGACATCTCCTAGGGCCTGAAAGGACAACCCAATTCGTCCAAGAGATTATATGCACCATTTTGGGACTTTTGGGACAAGAAAGCTTCCATAAAACAAAAACAACTAGATCTATAACACACAAGCATAGAGTTCCAAGCTTTTTACCTTCTGGAGCTTCTTGGACACAACACAACTTTAGATCTATAGCCTTGCTCTCCTTCTTCAGCTCCCTTGAGCAATGACTTCACCTTCAAAGGTTAAAAATGCACACCAACTCACACTTCTCACACAAATTTAGGGTATGGAACGTTTTTCTAGGATATGGAGGCTGAGGATAAACAGAGGAATGAGCTATAAGGTTGTATATATAGTCCCCAACCCTAAATATTAGGGTTTTGTCCGGACACAAGTACGCCCAGCATACATGAGTGTACACCTAGTGTACTAGGGCGCGCCTAGTACACTCAGCATACTCTTATGTACGCTCAGCGTACCCCTACCTGACTCAAAGTGGCTACTTTAGTTGTCATACTTCTCATGGCCCAACTCAACCAACTCTAGGGACTTTAAATGGGCAACTTATAGAAGATGAAGGATTCAAATATACCTGCGAAATTCAGGATGTTACAGAATGCTCAAAACCCATCATGTGCACCATAGGATGTTGTAGTATACAAAACCCAACAACCTCAACCCAACCCCAAATCAAACAAACATATGCACATAAGTAGGATATCGACGTAACGAGTCACTAACTTAGCATTATCCTATATATTAGGTTACTGACCTACCAGGTGACTAAGCATATCATCATCCTGACTACCACGATGCATATCAATAAGCATATCAACCCAGATACAAAAGCGAAAGGGCCAACATTGGTACCTTAGACCCTGTTGATATAGTGAGAGGAACTCACCTCACAAGTAGCTTGGAGTAATAATGTCAAACTCCTCCAAATACAGTAACACCTACATCCACCAATGACCCACTTCCATAAATTCGCAAATTACTAAAATACCCTCAGAATTCAAACTGGTTAACCCTTGGTCTAAATCAAAGTCAACGATCAAGGTCAACAGTCCATTTTGACCCAACTCGTCGAGTGTAGCTCACTAACTCGTCGAGTCCTTCCAGAACTCGAGAAAATGTGATAAACCTAGTTGAATCGTCGAGTTCCCAACCAACTTGTCGAGTCATGCGATGTCCAAATGTCGGTAAAAACCCTAACTAACTCATCGAGTCTTCTCACTGACTCGCCGAGTCTATGCTAAACTAATACATGCAATCTTCATCCAACTCGTCGAGTTGGCCATGAAACCCATCGAGTCCATTCAGTCCATTACTTATTAAGACATTTTTAAGCTACCCCAAAGCTCCAAATTGTAGATCTAACCTCCTAGGGCACAGTTTCCATGTAAAGTTGCGAACTTTACGTACATGTAAGGTCCTAAATGCCAAAACCAAGCTAATGGAGGGGTTTTAGTGAAAGATAAGGGCCAATGCTTGATAAGTCCAATGACTTTATAACTCTATGGACTTAGAGGAGTCCATATCTGAAGTTACAACTCCAGATCTTACAGAACATCCGAAATGATCCAAAAATATACTAAAAATGGCCTTAAACCGAAAAAAAGAGGATCTAATGCTAGAATGATCAACGTAACAGCTTGTTACCTTCAAATGGATGCCCAAACATTGTAGATGCTGGATCTACAAGCTCCTTCCTGTTCCAAGCTTCTTAACGTTCAAACTTCTTCAACAAAATGCACCAAAAACACTCTTTTAGTCTCACAAGCACAAGGAAACAGCAAATAACGGCAAGGGTTTCTTCTCTCTGTATTGAAGTGGTAAGGTAGTCCACAAGAGGCAGATTAAGTCCTTTATATAGGGTGCAAACCCTAAAAATTAGGGTTTCATTTTCTAGCTCTTGTTCGTCGACTCAGGGTCCTCTAACTCGTCAAGTAGACCTCATAAATCACACGACATGATCTGCTTCTACACAATGATTTGGGGGCAACCAACTCGTCAAGTACGTCTAAGACTATGAATTTAAGCTTTTAAATTTTATACCTTGGAGTTGGGGTCTTACACCGGCCAATGATACCGAACAACTCCTCCAGTAGGATCTGAGAAACCTCCGGGACAATCCATTCACGAAGTCCTGCATCGTCTGCGCCGATTTCAGAGGACTCTGCTTCTCTTCTAGACATCGACACCCTGTAAAAAAAGACCAAATCGTCATCTCAAAATCACCGGCTTCTCGGGTTAATCACAACTTTCCTTTACTCGAGTATGGATCCTCTTCTTCAAGTAGTACGGACCCATACTACCTTCCACATCTATCCATAATTTCCTCAAGAATCGCGTGATTCTTCCATGTCACTTTTTACTTATACAATAATCTCCTCAAGATAAGATTCATGGAACTAAATTTCTTCCTAGGTTTTCCTAAGGTAATATCCACACCACTCTCCGCCATCATATACAGAAGGAATTCCCACTAACTTCCTCTAACTAGCTCATGAATACAATTACATATCACTAAAAGTAGATAATTTTTCGAATGAAAGGTCTTACATTACAACGGTTGGACTCAGACCAGAGCTGCAGAATAGATTTAAAACCTAACCTTATAAAATTATTTAGTTCCTATAATATGTAACTTAGCATATTTTATTACTAGTTAGCTGACGCTAGTGAGAACTCCTAAAAAGCACAAAGCTAGCAACATTCGATCATCAAGTCATCAGAACCAGGCATCACCTAATAAGTCCATCCTATCACTAACTGATCCATACTAGCAACAAAGACTACTAGCTCATACAGTAGGCATATAGAGGCATCTCTCCTATCATTCTATCATGAAAAAAGTGAGCATATCTTTAGCCCAAGCGAGCATGTGATTCATAGATTCCCAAATCAAATCATATCAGATAACATGTGTGGGGATTTTAGGAAAACTTACTTGAGCTCGGCTGATTGCATGCACCACACCCTTTATTTTCCTTAAAAAATGTCTTTTCTTAAATATATATATTTCTTTTTGGAAAACTTTACCATATCCTCAGTTTGAGTTCAGACACACCTGAGAGTATATCTGAATCCCTCAAACTAAGGCTCTGTTACCGACTTCAAACGTCCCAAAATTAAGACCCAAAAAATTTCATTTTTAAATTAATTAAACCAGTATACCAAAAAACATCGTCATACAATTCCAGATAAACAAATGTATCAATCATCATGACATATCAAGGTAAATCAAGAAAATATGGAACAAGGTAGCGTGTGCCCTGCAATCATCTCGAAGCCATTCCCTTTGGAACTGGAAATACCTAAAACATAATTTAAAAACCGTAAGCACAAAGCTTAGTGAGTTCCCAAAAATACCACACACCATACATAATAAACACATAATGGGCCCAACCTGTCATCGGGCCACGTCCGACATCGTTCCTTGCCTAACATCGAACCCCGCTTGGTACACTAATCGGGCCTCGCCCAATATACATATGACATACATAAAAATAAACACATACACATGTACTAATCATAAAGACACATAACATACAAAATGGTCATCGGGACACGCTCGGTAAGCATACAAGTACATAACAAATGCAAGAGTCACACACACATTTAGCACCCTAACATAGCATAATCATGGGTCGGAATTGGTGCCTTCGACCTGTTAGTGAGAAAACTCACCTCGAGCTACTGAATCACACTGATAAATCCTTGGTTGCTGGTCAGACAAAACCCTAAGCTATCAATATCAAATAACATTCAATTAATTATTGGAATCCAATACATAACTATTAGACCATAATTAGGGTAACTGAGCATTCTAACTCTTACCTAGTTTGGCAAAAGACTTAGGGCCAAACTTTGTAAGTCCCAAATTTGCATGATGTATCAATCAGATCCAATTGATGGTGCGGAATCCCAATCAATTGGATGATGCAAGATCAAATGGAAAATAAGGAGAAGAAGAATAAGATGCATCTTCAATGTTTATATGATTAGAATGATACTCCAACATACAAGATCCAAAACACACACTAGTTCTTCTCTCTAACTTTTTCTCTCTAACACATGATATGAATGAATGCTCCTCTCTAGCCGTGGACACTTATGACTCCACTAAGACTATATATATATATATATATATATATATATATATATATATATATATATATATATATATATATATATAAGGACCGAAGGCTAAGCCCAAAAAACAAGGCCTAGACCGAAAACCCATTATTTGACCGAAAACACGTTCACAGCCGTAAACAGGTTCATGGTTGTGAACACCCATACACCTGTAAACACCAGGTTGTTTATAGTGCTAGACTAAGATATATAGTGTCCTAGAAAAGTAAAGTATAAACCATATTTTTGACCCAACAATCTCCCCCTTGCTTTATAGCTTTCTGTTCTTTGACCCAACAAATTCCCCTTACGAATGTAGCTGGCTTTTCTTATCAATCTACATTTAGAGCTTGGCTTCAACGTTAATCTTCAATTTCCTCACAAATTCAAGATGAACAACTGAATCTTCTATTTGAATGAATTCATCTTGAACGGATGGGCATTTCGTCAGAATTTGGCTTTGAACGAACGTTGGGTGAGGAGGCTTCATGTAGAGATTCTTGAAAAATGGCGCTTTCAGCTTGAGAATCTTCAGAGAGAATAGAGAACGAACTTTTTGGATCACTTCAGCAGGTACATAGATAACAACAAATTGATTGAGGAGGCTTCATTGTAATTCTTCACATAATCTTGAAGTCAGCTTCACCTTGCTTCTGGGGTTGAAAAATTTTGTGTTGAAAAATGATCTTCACTTCTAGTTCCTTCGTATGAATGTTCTTGAATGATCTCCGTTTCACCTTGAAAAAGAAAAGTGACTAAAAAGTCGTTGTGGATCACAAAAAGAATCATAAAGATCCTTCTCACCATAGTTGTTCAAGGATGATTCTTTGGCTCAGAGAGAGACTTCTCGCAGTATCTATGTGAATTCGGAGGAACGCACTGCGATTTGTTAAGTATCAGAGAACTACTCGTGGCTAGTTTTGATTTTAGCTCCTGTATATCCTTAATCATAGATCTTAATATTTTTTATCAAGTTAACGAGTTAACTTGGCCCTTGGCGAGATGTTCAACGATGCCTATTTCCCTATTGGGTGAATCACCCTCGTGCCGTGACAGTTCTTATGTAAAGAAAGATGACAAGACCAATCTAACAATTTATACGGTTTCAGACATTCAATTCCATAGATACGACAGTTCTTAAAAAGAAACTGCATGACTGGTATTTTGTATAATGTTACACCAGGTATGAGCCATTATTCATCAAATTAGAATTAAATGGTTTTGGATTTTGTGTTTCACTTAGAGTCATGGTGATAATGACATCTAAGATCATAAACACAGACTTTTTGGCAACCATCAACCGAGTTGTTTTATACTCGAACCTCAACGGGTACTCGTACGTGGAAGTGATTTAATGGAAAATTTTTAGATATGGGTGAAGAATGGTTGGGTGTTTCACATTGGTCATGTTGAAAATGACCTTCGATTATTAACATTTGATGCGAAGACTCCTATTAAGACTGATATATGTCTCAATATGATAGAGTCTATCACTCACATATGAATTTTCCATCAATTCCTTGTGAAAGTAGTGTGATGTGTAATGACGGGATAACTACAGTAAAGTCCCAATATTTTGGAAAATGTTTTGAAAAAGTCCCAAACTTTTATATTGATTAAAAAAGCCCAAAAAACCGGATAATTCCTTCAATTTAGTCACTTTTTAAGTTTTTAGTAGGTCACTCATGCCACATGGCGTGCCAATTGGACATATGCTGATGTGGGGTGCTGACATGGCATGCCACATCAGCAAGGTAATCTTGAATATGAAAAAATAATTTTTTTAGGAAAATGATATAGTGGGATTGGAACCCACAACCTCTAACACACAAACTAACAAACTTTCCACTAGGTTAGAAGACAAGCTATGCATTTACTCCTCAAAGCTTATATATAATGTATAAAAGTATAAGCCTTTAATACATTTATTATTATTATTATTATTATTATTATTATTAAAAACGTAAATAATTTTAATATTTTGTATATATATATATATATATATATACTTAATTTTAATATTTTGCAAAAATATATATTAAAAAATATGTAAAAAATATAAAAAAAAATACGTAAAAAAATTATGATTATACATTAAAAATACATAAATTCATATTTAAGTATACCTAAAAATACAAAATTTTCGAATCCCATTACCTCATTTTCCTTAAAAAAAACTCGATTTTTTCATATTTAAGATCTAACCATGCCACGTCAGCATCCCACATCAGCGTATGTCCAGTTGGCATGCCATGTGTCATGGATGACCTGCTGAAAAGGTTAAAAGGGACGATATTGAAGAAATTATTCGGTAAAAAGTTTGGGACTTTTTTAAAACTTTTTCTAAAATATTGGGACTTTACTATAGTTATATCGTGTAATGACCGTCAATTCTTTTCTACTTTTAGGTTTCTTCTCCTTGCTCATAATATTTCGATACAGTCTCCTTGACTCTCATCTTCTTCTGAATTCACTTTCCAAGACAAATGAAATTTTGAGATAAACATAAAAGTTAAAAGTAAACTTAGCACAATAAGAAATAAAAATAAAAGTAAAATACGCTCAAAAATAATATTTTTGGATTTTTGATTTTTCTAAAAAAGAAATAAAAACAGAAAGAAACATATTTTTGTATTTTTGAAATTTTATAATTTTTTTTTAATTCTCCCCCTAAATTTGGGCATATAAGAAAATATGTGCAAATTTAACCAAAAAAAAAGTAAAATACAAAATGTATTTTTTTTTAATTTTTGATTTTTCTAATTTTTTGATTTCTCCCCTAAGTTGAGCATAGGGAAGAAAGTGTCAAATTTGATGGTGTGGAATCACAATCAAGTTGATGATGCAAGATCAAAAGAAGAAGAAGAAGAAGAAGATGAAGAAGAAGAAGAAGAAGAAGAAGAAGAAGAAGAAGAAGAAGAGTTGAGAGATCTCCCCTATCATGTGCCTGAAACTACCGCTATCAACAAACCGAAGTCTGATGATATGCCGCCATACCTGCTCCAGCACAGACTAGATGATTAATTAGTCTTTGGACCCAGTCCATTTTGAAACTGGGTTGACCTTTGTCATTTGTGCAAGCTACTCTCTCCCATAACATATCCTGCTTATCACAAACAAAAGATGTAGAAATATTAAAATCATTAGAAGATTTTGGAGATTGAACCTTTGGTACACATCTTTAGTTGGGTTTAACCCATTTCTTGTTCAAGCAGATGGGTGCCTCGACATTTGATTTTGAACTTGAAGCCGATCTTCGAGATGAATTTGATCTAACTGATCTTGGTTTCACTAGAGCATCTCTTGGATGGGATTTCTTGGCCGTCATTCCCTTCTTATTCTTGGGATATGGATTCTTGGCCTTGGTAGTTGAATTCTTGTCCTTCGTGGCATTCTAATCTACATTGTTTGAACATGGCCTCGAAGGTTTTCTTTTGAAGTATCTCCCTCTTGGTGCATTCCGCCACCCTTGTGCATAGTAGGGAACATATGTGTGATTAGGACAATTTCTAGGAATGTGTCCAGGTGTTCCACAGTGAAAACATGTATTTTTCTTCACGTAGGAATTTTCTCTTCCTGCCCTTAGTGGCATGCCTTTTCCTTGTTTCTAGGTGTTCCCACATGCACACATACAACAAACCGACTGTTTCACTTATTCTGGTGACATGTATTTACCTACAGCAGGTTGGTTAGAAGAACCAGATTCATAGTTTAAGGAGTCATTAGTTTGACAATCAGTAGAATTTGCAGAACTAGAATTAGTTATGTTCTCATTGTCCTCATCTTCGACTGCTTTACATGCACAAGATGTAGAACCATTAGTATTTTTAATCTCAACACCCTCAGTTGGACCTGATTTTTCAGTCTTAACTGAAGCTGGTGCGGGGGTTTGGCCATACTGAGCATGTATATCTTCTTTGTTGATCTCACGAGGTGGGTTATAGTTGTCATTAAAGGGAGGAAGAACACTATGATACCGTAGACCCTTGTTTTGATTATCTTTGAATTTTAGTTGTTTTTCAATCATGGAAGCAACTACCTCACTTGATACATCAAACTTTTTAAAGTTAAATTCAACATCACTATATTTAGCTTTCAATGCATTAAGTTTAGCAGTTAATTCAGCAAGCTTTCTCTTAACATAGTTATAATTGTCACATTTATTGTTATATTCTTCTTGAAGTTTTCGGAAGTCCTTGATTTTGGCGTCTAGTTGTTCTTTTAGGGGTTTTTGGGCCTTCCTAATTGTATATCCTTCATATTTTAGGTCCTCATTTTCTCTTTTTAGCAAATCATTTTGTTCACGAAGAAATTTAATCGTAGCTTCACACGATTGACAACATGAAACTTCATTGACCGGAATGTTTGAAGAACTCATTGTTTTATAAAAATTGCCCTGTGACTTAAAACCTCAAAAGTCAAGCTTAAGAAGTCAAACTGAAAAGCTAAAAGTAAAAGATTTGAAGGTTAAATTAGAAAGTCAAAGGTCAAACATGAAAGTCAAAGTTAAATTTTTAAGGTCTAAAATCAAATATGATAGTCAAAAATTAAAAACCAGAATTTTGGGAAGAAAATGGAATTTTAAAATTCAAAAAAATGATTTTTGGGCTAAAAGTGTTAAAATTGCAAAACTGGAACCGAAATCCTCTTAATTATTTGTTGGTTGCGTTTGCAAGAGACCTGGGTTTGATCCTTGCAACCCCCCAAATCCTCTTAATTATTTGTTGTACACACAAGGATCGCACACGTGGGCTGATAAGAGGTTGCTGACCGTGGGCTGAACTCTCGTTGGGCCGAAGATCCGAGGGGATGGTAAACGAGGACTGGATGCAAACGAGACTGGACCGAACACGTGCGCGAACTCCAGACCGCAAACTCTCCTCGGTCGTAAACGACCGCAAACGAGATTTCGAGCATAAAAGCTTCTTCGGGCAGTAAACGCTTCTTTGGCTGTGAAAGCTTCTTCGGCCATGATCCCTTCTTCAGTACGGCCATAAACGCTTCTTCTGGCCTCAAACGCCTCTCATATTACGTCAAAAACAACATTGTTCACCCTTTTAAGCCTAAAACTCGATTAAAAACTCGTTTTTGTGAAAAACTTGAAGAAAAATCCCCCAATATTTCTTCAAAAACTATCCAAAAACGCAAAATCCTTCAAGAAAAAGTGCAAAAAACACTCCAGATCTTGCCAAAATGATTGATACAATCCAAGCTCTAATACCAACTGTAAGTCCCAAATTTGCTTGATGTATCAATCATATCCAATTAATGGTGGGGAATGCCAATCAATTGGACGATGCAAGATCAAATGGAGGAGAAGGAGAAGAAGAATAAGATGAATCTTGATGAATCTTCATTGTTTATATGATTAGAATGATACTCCAACATACAAGATCTAAAAACACACAATAGTTCTCTCTCTAACTTTCTCTCTCTAGCACATGATATGAATGAATGCACCTCTCTAGCCGTGCACACTTATGACTCCACTAACACTATATATATATATATATATATATATATATATATATATATATATATATATATATATATATATATATATATATATATATATAGCCCAAAAAACAAGGCCTTGACCGAGAAGCCATTATTTGACCGAAAACTTGTTCATGACCGTAAATAGGTTCACAGTCGTGAACACCCATACAGCCGTTAACACCAGGCTATTTACGGTCCTAGACTAAAAAATATAGTTGCCTACAAAAGTAAAGTAAAAACCATATTTTTGACCAAACAAACCTAAAATCCAAAAAGGCCTAAATACCAAATCATCATGACAACGGAGTATCGTCTCATATGTTCTTTGTTCATGACAACGTCTTTGAATCCACATAACTTCGGTGTCCAAATCCGGTTCATGAGATAACGAACTCCATCACCCTTGACTTTTAAGTTCATGTCCATTCACCTTAAGAATTCACCTGTCACATTCTCGGGTTTCAAGGCTTCCTGTTGAGCCTCTTTAATTTATGTAGACAGATGTGAATGGATGGTCATGGTCAGTGCTTTGACTCTACGACCTAAGTACGCGTTTCGACTAAGGGCATCAGCTACTACATTGGCTATGCCGGGATGATAACGAATTTTGCATTCGTAGTCATTTAGTAGTTCTACCCATTGTCGTTGTCTCATGTGAGCTCCTTCTAGTTGAATATGTGTTGAAGGCTGTTTTTGTTTGTGAAAATAGTACTCTTTGTACCATACAGGTAGTGTCTCCAGATCTTTAAAGCAAATACTACTGCTCTAAGCCCAAGATCGGGAGTAGTGTAGTTGACTTCATGTGTCTTAAGTTGTGTTGATGCATAGGCGATGAACTTTCCCCATTGCATAAGAAAACAACCTAGCCCTTGATTGGATGCATCACAGTATACTACGAAATCTTTTATCCCCTCTAAAAGGGACAATATCGGTGCACTGCATAGGGCCTGTTTTAGCGTTTGGAACACATTTTCTTGTTTCTCTTCCCAGCTGAAGTCACACCCTTTTGAGTTTGGGTGGTAAGTGGTTTAGCGATCATTGAGAAGTTATGTATGAACCTGCGATAGTAGCCAGTAAGGCATAAGAATTGACAGATCTCCATAGGCATTCTTGGTGCTGACCAGTTCTCGATTGCCTTGATTTTGGAGGGGTCCACGTGAATTCCTTCTTCGCTGACCACGAGACCTAGGAATTCTACTCTCCGAATCCAAAATTCGAACTTTGAGAACTTCGGATAAAGTTTTTCTACTCATAATGTTTCTAAGACCCGTCGTAGGTGTTGACTATGTTCCTCCTTACTGTGTGAGTAGATAAGTATGCCATCTATGAATACTATCATGAATTTATCTAAGTAAGGACGACACACACTATTCATTAAATCCATAAGCACTACGGGTGCATTGGTTAATTCGAAGGGCACCACTACAAACTCGTAGTGACCATAACGAGTTCAGAAGGCTATTTTGGGAACATCTACCTCTTAAAATTGTAACTGGTGATACCTGGATCTTAAATCACTCTTTTAAAAGTAGCTTGCTCCTTGAAGTTGGTCGAACAAGTCGTCTATACACGGTAGAGGGTATCTGTTGTTAATGGTTTTGTGTAGCTCATGGTAATCGATGTACATACGGAACGATCCATGTTTTTTCTACACATACAAGGCCGGTGCTCCCCAGGGTGTGAAGCTCGGTATGATGAATCCCTTACTAAGGAGTTCGTTTAGTTGACTGGATAGTTCCTGCATCTCTGCTTGTGCTAGATGATAAGGCGATTTGGCTGCAGGAGTGGCTCTAGGGATTATGTAGATTCTGAACTCGACTTGGCATTCTGGTGGTACTATAGGGAGATCTTCAGGAAATATGTCAGGAAAATTTCGGTCTTCAAGAATGCTCTTTATGTTTTTCACTTCCTGATTCCTGTCAACCACGTAGGCTAAGAACACATGGTATTCCTTTTGTAAGTACTGCTCGGCTTGGATGCACGAGATGATTCGAAGGTTCGTGCCTGGTTTGTCGCCATAGACGACTAGTGTTTCACTACTCGGTAGACTAACGAAAACGGCTTTCTCATAACATAGGATGTCAGCATGATGGGGACTTAACCAATCTTTGCCGATGATAACGTCAAAACTTTTTATTGAGACTGACATAAGTTTGATTTGGAAAGAATATATATTTTGAGTGAGGGTGCATCCTAAATAAATATCATTAGTTCTCTCAGTCTTTCTGTTATCCGTTGCTACGATAAATGTTTCCTTTAATGTTTGTGGTTGCTATTTGAGTAAGTGTTTAAATTTGTGGTTCACGAAACTCCTCTCCGCACCACTATCAAATAGTATGCATCCATAAGAGTTATCGAGGAGAAACATACCCGTGACCACCATAGGATCCGCAACAGCTTCTTCTTGACCTATTTCCAAAACTCTCCCAACTCCACCAACATTCCTTACCTTTGGTCAGTTCCTCTTAAAGTGTCCACTTTCACTGCACTCGTAGAAAGCCTGGCTTACTCCAATACCAGGGACCTGGGTGATTGGTTTTGCGGGGGCCTTACAAAAATGAGCAGTGTGCCCTTTTCTATTGTAGTTATCATAGTGCATCTCCTGGCAAGGTCTGTGATGATGGAAATTGTGATTCCTGCACTTTGGTAGGTTTCTAGCATATTGTTTTGCTGGTGTAGGGGTAGTAGGGGTTGGTGCAGCATGAATAGCCACAATCTGTTGTTTCTTGGTGGGGTTCAGTGCCTATTGGTTCTTCTTTCTGTCGTGAAACTTTCTTTTTTTGTTATTCACCTTGGCTTGTTCGGGGACAGGGGTCTCTACGCGTCGGCGGACTTCATGGTCAATGAGTCTTTGAGCCAAGCATTTCACTCTGTCAAATGTAATAGGGTTTAAAGACAAAACATTCCCCTGAAGAGGAGGAGGCGGTCACCAAACATACCTCTCTAGTTTGTTGCTCTCTATGGGAACCGGTACTGGACACAAAATAGCCAGGTCACAAAATTTATTAGTGTAGGCTACTATGTCAAAGCCTGTCATGGAAAGGCTCCAATGTTCATGCTCCAATTTCTGTACCTCGCCCCTCAGGCAGTACTCCCCAATTATTAGTTCTTTTACTTTCTCCCAACCCATTGAGTTAGCTACAATGAGTGTAAGTGACTTGACATGGACATTCCACCATGTGAGGGCCCTATCAGAGAAAGTGCAGGAAGAAAATCTCACTTTGCTCCCTTATGGGCAGGAGCAGATCTTGAAGATTGACTCTGTTTTCTCGAACCATTGCATTAGAGAAATGATCCTCTATTCCCATTAAAGGTCTTGGGTTTACAGTTGGTGAAATCCTTGTATGAACATGTAAGTCCCTAATTTGCCTGTGTATCAATCAAATCCGTTTGATGGTGCGGAATCCGAATCAAACGGATGATGTCAGATCAAATAGAAGAGAAGGAGAAGAAGTGGATGATGAATCTCAATGTATTAATAATATGAATTAAGTTCCTTACACAAGATTCACCCACACTAACGTTCCTTTCTCTCTGGCCGTAAACTCCTTAGGGTTCATCAATCTCTACTCCTCACCCTAACACCTCTATTTATACTTGGAATATGGGCCGGATAACACATGTGTCGTAAATGAGTTTACGGTCGTAAGGTGTTTACGACCGTAAACTCAGCCGTAAACTAGACCATAAATTCATAAAATATTACACAAAAATATAATTGCCTAGAAAAGCAAAGTATAAACCATATTTTGACCTAACAATCTCCCCATTGGTTTATAGCTTTCTTTTCTTAATTGACCCAACAAGCTCCCCCTAAAAAGTAGCTGGCTTTCTTGATAATCTTCATTGGGAACTTGACTTCAGTATTAATCGTCAAATTCTTCACGACTTCAAGATGAACTTGATGAATCTTCAATGAATGACTTCATCTTGAGTAGTTGGGCTTTTCTTCAGAATTTGGCATTGAACGCACGTTGGGTGAGGAGGCTTGATGTACTGATTCTTGAAAGATAGTACTTTCAGCTTGAGAATCTTCAGAGAGAACATCAGAGAGAACAAATCTTCTGGATCACTTCAGCAGGTACAAAGATAACAGCAGACTGATTGAGGAGGCTTCAATGCAATCCGTCACATAATCTTCAATTGCAGCTTCACCTTGCTTTTGGGGTTGAAGGATTGAATGTTGAAAGAATAATCTTCATTTCTTTCTCCTTCAAATGCGAATTCTTCGATGCTCATAGATGAGGCTTTGGCTCAGAAATCTTCAACACAAACTCCATGAGTCTTATCTATACCTGAAATCACTTTTCAAGACAAAACAAAACTAAAAGAAAACTTAGCACACAAATTAAAACAAAAAGAAAAATATTTTTGGATTTTTGATTTTTCTGAACAAGAAATAAAACATAAATAACACCATTTTTGGATTTCTAATTTTTCTGATTTCTCTTTGATTTTTGAATTTTTCTGGTTTTTTTTTTATTTTTAATTTTTAATTCTCCCCTAATATTTTAATTAGATGAAACTATGACAAATTTAACAAGAATAAAAATGATATCTAACTTTAAGAGTGATTTGGGATCAAAGTTTTTAGACAGCCTTAATCCACTTGTCGGTACCTTCCATATTCACATCTTTGTCTGGTCGATCGTCGGTATTGTGGTCCACTTAAACACGAAAAATTTGTGACAGATTTAGGACATACTATTTGTTACAAGACATGATGAACTTAAAAACCTAAAATTTATATATGATCCTAATTTCTTAGATATATATCCTAAGGTTCATTCATCTGACGACGACTAGGGATATTGTTGTCCACCTAAATTGAGCAGCGGGATCTACATACAATCTGTATGTGTTCAATTTTTAAGTGTACTAGAACGTGTTTCCCACTTCCTGATATGCCCCAGCCATCAAGAACTTCCAGAGTACTCCATACATCGGGTGAGCAGACAACCATTCAGAGAGAGGATAGATTCAAAGTTCTATTACTTACTACTTCAGAGGGGTTGAGAAGAAGAAGGTTGCCTATGTTGTGTACCAAGTCGGATTAGAAGTCACGCAAAGGAGACAACATATGGCTAATAGATAAGAAGTATTTCACATATATAGCCTGCAGAGAAATAGAGTTGCATATTTTGTGTACCAGGTTGGAATGTAAGTCACGCAAAGGAGATAACATATGACTAACAAAAGGAAAGGAAGAAAATGATATTCTACAGACCTAATTTATCGGAATTTACCAGTCGCCCCATCCAACCGGAATTAAGGATAGAGTCCGCACATCGAGGAAAAGTTAAACCACGGTTCCAAGTACGGGTTCAATTAATGTGACGAGTAGATTCCCATATATATCTCCCTGCTCAACCTATCCGAGCGTCGTATTGTCAGGCTGAATGGATCTAACTAGGTCAAGATTTGTCAAGTCTATAAATTTCCTAAATTCAATTCTGCCTAGTCATGTCCATTTAAAATTTTTCGTGCCTACCGACGCATCAAACCAGAGCATAAACCCTTCAACTTCGGGTACGTTACGCAGACTCAGGTTGCCTGTTATCACTTGATAATATCACTTCCCAAAAAATCTCCCTCAAGCACATTTCATTGACACCATATATATATTTTTTAATTTTCTAATTTTTGATTTGTTTTTATTTCTCCCCATAAATTTGTGCATAGGAGAGAAACGAAATTAAATGCACAAATTTAAACTATCCTAAAACAAAAATTAGTCTTTAAAGCGAATCAGCTTAAGAAAAACTCAGGAGTATAGAGAAGAAAACGCAAACCGTAATTCACTAATTGAATCTGCATCCAGAAGGTCTGAGAACAACACGCATAATCTCACAACAGATCCAAAAATTCTTCATGTCTTTAAGCACAAACCCCATGTGATCCCTTCCTTTCTTCCTTTCCCACAAAGGACACAAACTCTCGAACAAAGTTATGAGTGCTGTATATTTGAGAGATGTCCCCTATCATATGCCAGGAGCAGCCACTACCAACAAACCGAATTCTGATGATATGCCTCCATAGCTGCTCCAACACAGAGCGGGATTAATTGGTCTTTGGAACCCAGTCTATTTTGACACTAGGTCGACCTTTGTCATCAATGCAGGGTACTCTCTCCCATGACATATCCTGCTTATCACAAACAGAAGAGGATGAAATATTAGAGTCATTAGAAGAGTTGGGAGTTTTCACCTTTAGAACCCATCTATATTCGGGTTTAACCTGTCACACCCCAAAACCAAGAACGGCGGAAACGTTCTGGGGCGGAGGACGTCATGTAAGGTAATCACAACACAGTAAATGTAAATAGGCAAACAACATCATCCATTGCATTAAATATATAAATTTAATACATGTGTGTTCTGTAAAATTTTAGACACCAAAAATATAACGTAAATCAAAATAACAAAATGATGAGTCTTGAGTACGCTCCATCATCTCAAAAGCTGGCATCGGTACCTGTCTACTGATGACCTGAGAATACAAGTTATTTTGAAAGAGTTTATCAGCATTAAGCTGGTGAGTTCATAAGTATTTTAGTGTCAATGTTCATTGTCAAAAACGTTTGAACTTGTCCCAATGTATAAGTTGTAAAAATGTAAATAAATGTTTAAAAGTATTTGCAAAAGTTTGAATCTCTCAGAAAATCCTATATTTTCTATAATAGTAACCTTCTACCAAGGCTTAACTGTTTTGTAAACTCGTCTGTTGTAAAAGTGTGTGATTACCCAAGTATAACTATCATTTGATAAAATATAGTTTGTACATTAATGCTTAAGTGAGATTATCACAAAAATATGTAATGGGTAAATCATTGTAGTACTGTAGTTTTGTATAATAAGAACTACTGTACTAATTACTACTACCTTAACCGGATTTATATTAAGGTATAACGTGATAATTGCACCATACTATCGACTGATAACAACGACATAAAGAACGGTCGTAATAACGGAATGACGTTTGGCACCCGCAGACCTGCAGGTCCGGCTGTAGCTAGCAGCAAGGTGTAGGATAGTCAATCCAGTATAGATCTATACGCAAACTCAACGCTCTCCCTCCAAGAGAATTCTGGCTACAACTCGGGCCATGACATTTAAGGCATGCTCCGATACAGTGGATCACATTTGTTATCGTATTCTTGCATGTGTGATGAAATGTTTCTTGTTCTAGTATAGTTGTATATGTTCTCGTAGTATAGTTGTATATATTCTCTTCCTAGTATAGACTCATGAATGAACTGACTCATTGATCTAGCAGTTGTAATAGTATGATTCTGTGTTACCCCGATGGTAACTTGTTAACAGTGCGTTTAGTACATATGATTATGGAAGTACTTTTATGTCTATATATGTATATTTGATATATAATTAATATGGAAACGACCTTCGGATGGTCACCCAAAATCCTATCAGACCACATCCAAATCGAGGAAAAGGAAACAAGGTGGATAGCCTTCCTAAGCCCTTTAAACATTATTTATACGTCTATACATATATGGGCATGCAATTTGTAATATAAAAGCATAAATAAGTATTTATAAGGCATTTGAAACATAAGTATTATTTTTAAAGAAAGATTGACTTGATGTCAATCTATAAAACCATTTGAATGTGTAGATTTGATTAAAACACTTTAAGTATAAGGAACATTTGCTTAAATCACAGTTGCAGTGTAAATTCGAAAAGTAAATGGGTTTGGAAAACATTTAGAAGTAAAACAGTTTGATAGATAGTTTGAATAGTGATAAAACCACTGATTTCCCTAGTTATTAATCACATGTGATTAGTACAATCACATGTGGTTGAAACAATAACTATAAGTATTTAACTTGTATTCCCCCCTTTTGAAAGCATATAAAAGTATTTAGAATATTTAACAGATTGATTAAGGGGTATGAAACTCATTTGATTGATTGAAGAAAGCGAGATGGAAAACCGGGCAGAGTCTCGTCTCAGAAAACGGATTTTTCTCGGGATTCTCGGGAATCTTGGGAGTAAAATCGACCCTCGGGACTTGAGCAAAAAGACCAGAGCTTCGGGTTATAACGGGCACGGAAAACGAGACAAAGTTGTGAGAGAGAGGAAAGAAATGAGCAACATTTTCGGAAAGCCTCGCATCCTATTTATAGGAAGGCTGAACCGCCTCCGAACGCGGGGCGTACGCTCGTACGCAGCGCGTACGCGTACGTCATGCATGACCGAAGCCTCGACTGCCTCGGTTCGGATGGGACGGGTTGCTGGGTACGCGGGTCGGATGGGACGGCGGGTCGGACGGGACAGCGGGTCGGACGGGTCGGAGCTTCGGACGGGTCGGACGGGTTAGATTCTTCGGATAGCGCGACGTGGACGATCCGAGACCCTCGATCTCAGTACGCGGGGCGTACGAAGGTACGCAGGGCGTACTTCGGTCCAATCCGATGACTCCCCTTCGGATATTACCGGGAATTTATAATTAAATTCTTATTTATTTTAAATAAACTTCAAAAATTCATATCTCTCTCATACGAACTCCGTTTTTGACGTTCTTTATATCCACGCGAAGGTGAGACCATGATCTACGACTTTCGTTTAGATTCCGTTGGCTAATTCCGAAATTATTTTTATTATTTATTTATTAAAATGACGTGATTAAGGAATTTCTTCAAAATTTCATAACTTCCTCATCCGAGGTCAGATTTGGACGTTCTTTTTATGTACGCAAACCTTGATATGATTCCTACTACTTTATTTAATCCGAACAAGATTTTAGGAAGGTTACATTTTGACCTAAATTTGATCGGTTTTACATTACATTGACTCGAAATATCGGGTTGTCACATCATCCCCCCGTTAGAAGGAATTTCGTCCCGAAATTAGAATTTTAAGCAAGTTAGAAATTACGAATAACTAAGCAAAAAGGTGAGGGTATTTCAGTTTCATCTGATCCTCACGTTCCCAAGTGAATTCCGGTCCTCGCTTGGCATTCCATCGAACCTTCACGATAGGGATACGGCTTTGCTTTGTCTGCTTGACCTCACGGTCCATGATCTCTATAGGTTCTTCCACGAAGATGAGGCTTTCGTTGATATCGATCTCGTCGAGTGGGATTACAAGAGTCTCGTCGGATAGACACTTTTTCAAGTTAGATACGTGGAATGTAGAATGTACGTTACGAAGTGCGTCTGGTAGTTCGAGTTTGTAAGCTACGGGGCCGACTCTTGCAAGAATTTCGAAAGGCCCTATGTACCTCGGATTAAGCTTCCCACGCTTGCCGAAGCGTATCAAGCCCTTCCAGGGTGAGACTTTGAGGAGGACTCGGTCTCCCACCTGAAATTCCAAAGGTTTCCTTCGTTTATCAGCGTAGCTCTTCTGTCGGTCTCTAGAGGCTTTCAATCGTTCACGGATCTGAACGATTTTCTCTGTTGTTTCCCGAATGATCTCCGGACCGGTGAGAGTACTGTCGGAAGTTTTCCCCCTGGCTAATTGGGTATCACCCACCTCAGCCCAGCACAGAGGGGATCTGCACTTACGGCCGTAGAGAGCTTCAAATGGAGCAACCTTGATGCTCGTGTGATAACTGTTATTATAGGAAAACTCGACAAGGGGTAAATGAGTATCCCATGCCTTCCCAAAGTCAATCACGCAGGCTCGCAACATATCTTCCAGAGTTTGGATGGTCCTCTCACTCTGTCCGTCGGTCTGAGGATGGTAGGTTGTGCTCATGTCCAGCCTTGTTCCTAGGGAATGTTGTAGTGATTGCCAAAATCTTGAGGTGAACCTACTATCTCTATCGGAGATAATGGACATAGGTACACCATGTAGCCGTACGATTTCCCTAATGTATGTTCTCGTAAGCTTCTCCATCTTGTCGGTTTCTTTGATAGGCAGGAAGTGTGCAGACTTGGTCAATCTATCAACGATGACCCATATGGTGTCAAGTCCACCCGTTGTCTTGGGCAACTTGGTTATGAAATCCATAGTGATCCGCTCCCACTTCCACTCCGGGATCTCTGGTTGCTGCAATAAGCCAGAGGGCTTCTGGTACTCGACCTTAACCTTTGCGCAAGTAAGGCATTTACTTACGAAGGTAGCAATCTCTGCTTTCATATTAGGCCACCAGTATAGCTTCTTAAGATCCAGATACATCTTATCTGAACCTGGGTGGACGGAATACCGAGTGTTGTGCGCCTCGGTCATGACCAAGTCTCGGAAACCACCATGTTTCGGTGTCCAGATCCGGTTCATGAAATATAAAGCTCCGTCACCCTTGGCTTCTAAATTCTTGTCCATTCCTCTAAGGGATTCACTTGACACATTTTCAGATTTCATGGCCTCAAGTTGAGCCGCCTGAATTTGCTTAGTCAGGTGTGAATGGATGGTTATCGATAATGACTTGACTTTGCGACCAGAATATTCCTTCCGACTTAGGGCGTCTGCTACTACGTTGGCTTTACCCGGATGATAACGAATATCGCATTCGTAATCACTGAGTAGCTCGACCCATCGTCGTTGTCTCATGTTGAGCTCCTTCTGATCGAAAATGTGTTGTAGACTCTTGTGGTCGGTAAAGATAGTGCTATTCGTTCCATACAAGTAATGTCTCCAGATCTTCAGAGCAAACACTACTGCTCCTAGTTCAAGATCGTGAGTCGTGTAGTTAACCTCGTGTGTCTTCAATTGTCTTGAGGCGTAGGCGATGACCTTACCTCGCTGCATCAGAACACATCCGAGCCCTTGATTCGATGCATCGCAATAAACTACGAAGTCTTCTATTCCTTCGGGAAGGGATAGTATTGGTGCGGTGCACAAGGCTCGTTTGAGCGTTTGGAACGCTCTTTCTTGTTTCTCTTCCCAGTCAAAGGCCACACCTTTCTGGGTTAGGGTTGTAAGAGGCTTCGCTATTCGTGAGAAGTTCTGAATGAACCTGCGGTAGTAGCCAGCGAGACCTAGAAATTGACGAATTTCTGAAGGCGTCTTCGGTGCTGACCAGTTCTCAATGGCCTTAATTTTGGATGGGTCCACGTGGATTCCCTCTTCGCTTACCACGTGTCCTAAGAATTCGACTCTTCGGATCCAAAATTCACATTTTGAGAACTTCGCATAAAGTTTCTCTTTTCGTAATGTCCCTAGAACTTGTCGCAGATGATCGCCATGTTCTTTCTTACTTCGGGAGTAGATTAGGATGTCGTCAATGAAAACGATGACGAACTGATCCAAGTAGGGTCGGCATACTCTATTCATCAGATCCATGAAGACTGCGGGCGCATTGGTCAATCCGAATGGCATCACCACGAACTCGAAATGTCCGTAACGAGTTCGGAAGGCGGTCTTCGGCACATCCTCCTCTAGCACTCGTAACTGGTGATATCCGGATCTCAGATCAATCTTAGAAAAATAGTTCGCCCCTTGCAGTTGGTCGAATAGATCATCTATGCGTGGTAGAGGATAACGATTTTTGACCGTCAGTTTGTTGAGTTCTCTGTAGTCAATACACATACGGAAGGATCCGTCCTTCTTCTTAACAAATAAGACCGGTGCTCCCCAAGGTGAGAAACTTGGCCTTATAAAGCCCTTGCTGAGCAGTTCGTTAATTTGACCAGAGAGTTCTTGCATCTCGGCTGGTGCTAAACGGTAGGGCGACTTGGCTACTGGCGTAGCTCCTGGGACTAAGTCGATTCTGAACTCGACTTGTCGTTGCGGAGGTAATCCGGGTAGTTCTTCTGGGAAAATGTCGGGGAAGTCGCTCACTACTGGGAGGTTCTTTAGTTCTTTCGTTTCTAGGTTCGTGTCGACGACGTGAGCAAGGAATGCGTGGTATTCCTTACGCAGGTATTTCTGTGCTTGAATACTTGATATGATGCGAAGACTTGCACCGGGTTTGTCGCCATAGACTATAAGAGTTTCGTTAGACGGAAGGTTTAGACGGACTGCTTTCTCGAAGCACATGATGTCGGCACGATGAAGGCTTAACCAGTCCATGCCAATGATGACGTCGAAACTTTTTATTGAGACTGGCATGAGGTCGATTGGAAATGAATGGTTGTCTAGGGTTAGGGTACAACCTAAGTATATGCTACTCGTATTTTCAGTTTTTCCATTAGCCATTTCTACTGTAAATAGTTCTTTGAGTGCGTGCGGTGGTTGATTAAGCATGCGAGCAAATTTATGGTTTACGAAGCTTCGCTCCGCTCCACTATCGAATAGAATGCATGCATAGGAGTTATCGAGGAGGAACGTACCGGTTACTACTGTCGGGTCAGCAACTGCTTCCCCGTGGACTATAGCCAGTACCCTCCCTGCTCCTCCAGCATTCCTCGCTTTGGGGCAGTCCCTCTTAAAGTGGCCTGCTTCACCACATCCATAGCAGGTTGGGCTCGCGCCAGAGCCAGGGACTTGGTTGATAGGTTGTGCCGGGAACTTACAGAATCGGACGGTGTGTCCTTTCCTGTTGCAGTTAGAGCACTGCAATTCACGGCAGGAGCCGTTGTGGTGGTAGCTGCATTTGGTGCACTTTGGCGAACTTCCAGCATACCGACTCACCGGAGCAGTAGTAGCAGCAGTAGGGGTTACTGCGGCATGAATTGCCACCAATTGCTGCTTTTTGGCAGCCTGATGCTTCTTCCTTTCATCCCAGAATTTCCGCTTAGTATCGGTGGGTTTGGAGGGTTCCGGGATGGCTAGGGTGGTTGTGGTTGCAGAGGTTTTGACTCCATGGTCAATGAGTCGTTGTGCCAATCGTTTGGCACTGTCGAAGGTAGCGGGGCTTGACGCTAGCACATTCCCCTGATACGGAGGCACTAGCCCCCATATGTACCTCTCGATCTTCTTCCCCTCGGTGGAAACCATATTGGGGCAGAGGGCCACCAGCTCGCTGAATCGGGCTGTATAAGCGACCACATTGGTGCCCTTCATCGACAGGTTCCAGAGTTCCTGCTCCAGTTTCTGGATCTCGCCCCTCGGGCAGTATTCCTCAGTCATGAGGTCTTTCATTGTTTCCCAGCCCATGTCGTTGGCTACGACGAGAGTTAGGGCTTTGACGTGGCC
The DNA here is from genome assembly GCF_002870075.4 of Lactuca sativa. Lineage (NCBI taxonomy): Eukaryota > Viridiplantae > Streptophyta > Magnoliopsida > Asterales > Asteraceae > Lactuca > Lactuca sativa. Next base: position 54,066,660 of record NC_056625.2, read on the forward strand.
GTTCCACCACGTTAGGGCTTTACCCTCAAAGGTGCAGGCGGCATATTTCACCTTGCACGCAGCAGGGCATGAACAGATTTCGAAGACTGATTCAGTCTTCTCGAACCACTGCGAGAGAGCAATGACTCCGCCGGTGCCATAGAAAGGCTTCGGCTTGCAGTTTGTAAAATCCTTGTAAGAGCACTCCCTTGAGCGCACAGGGATTTCGATCGGAATAGATTCCATAGGGGTTCCACCTCTGCTGGCATCAGAAGAGTGATACTGAGCCATGGCAGTTGCCACTGCTGCAGCTACAACAGCATTCAGGGCTACAGTATCGATGACCGGAGGCGGAGGAGGTGATGGAGGTGCAGGATTATTCCTATTCCTGGGAGACTTGCGAGGAGGCATCCTTCAGCTGAAAGTTTAAAAAGATAAGAAAGATGGTAAGAATCAATTTGTAAGCAACGCGAGAGTGACACATGGACTAACTAAACATAGTCCAACAGTTGAAAGGGTGCTTGAAACCACAACAAGCATTATAAGTAGGAAAGCACAAGTGTATAGATTTTTCCCCAGATAGATAGATCTCAAAAATTTACTGGTATTACTGACGTAATAAGTTCAGGGAAAATCGACCTAACAGTAGGTCATACATCATACCATAAAGAAAAGTTTGACAGTCCTTAGATTTCAAATTTGAGTACTGAAGTTAGAAACATTTTACACACAAGTGCTACTTGGAGCACAGATGTTAAAGGCTATCCTTTAATTAAAAGATGGAGATGTACTAGACATCAACCAACGGCGATGGGAAAATCCCGGGCGAGTACTGCGGTCGGACACTTGACGAAACACCTCTTGAATGGGCCGATCCTGAGTCCTCTGACGAGCTCGAAGTTCCAATATTTCAGCTCGGGAGGCAGCCAACTGCTATTGCAGGGTTTTATTTGTCCTCCGGGTCCGTTCCATGTCTTCTTCAAGACGGCGGATGCTGACTGTGTTGACACCTGAGTCGGCATCAATCTCTATGACCCGGTCGACGGCTGCTCCACCTTGCTCGACAATACAAGCTATTCTGCGGATAATGACAGGCAGAGCTCGGTCAGTAGAGCCACCATCGCTGACGTTGTAAAAGGTTCGGTCTCCAAAGTATGGTAAGGGTTATCCCTGATCATTACTCCAGCGGTTCAGGTTGCTTGCCCATATGGGTGCGGAACCTGGAACGTTGGTCGAGGGTTGTTGTTCGGGGCTTGACCTACAATCGGTAGGTCGTTGACTTCAAGTTCGGAGTCGGACCCATCTGAAAAGCCTTCTGCGAGGTGATCATTCAAAGGGATTGGATGATTAACTTCGGGCTCTTCATCGATCCACCCGGCATTGCCTTCATTGGGAAAGTACGGGTCGCCATGATGGATATCTAGCCATCAAGATCTACGCGAGAATAGAGGTATAAGAATATAGTATACGTGTAACTAGTAGCGCAAAATACTCCTATAGTATTTTAAGTTTAAGTTCTATTGATCTTCTTGTGGTATTGTTGGTAAGTTTTTAGACTTGCTAACCTATCACAACCATTCTAAGGCATGTGCTAATCACTCTTAGGATCAGCATAGTTGATCAGGCTATGCCATTCCCAGGACTGACCATACATCCCCGAGCTCACTTGTGATATTTAACAATCGTAATACTTTTGTTCTTGTCATTGTGACACTTATTTTAGTATGAATGCAGACTAGTATACTTAGTTAAATATTTTATTATTTAAAGTATAGACTCTTGGTCAGAGTTTAATCCCTAATGGGTTTATAGTTTAGTATATCTTTTATGGGTTGATATACTCAATTCACTATAAACAATGCTCTGATACCAATCTGTCACACCCCAAAACCAAGAACGGCGGAAACGTTCTGGGGCGGAGGACGTCATGTAAGGTAATCACAACACAGTAAATGTAAATAGGCAAACAACATCATCCATTGCATTAAATATATAAATTTAATACATGTGTGTTCTGTAAAATTTTAGACACCAAAAATATAACGTAAATCAAAATAACAAAATGATGAGTCTTGAGTACGCTCCATCATCTCAAAAGCTGGCATCGGTACCTGTCTACTGATGACCTGAGAATACAAGTTATTTTGAAAGAGTTTATCAGCATTAAGCTGGTGAGTTCATAAGTATTTTAGTGTCAATGTTCATTGTCAAAAACGTTTGAACTTGTCCCAATGTATAAGTTGTAAAAATGTAAATAAATGTTTAAAAGTATTTGCAAAAGTTTGAATCTCTCAGAAAATCCTATATTTTCTATAATAGTAACCTTCTACCAAGGCTTAACTGTTTTGTAAACTCGTATGTTGTAAAAGTGTGTGATTACCCAAGTATAACTATCATTTGATAAAATATAGTTTGTACATTAATGCTTAAGTGAGATTATCACAAAAATATGTAATGGGTAAATCATTGTAGTACTATAGTTTTGTATAATAAGAACTACTGTACTAATTACTACTACCTTAAACCGGATTTATATTAAGGTATAACGTGATAATTGCACCATACTATCGACTGATAACAACGACATAAAGAACGGTCGTAATAACGGAATGACGTTTGGCACCCGCAGACCTGCAGGTCCGGCTGTAGCTAGCAGCAAGGTGTAGGATAGTCAATCCAGTATAGATCTATACGCAAACTCAACGCTCTCCCTCCAAGAGAATTCTGGCTACAACTCGGGCCATGACATTTAAGGCATGCTCCGATACAGTGGATCACATTTGTTATCGTATTCTTGCATGTGTGATGAAATGTTTCTTGTTCTAGTATAGTTGTATATGTTCTCGTAGTATAGTTGTATATATTCTCTTCCTAGTATAGACTCATGAATGAACTGACTCATTGATCTAGCAGTTGTAATAGTATGATTCTGTGTTACCCCGATGGTAACTTGTTAACAGTGCGTTTAGTACATATGATTATGGAAGTACTTTTATGTCTATATATGTATATTTGATATATAATTAATATGGAAACGACCTTCGGATGGTCACCCAAAATCCTATCAGACCACATCCAAATCGAGGAAAAGGAAACAAGGTGGATAGCCTTCCTAAGCCCTTTAAACATTATTTATACGTCTATACATATATGGGCATGCAATTTGTAATATAAAAGCATAAATAAGTATTTATAAGGCATTTGAAACATAAGTATTATTTTTAAAGAAAGATTGACTTGATGTCAATCTATAAAACCATTTGAAGGTGTAGATTTGATTAAAACACTTTAAGTATAAGGAACATTTGCTTAAATCACAGTTGCAGTGTAAATTCGAAAAGTAAATGGGTTTGGAAAACATTTAGAAGTAAAACAGTTTGATAGATAGTTTGAATAGTGATAAAACCACTGATTTCCCTAGTTATTAATCACATGTGATTAGTACAATCACATGTGGTTGAAACAATAACTATAAGTATTTAACTTGTATTCCCCCCTTTTGAAAGCATATAAAAGTATTTAGAATATTTAACAGATTGATTAAGGGGTATGAAACTCACTTGATTGATTGAAGAAAGCGAGATGGAAAACCGGGCAGAGTCTCGTCTCATAAAACGGATTTTTCTCGGGATTCTCGGGAATCTTGGGAGTAAAATCGACCCTCGGGACTTGAGCAAAAAGACCAGAGCTTCGGGTTATAACGGGCACGGAAAACGAGACAAAGTTGTGAGAGAGAGGAAAGAAATGAGCAACATTTTCGGAAAGCCTCGCATCCTATTTATAGGAAGGCTGCACCGCCTCCGAACGCGGGGCGTACGCTCGTACGCAGCGCGTACGCGTACGTCATGCATGACCGAAGCCTCGACTGCCTCGGTTCGGATGGGACGGGTTGCTGGGTACGCGGGTCGGATGGGACGGCGGGTCGGACGGGACAGCGGGTCGGACGGGTCGGAGCTTCGGACGGGTCGGACGGGTTAGATTCTTCGGATAGCGCGACGTGGACGATCCGAGACCCTCGATCTCAGTACGCGGGGCGTACGAAGGTACGCAGGGCGTACTTCGGTCCAATCCAATGACTCCCCTTCGGATATTACCGGGAATTTATAATTAAATTCTTATTTATTTTAAATAAACTTCAAAAATTCATATCTCTCTCATATGAACTCCGTTTTTGACGTTCTTTATATCCACGCGAAGGTGAGACCATGATCTACGACTTTCGTTTAGATTCCGTTGGCTAATTCCGAAATTATTTTTATTATTTATTTATTAAAATGACGTGATTAAGGAATTTCTTCAAAATTTCATAACTTCCTCATCCGAGGTCAGATTTGGACGTTCTTTTTATGTACGCAAACCTTGATATGATTCCTACTACTTTATTTAATCCGAACAAGATTTTAGGAAGGTTACATTTTGACCTAAATTTGATCGGTTTTACATTACATTGACTCAAAATATCGGGTTGTCACATAACCCGTTTCTTGTTCGATCTGATGGGTGCCTCGGCACTTGATTTGGAACTTGAAGCCGACTGCTGAGATGACTTTGACCTAACCGGTCATGGTTTCACAGGAGCATCTCCTGAACTAGACTTCTGGGCCAGCATTCCCATCTTGTTCTTAGGAGTTGGATGCTTGTCCTTGGGAGTTGGATGCTTGGCCTTGTGCGCATTCCAGTTATCATGGTCTGAACGTGACCTTGAGGGGTTTCGTTTGGAGTATCTCCCTCTTGGTGCATTCTGCCATCCTTATGCATAGTAAGGAACGTATGTGCGATTTGGACAGTTTCTGGCAATGTGTCCAGGTGTTCCACAGTGAAAACAAGTCCTTTTCTTCACGTGGAAATTGTTTCTTCCCGCCCCTGGTGGCGTATCCTTTCCTTGTCTCTTATTGATCCCAGATGCACACTTGCAATAGGCACTCTATTGTGTTGGAATTGGAGGCCTATATTTCTCAACGGCAGGTTTGTTAGGAGTAACAGAATTCGAAGCAACAGATTCTGAGTTCAAGGAGATGTTGGAATGTTCAATGATTTTCTCCTTGTTCTCATCTTCTGTTACTTTGCTTGCACAAGAAGTAGCAACATTAGTATCTTCAATATTAATAACTCCTCTTGACACAAATCAAGCTCTTTTTCCATATTGAAGATGTGCCTCCCTGTCAATTTCTTTCTTTTTCATGGGGATGGATGTGTAGTTATGATTGAAAGGAGGAGGAACACTATCATACCCTAGACCCTTGTTTTGATTTTCTTTGAATTATAATTGGGTTCATATAAGGAATCGACTGTCTGACTTGACGCAGTATAATTTTTGAAACTAACATCAGTTTTTCCACACTTAATTTTTAAAGTGTCAAGTTCTTCAGTTACAGCAGCAAGTTGTCTCATAACATAATCATAATTTTCACACTTGTTGCTATACTCTTCCTACAGTTTTCCTAAAGTCCTAGGTTTTTGCTTCTAACTTAGCCCTCAGGGGTTTCTGTCCTTTCCTGAGTTGATATCCTTCATATCTCAGGTCCTCAACTTCTCTTTTTAATAAATCAATTTGTTCTCGAAGATATTTAATCGTAGTTTCACAAGCTGGAGTACATGTAACATCAGTGACCGGAATGTTTTCAGAACTCATTGTTTTTCTACACTTCAAAGCATCAAGTTCTTGAATTACATCAGCAAGACTAAGTGATGGGTTTTAGCCATAAGAACTTTCCTATGTGCGCATGCAAAACCCTAATGCTTGGATCTAGTCTTTCTAATTAAACATGCTTTGAATCCAAGACTTCTAATGGCTAATTAGGTTAAATAACAACATTGAAACAGATCTTAGAACCATACCTTTGAATTCCTTGTTGACGTTGTTGTCTTGGAGCTTCTAGAGTCACAATTGTCACTACTCTAATGGCTTACAAACACCAATAGCAAGAAAGATGACTTAGGAGAGAGGAGAGGGGAGGAAATCGGCCAGGGTTCTCTTACTTTAGGTGAGGTGCCGATTTCCCTTAGCCATTGGGTCTATTTATACTTGTAGACTCCTTAAGGGTTACAACCTAAACCCTAATTGGATAATCTTCTCTTAAGGCTATCCAAATCCTTTCCATAGATAAGACATGGACGATTTTGAAGCTATCCTAGCTTCTAGAATCCATCCACTATATACCTATAAGGATTTATAGTCTAAAGCTTAACTATCAAACAACTGATAGTTTATACCCCTTTATTTAATTAATCTCTTTAAGTCACCAAATTAATTCCAATTAATTATATTACTTATATTAATCAAATAACAATATATTATTCTTTATATTATTCTCATAATATATCAACAATATTTACTCTCTCATAATAAATCATCCTATCAAGTTGCTGTGGTGAAGGCAACCCAAAAGGACCATGCACAACCGGGTCAAATACTTGCCTAATATAGTTGCAGCGTTAGACAGTATTCCAACAGTCTCCCACTTGGATAAGTCTAGTAACTATAAGCACAAGTACAATTCTGTTTGCAATCGTAGCTCTCAAAGACGCTGTCAAACTCTGATCTAATCATTCTTGTCCTTTAGATAAGGGATCGTACAGTCCTCTATTATATATCATGCTGACATTCCTATGGAATGGTTAGTTAAGCATTTAGGATTCTCGATCTCTGATTTATTTGACATAGAACTTAATCGAACACATCAATTGAGTTCTGACCGAGCCCGGCACATAAGTCAAATCAAATCATCGAGCGGCCGAGATATCGCTTTTACCTTCTTAGATAAAAGTTACAGATAAACTTCGACTTATATGCATTTACTTATTCATTAACCAACTATACATAACAATGCGTTTTATAACACCGAGTTACTAATGCGTTTTCGCATTATCAATGTACAATCAATTAACAAATAACAAACCATATATCTAGGTTTTAAGACTATATGATATTATCGTCTTGCGATCACCCTTTTATATCATATTCCATAAGGTGATTCCAGCAGGCGCGGGTTTGTTCCAATGCTCAAAACTAGTTCATAAGCACTCATGAACGTTGCAGCAACCCTTTGCTATGTCTAACACCATTTAGACAATCTACACACCAATTCATGACAATCTTCATTCATATCTACTTCCAACACATGAACGATTGTGGACAATTTGAACAATTCGATTATTCCTAATAAACTCAATTATTCTGGAAGTCAAAACATGCAAAGTGAAACAATAGCTAAACAATTAACATAAGACAATAACATTACTCATAAATAAAACTCGTTTATTTAATCATCAAATGTTAATTACATTTATCTATTACACGTTTCTAATACTATCTAATCTATGCTAATATCATCCTTCAACCCAATACTCCTAGCATGCTGCAAGTACTTAACCCTTATCAGTCCCTTCGTAAGCGGATCTGCTGGGTTATCTTCTGATGATATCCTCTTCACTATGAGTTGTCCTTCTTCTACATGATGTCTAATGAAGTGATATTTTCTATCGATATGTCTTGATCTACCATGATCCCTCGGTTCCTTGGTTAAGGCAACCGCTCCTTCGTTATCACAGAAAATCTCCATGGGCTCCTTTATGGCAGGTACAACTCCAAGATCACCGATGAAGTTCTTTAGCCATATTGCCTCCTTCGACGCTTCGCTCGCTGCAATGTACTCTGATCCGCATGTTGAATCAGCTACGGTCTCCTGCTTGGAACTCTTCCATGTCACTGCTCCTCCATTCAGGGTAAAGACCTAGCCCGACTGCGAACGGTAGTTGTCTCTGTCGGTCTGAAAACTGGCGTCACTATACCCTCGCACCTTCAAGTCATCACTCCCTCCGAGGACTAAGAACCATTCCTTCGTCCTCCGAAGGTACTTAAGGATATTCTTCACTGCAATCCAATGTGCTCTGCCAGGATTCCCTTGATATCTGCTAACCATGCTCAAAGCGAAGGCTACATCAGGGTGAGTACAAGTCATAGCGTACATGATTGAGCCAACTGCGGAAGCGTATGGTACTCGGCTCATTTCTGCTATCTCAGCTTCGGTACTCGGACTTTGAGTCTTACTCAACTTGGCATTACTTTGTATCGGTAATTCTCCTTTTTTCGAGTTTTCCATACTAAATCATTTTAGTACTTTATCCAAGTAAGTATTCTGACTAAGTCCAATTAGTCTCTTACTTCTTTCTCTTACTATCCTTATTCCCAAAATGTAAGAAGCCTCTCCGAGGTCCTTCATAGCGAAGCACTTCCCGAGCCAGGACTTAACCTCCTGCAAAGTCGGGATGTCGTTTCCTATGAGTAATATGTCATCGACATATAGAACGAGGAAGCTTACTATACTCCCACTGGCTTTGACATATACACATGATTCGTCTTCGCTTCGTACAAAACCAAACTCTTTGACTTTCTCATTGAAGCAAAGATTCCATCTGCGAGACGCTTGCTTAAGTCCATACATGGACTTCTCAAGCTTACACACTCTATTTGGATGCTTCGGATCCACAAACCCCTCTGACTAAGCCATGTTAACATCCTCAGCCAACTTTCCATTAAGGAAAGCGGTCTTGACATCCATTTGCCAAATCTCATAATCATGAAAAGCGGCAATTGCTAGCATCACTCTAATAGATTTTATCTTCGCAACTGGTGAGAAGGTCTCATCATAGTCAACTCCGGGAGTTTGAGTAAAGCCCTTCGCAACCAATCATGCTTTATATGTGTGTACTTTTCCATCCACGTCGGTCTTCTTCTTGAAGATCCATTTGCACCCAACGGTCTTATGTCCGGGCACATAATCAACCAAATTCCAAACTTAGTTATCATACATGGATTGCATCTCGCTATCCATTGCCTCTTTCCATTTTGCAGACTCCGGGACTGCCATGGCTTCCTTATAGCTATTAGGTTCATCAAGATTTATTAGTGTACCATCACTAATATACGTGTCCCCTTCGGTAGTAATATGAAAACCATAAAACTGGGGATAAACTCTAACTCTATCGGAACGTCTGAGAGGTAAGGACTCGTCAATCGGTTCAACCGGAGTTTCCTCATCGGGTTGAGTGCCAGCGGTAGAGGTTCCTTCATCTATCAACTCTTGAATCTCTTCATGCTCGATTTGCCTCCCACTGTCTCCTTAGCTTTTGAGTTCTCGCTCTCGGAAAACTCCTCTCTTCGCAACAAGACAACATTGTCCTTCGGTCTATAGAAGAGATATCCAAAGGATGTCTGCGGGTAGCCGATGAAAATACATCGCTCACTTCGAGGTTCGAGCTTGTCGTGAGTATCGCGTCTTACGAAAGCCTCGCAACCCCAAACCTTGATATGTGCCAACGAGGGAGCTTTCTCTGTCGACATCTCGTGAGGTGTTTTGGCAACCTTCTTGGTAGGGACTCAGTTAAGGATATGGGCGGCAGAATCTAAGGCATGCCCCCAAAAAGAGATAGGTAGTGAAGCACGACTCATCATAGAGCAAACCATATCCAATAAGGTTCGATTACGCCTTTCTGCCACACCATTCAACTTCGTGTCCTAGGAGGCGTCAATTGCGAAACTATTCTACACTCCTTGAGATAATCATGGAATTCAAGACTTAGGTACTCTCCTCCTCGATCGGATCAAAGCATCTTGATTTTCCTGCCCAATTGATTCTCCACTTCATTCTTAAATTCTTTGAACTTTTCAAAGGTTTCTGACTTTTGCATGATTAAGTAGATATACCCATATCTACTATAATCATCGGTAAAACTCACGTAGAAACGGTTCCCATCCTTCGTGGTTGATCTAAACGGCCCACATACATCGGTATGTATTAGGTCCAATAGACCCTCACCCCTTTCACACATACTTGTGAAGGGTGATTTAGTCATCTTTCCAAGTAAACAAGACTCGCATGTGTCATCTTCCCTAAGGTCGAATGACTCCAACACTCCATCCTTTTGGAGTTGGGCTATGCGTTTCTTGTTGACATGTCCTAGACGACAATGCCACAAGGATGCTTTATCCATACTAGTGGAAGAATCAATATTCAAAACATCATTTCCTAAGTTATCAACAATCATAACAGTTTCATATATTCCATTACATGGTATAGCTTCAAAGTAAAAGACACCATTTAGATAAGCCAAAATAGAACCATTCTCATTATTAAAAGAAAATCTAAATCCTTGTCTATATAAACCATGAAATGAAATGATGTTTCTAGCCATTTCTGCGAATAGCAACAATTGTTCAAATCTAAACACAAATTATTCCTAAGTACTAAAGAATACACTCCAATCTTGGTCACAGGCGACGATCTTCTGTTCCCCATGATTAGATTGATTCTTCCTTGCTCCACATCCCTACTTCTTCTTAGTCCCTGCACATTAGAACAAATGTGGTAACCACAACCAGTATCAAGAACCCAAGAAATAGCATGATTAGAATTGTTAGATTTAATTGTGTATATACCTGCGAAAGATGGCTTGATCTTTCCTTCTTTGATTGCTTGCAGGTATTCTGGGCAGCTTCTCTTCCAATGTCCTATCTTGTGGCAGTGGTGGCACTCTGCCTCCTTCGGGTTAGGATAGGGCTTAGCGGGATCAACTTTGGTCCCACTAGAAGAGGCACCATCTCGGGCTTTAACCTTTCGATAGTTCTTCGATGAAGGTTTCCTCTTCTTTCCCTTTCCTTGACCAATAGCCAAGACAGGAGCAGCAGGCGGATTGGGAGTTGGTGCAACAGACATGTCTTTGAAGTTTCTCTCAGCGACCCTCAAAAGACCTTGGAGTTTGCTTAGGGTGACCTCTTCTTTGTTCATGTGGTAGGTCATGCTAAATTGGTTGTACATTGGAGGCAAAGAGTGAAGCACCATGTCGATCGCCAAATCTTCCCCAAAGTCAACATTTAACTTGCGAAGGCGGTCGACATACCTTTGCATCTTTTGCAGGTGCACGATAAGAGATTCTCCATGACCCATCTTAGCGGAAATCATGTTGGTGAAAATCTCATAACGCTCTTGTCTCACGTTTTGGTGGTATCTCTCCAATAAGTCTTGATGTATCTCGTACAGGTACATGTCCTCGTAGGACTTTTGGAATTCGGAGTTCATGGTGGCAATCATGATGCAATGTACCTTCGTTGCATCTCGCTCATGAGTTTCAAAAGTGGTGATTTCAGCCGGAGTAGCGATTTCGGGGTTGATCTTCTCAAGCTTCTCATCGTGGACATACTCCTTATCCTCATAGCAAGCAATGGTGCGAATGTATCTTATCCATTCGCTAAAGTTCGTTCCATCGAAGGTGACCTTTTGGCAAAGGCTCATCAACGTGAAAGAACTAGCAGCAGCGTTGTTTGCGTTCGACATCTACAAATAGAAAGGACAAAGATAGATTAGAATAAGAATACCTAATTATTACCCAATAAGAAAAAATTAGGGCTAGGATCCAACAATAACATTCACATACTAGAAAGGGGATGCTGTAATCTAACATGCAAATAAATTGAAGGTAAGTGAATGACGATTCACTAATTCTCCACCATAAAAACCTAACTATTAGCCCTAAATGTATTGAGAATTCCTAGGTTCGGATGAGATTCATTGAAACTATTCAATGGCATGTTTAAATCTCGATATGCCCCTCTTGTTTGTGACTGGGATACCGAGGATCACAAAGTGGGTGTGAATTACCATGCAAATTCACATGGTGCCTTCATTGTAACGATCACCTATTCGATGTGCCGGTAAACCACACACGCTCCATCGAACTATGATAAACAATGAATCACCCTTTGCCACCTTTTCTTAGAACCAATTAGTGTGCCGGTAAACCACACACGCTCCACTAACATCTTAGCAAGGGTGCAAAGTGTAATTTCATGGGATTGCATCAACTCACTTTTCCTAAGGTAACTAAGATTTGGGAATTTTTAAAATATGTGTAGTTACTTTGTATTACTTATTATACTTTTAATGAGAGGATGAGGTTGCCCTATCCTACCCGTTCGGCTAACGACCCTCCACCAATCAAGCAAGCGGTGGGTGTGAGTGTACACCCATTAAGCGCTATTTTATAGGCCGCAACCTTATACCCACCTTATAGATCGGCTTCGTGAATGAGGCCTACTAACGGTAAGACTAGCATTTAGTTATACATATATATATATATATATATATATATATATATATATATATATATATATATTATTCTAGTAATATCATATTAGTATAGGGTTGTATTTTAAACTTTTTAAAATCTAGGGTTTGAATTTTAAATTGTCTAAATTAAAACTTTTAATCACAAAATATAAATTTCAAAACTCGAGGACAAGTTTTAAACATTTAAAACATGGTGGATCAAATAACAAATAATTCCAATTAACAATTAATATCCTAATTATCTATATTTGATTTTATTCAAGATTTCTTTTTAAGATAATTACCAAAATAATTAAAATAATTAATTAATTATCATATAAGGAAATTAAATATTTTATTAGTTGATAAATATCTTTAATTAGATCAAGATTATAGTCATATATATCAAAAAATCGGATTAGGGTTGATCTAATATGATTAAGGTAAGTTTCCATAAGATAATTATGAAAAAATCCCGAATCTGGCCATTCCAGACGCCTGGACTCGCCGAGTGCACAAAGGGACTCGCCGAGTCAGGCCTACTCGCCGAGTCCACTTTGGAACTCGCCGAGTCCGTGACTCAGAAACCAAAAAATCGAATTTTGCAGGTTTGTTTCAGTTAATCAAGCTACAATTTAATGAAAACCAAGCTAGGCTCTGATACCACTGATGGGTTTTAGCCATAAGAACTTTCCTATGTGCGCATGCAAAACCCTAATGCTTGGATCTAGGCTTTCTAATTAAACATGCTTTGAATCCAAGACTTCTAATGGCTAATTAGGTTAAATAAAAACATTGAAACATATCTAGAACCATACCTTTGAATTCCTTGTTGACATTGTTGTCTTGGAGCTTCTAGAGTCACAATTGTCACTCCTCTAATGGCTTACAAACACCAATAGCAAGAAAGATGACTTAGGAGAGAGGAGAGGGGAGGAAATCAGCCAGGGTTCTCTTACTTTAGGTGAGGTACCGATTTCCCTTAGCCATGGGGTCTATTTATACTTGTAGACTCCTTAAGGGTTACAACCTAAACCCTAATTGGATAATCTTCTCTTAAGGCTATCCAAATCCTTTCCATAGATAAGTCATGGACGATTTTGAAGCTATCCTAGCTTCTAGAATCCGTCCACTATATATCTATAAGGATTTATAGTCTAAAGCTTAACTATCAAACAATTGACAGTTTATACCCCTTTATTTAATTAATCTCTTTAAGTCACCAAATTAATTCCAATTAATTCTATGACTTATATTAATCAAATAACAATATATTATTCTTTATATTATTCTCATAATATATCAACAATATTTACTCTCTCATAATAAATCATCCTATCAAGTTGCTATGGTGAAGGCAACCCAAAAGGACCATGCACAACCGGGTCAAATACTTGCCTAATATAGTTGCAGCCTTAGACACTATTCCAACACTAAGATGCTTGAGATCTTTTGTCTTCTTGATGATAGCCACGTTCATATCCCACGATTTCGGAAGTGAATTCAATTGCTTTTTGTTTATCTCAGATTTAGACAAGAAGATCCCAACTATATTCATCTCAGTAATAAGTGTAATAAATCGCTGCAATTGAGTTTTGAGGGTTTCTCCAGAGATATAATCCAACATGTTGAAGTTTTGTCTTAACATCTCTTGACGACTCTCGTTCATGTCTTTAAATCCCTCGTAAACTTCAAAAACTGTTAAAAGCACAACTAGAAGTTAAATTTAAAAATGCCCTTTGACTAAAAACTTTAAAAGTCAACCTTAAAAGTCAAATTTAAAAAGTCAAACCGAAAAAATAAATTTGAAAATTTAAAAGTCAAACAAGAAAGTCAAAGTTTAAAGTCAAAGGTCAAACTTTAAAAGTCAAATTCAAAATTTTAAGTAAAAAGTCAAAAATAAAATTCAAAAATTAAGAATTAAAATTTTTTGGTTGAAAATGGAATTTAAAAAAGAAAAAAATGATTTTTTGGCTGAATTTGACAAAATTGCGAAAGTTTAAAGCGGGAATGAGATGTTAAATTTAAAGATCCGAAGGGATCACATAAATGGCTTCCTAGCAGACTTGGTAAGTCGCGAGCTTGCTGAACCGAAGGTCTCGAGTTCGAACCCTTGCAGCTCCAAATGCGCTTCCTAATTTTTTATATACGCGAAGCGAGGTGAAGAAGAATCTGCGAGGTGATGCAATGCGAGGACGAGGCTGCGATGCGAGGGGGCTGCTGCGATTCGAGGCTGCTGCGAGAAAGACGGGTTATAGCTTAAATTTAAAAGGAAATGAAAAAGGAATCGGCTAGTTGAGTTGGATAAGGCGCAGGCTTGTTGATCTGGAGGTCGCGGGTTCGAAACCCGGCACCTTCAAAATTTACGTTTGATTTTTATGCGAGGCCGTAAGCTCCGAGGCTGCATACCGAGGCAGTGAACTCTTTGGACCGCAAACACCGGAACCCTCGCCGCCGGCCGTGAATTGTTTCCGGCTGCAAACTCTGGCCATGAACTGTTTCCGGCAGTAAGCTCCGGCCGTAAACCCTTCAAAGATTACGTGAAAAACAGTGTTTTTCACCTCTTTTTGCTCCAAAACTCGATCAAAAACCTTTTTTTATGAAAAAACACGAAGAACAAACCCCCCTTATTTTTGCGAGATCTATCAAAAAACGCAAAAATATTTCGAAAATAAGATCAAATAATGCCCCAAATCTGACAAAATTGACTGATTCAACTTGGCTCTGATACCAATTGTAAGTCCCTAATTTGCCTGTGTATCAATCAGATTCGTTTGATGGTGCGGAATCCCAATCAAACGGATGATGTCAGATCAAATAGAAGAGAAGGAGAAGAAGTAGATGATGAATCTCAATGTATTAATAATATGAATTAAGTTCGTTACACAAGATTCACCCACACAAACGTTCCTTTCTCTCTGGCCGTAAACTCCTTAGGGTTCATCAATCTCTACTCCTCACCCTAAAACCTCTATTTATACTTGGAATATGGGTCGGATAACACATGGGCCGTAAATGAGTTTATGGCCGTAAACTCAGCCGTAAACTAGACCATAAATTCATAAAATATTACGCAAAAGTATAATTGCCCAGAAAAGCAAAGTATAAACCATATTTTTACCTAATAGAACACTCCTTAGGGTGTCCATGACTATCTCCATGTTATGAGTTGGTACCAGTTCCAGCCCCACTGGTGCCACTAGCGTGGATTTGGGTCAGGGCTGCTATCACAGCCGCAGATACTGCAGCTTGGAAAACTATAGGATTGAATTGCGGTGGCGGTGGAAGAGTTGAAGTTATTGGAGGATTGTTTTTGAAATGTCTATTTGATTTCCGTGGCAACATCTTTTAGCTATAAAGTTTTTAAAGATGAAAATGATGGTAAGATTTCATTAGTGATTATAAATCGGATGCCATTGAACTAATTTACACTAGTTCATCATGTAATCTTTTGAAGAGTTTATAATAGAAGTCTACCACAAGTAATAAATTGTAAAGTAGTAATGTGAAAATAAATAGTAATTTTTCAAAGAAAATAAGATGCATGTCAATTCCATTGGTATATTAGATGCATAGAGTTCGAAAAATTTGACCTTGAAGTAGGTCTACAACATACCAACTTAACGGCAAAACTTTGACAGCTTACCGACCTATCGAAAAAATGAAAATTCGAGGTCGAACTGTAAACATGAACAATAACACTAGTGCATATACGTAGTCTTAATCCATATCCAAAAGAGTGAGTAGAGTATGCCCTACTTGCGAGGAGTGTTGCTTTTTCTCGTATTAGCTTTAGCCTTGGATTTAGCCAAGGAGCATTCTATTTCAAACACACGCCTTTCGAATGTTACTTGGCGTTCATGAAGTTCTCTAACCTCCACTATGTTTGTTGCTAGTTCCCTCTGCAGGGTTTCAGTGTGATTCTTGGTTATCTCTTGGTCTTCGTTCAGGTGGCAGAGGCGAACTGTGTTGACTACAGTGGTTGCACCAACTTTCATGACTTGGTTGATGGTTGCTCTTGCTTGTTCATAGTTATGAGCAACTCGACATACTACAACTGGGTGGGCTCTATCTGCTGAGCCTCCATCATCAAGGTTGTAGAAGCTTCGGTCCCTCTTATAAGAAAGGTGCTGACCATGTTCATGACTCCACTTCTCTAAGTCCACTGCCCACTGAGGCATCGGGCCTTGGAAATTTTGTCGTGGATTTGGATTTTGGGCAACTTGAGGTGCAACATACACTTCTGGTTCTGAGTTGGAGTCTTCCTGAAATTCTTCTTCATCCTCTTCTTCTGTTAGAACTTCCTCGAAGTCTCGTCTTATTGGATCCACAGAGTCGTCTTCTGGTTCCTCTTCGAGCCATCCTCCGTTCCCCTGATTGGGAAAGTACGGGTCTCCTAGCAGATGAAATCCAATCATGTTATCTATGCGAGAATAGGGGTGTAAGAGATATTAATAAATCTATAAATGGTGTTATCATGATATAAATACTCCTATAGTATTCAAATTTATGTTAAGTTCTAGTGTTCCTTTGTAGTAAGAATTGGTCAGTTTTTAGACTTGTTACAGCACCACGACCATTCCTAGGCATATGCTAATCGCCTCTTGAACAGATATAATTAGGGGTGTTCGTTTGGATGGATCGGTTTGATCCGATCCAATCAAGTAAATCTAAATTGATTTCGGTTTTCAAAACATGGATCCGAATTGTCCAAACTAAATTAAAATCCGATCCGATCCGATCCAATTACAATTCGGTTGGATCGGTTTTTATAATTCGGTTTTCAAAAACTGAAACATTTTAAAACGACATATAATTATAATATTACCCAAGTTTACACAAGAAACAAAAACAAATAATTTAGTTGTGATTTGAAATTTATAAAAAACTAATAAGAAGATATAATATAGTTAAATATTTTATACATACAAAACTGTGACATCCCCAAAATCACGGCCAGAAAAGACCGATTTTGTTTATGCTTTATAAAAATCAGAGTACTTCATTTTATAAAAAGGTTGCGGAATTTGTTCCCAGAAAAACATGGTAAATACGTTATTAAAACATTTTCGAAGAAACGTATTTATTTCATTTTAAAATGTTTGGGATGTCATCGTTAATACCGAAACATAAGCATAAACAGACTTACAATGATTTACACTAGTGATCTACATCTCTTTTAAATCTCTCAGTGTAATGTCACTTCACTTCGTCACCTGTGATATACATAAACTGAGTGGGTCAGGTTGGGAAACCTGGTGAGTACATAGGGTTTTCAACCCACAATAATATAATTATTATGTTCAATCAAACAATCAACCCAATTACCCATCCCCATTATCTTCTTTACTCTTTAAGGATTTAACCTAAGAGTCATCTATCCTGCATTCGTTTATTCTGAAGTCCCTTACTTCCAGGGTTATGGGACTGGCACTAAATCCATAGCTGCCAATGTTTGTTCATAAAGCACTAATTCCATAGCTGCTATAGTCTATTCATCGGGTACTAAATCCATAGCTACCAATCTTTATCTAATAGGTACTAAGTCCATAGCTACCAATGTTCAACAGGTACTAAGTCCATAGCTACCAATTCCTACAGGTACTAAATCCATAGCTACCAACGTCTAAAAGGTACTAAGTCCATAGCTACCGGTGTTTGTCCCATAGGCACTAAGTCTGTAGCTGCCAATGTATACTCACGTCATCTTCTATCTCTCATCATTCATCTACCCATCTCATACCCAACATTTTCGTATATATAAAATACGTATACAGTTTAAGTCCTTTAAAACATGTATAAAACGTTCAACCAGCATAGACAGCAAGTATTCAGATAATGTGCACACATAGCACGTAGTTTATATAAAATACTTCATATCTATGTGTAAGATGAAAGTAACTATGCACTCACTTGAGAAGGTGGTGACTCGGTACTCGGACAGCGCTTCGTTTACTTTAAAATAATTTCCTTCGACGAAACCTAGTATTATTACCACTAGATTTTAGTCTAATATTTACCGTGACTAATTATTAGTCTTATTATTATTATTATATAAGTGTTTAAACAATACTTTCCAACCACTATGTACAGACAGGGGCCAGACATAAAACACCGGAGGGCAGGACCATTTTGGCATATAGCACTTCTGAAATCCAACAACCCTATGCGGCCCTTTAAACCAGATTCCCCGTACCGCGAGTAGTTAAAAAGATATTATAACGACACTTATATAAGTCATAATAATAGCTCAAATATTTATTATAAATTTATAATAACAATACTAATTTTAAATATAAACTATATTTAAAATAGGGTAAGCATAACTTACTTACAAGGGGATTTTAGCTAGGAGTCGGGCTCTGTAGGGGCAGAACTTCGTTGCTAAATCTTTCTAAGAAAGATTCGTGCAGCGCTTCAGCGCTCACCTTACTATACTAAAACTACAGAAAAGAGAAGTCGAATCACGAGGGACCGAAATGCTCGGGGGATAAGGAGAGAAAGACTCTTGAATCAAGAGAATGGTGCAAGAAATATGAGAGCCCAAGCCTCTTATTTATAGTAATTGAATTTACAAAAACTACCCCCCATAATTACTTAATGACCTTATAGTTATATAAACAACTAAACACCCCTTTATAATACTATTTTAAATAGATTTAAAGATATTTGTACTAAACTAATGTCGAAAGAACTCAACATTAGTCTTATAATGACCGCATCGTCGATACCTTTCTAATGATATATACATATGTATATATATGTGTACGTATATATGATTTATACTTTATTTTAATACGTAAATATGCTATTATAATTTGTAACTCGTTCATACGAACTCCGTTTTTGACGTTCTTTATATCCATGCGTAGGTGGAGACGCATTCTACAACTTTCGTTTAGACTCCTTCGGCTAATTTTGAATTTATTTTTAAAGTTATATTTTTAACAGGCCGGGACAGGATTGGTCCGTTATAATCTCATAACTTCTTCATCCGATGTCCATTTTCGTCTATCTTTTTAGTGTTACGCTACTAATAATGAGATCTTCAATTCTCGTTTAGGTTGTGTCGGCTAAAAATCGCTCGATCTAATATTCGAATTTCGGACTGTATACTGCTAATCCGAAACTTCGAAAAATCGTAACTTCTTCATACAAAGTCAGATTTGGGCGTTCTTTTTATCGAAGTTCTTAGTTTAACATATTCTACGACTTTCGTTTAGAGCGCTAAATCTAAATCTCGCTCTATCATAAATTTACTATTTACCCTTCCCGGCGCCGTGCCGGTTCCGACGCGAAACTTCGACGGGTCATAACTTCTTTGTTATAACTCGGATTTCGGCGTTCTTTATATGTACGGAAACCCTGTGACATCTTCTACAAGTCGGTTAAGATTATTTATTCTAAATAATCTTTTTGTCGAAAAGTCGTTTTCGACCCCTATTGCCTCTAAATTGACTAGCCCAGATCTGCGGGCGTTACAAAAACTTTTGAGTGAATGCATATTAATGTTGTTTTTTATCAGGTGAAACGTTTTGAACCTATTTCAAAATATAAATTACAAAATTAATAAATAATTATAGATATATATTATAAATAGATAAATAATAAATGTTTATTCGGTTTTTTTGGACTATTCGGTTCTTATTTTATAAACCAAAACCAATCCGAAACCCAAAATAATAATTCGGTTTTGTTGAAAACCAATCCAAAAATCCGAATATCCGAACCAAATAGTCTAATCCAAATTGTACAATTGGATAATTCGGTTTTATCCGAATAATGAACAGTCCTAGATATAATTAATCAGACTATATTAATCCCAGGCCTGAATTTATATCACAAGGCCTACTCGTGTTGTTCAACAATCGTAATACTTTTGTTTTATTCTGGTTATAATACTGATCTAGTATGTATGTTAATATACTTTTTATAAAACACTTAGATTTTAAAAGTATACTTTTAGTCAGAGCGCTTCATCCCCATTGTATTTATAGTTGTATATCTTTCATGGTTTGATATACTTAGTTCACTATAAAGAATGCTCTAATACTAATCTGTCACACCCCCAAACCGAGATGGCGGAAACATTTGGGGGCGGAGGACGTCATGTACATTATCATAACAATGAGTAATAGTAAATCAAGCAGCAACATCCATAGTATTTATTATATAGTTAGTACATTTGTATTCTTAGTATTGATTGTATGAAATCAAACTACATAGCAAGATAAAAGACAAGTCTTGAATATGCTCTGTCTTCTCAAAAACCTGAGTGAGTGTACCTGTCTACTGGTTTCCTGAGAATACAAGTTATTTTGAATAGAGAGTATCAACAATTAAGTTGGTGAGTTCATAAACATTTAGTATTTAGAAATCTGTCTTTGTTTCATGAAAATGTTAATATGTTACTCCAAAAAATCCAATATTTTCTATAATAAATGAAGTGTAGTCTTAGGCCTTAAGACCGAAATGTTTGTATGTTATTGTACTCTAAAATATTATAAGTGTAAGTTGTACTCTAATAGGTACCATGAAGTAGCGGCTCACATTTTAGTATTAACTTGTTTACGTATAGTGTGTATTTGTTTTCTTTTTCTTCTAAATGAATAGTATACTTGTAGTGAAATGTAATTTATACTTATGTAATGATTCAAGTAATGTATCTTTGAACTTAGAAAATAGTGTGAATTTATTTCAAACTATACCTATTGTAGTTTACATGTTGTTATGTTCGTAGTGAAATGATTCAAGGAAATATAACCCTTTGCTCGGCATGTTCCAAAAGGGTTAGTAACACTTATTGAAATAAGTTTTATACTTATATATATATATATATATATATATATATATATATATATATATATATATATGTTGCACATATGATTATAATTTAAAAGACAGTCAGACAAGTATTTTTACCCTAAGCCCACAACCAAACAAGGAACAAGAGTTAAGGCACAAACAATAGTACTAAGCCTGTTAAGTCATAATTATATATATATATATATATATATATATATATATATATACATATGAATATAGATGATAAAAATAGTAATTTAAGTAGTTGAAAACAATTTAAAATGGTCTGTCAAAGTTTATAAAAGCTTTAATATATCTTGAGATGATTTGTAACTGTCTTTAAGTGTTAACACAAATAATTTTTTTTTGGCTTGTATTTTCCCCCTAAAAGCATTTGAAAATGGTAAAACATAGGGGTACCACTCACCTTAAGTGGGTGATCGAGAGGGGATACGGTGTAGTAGTGATAATTCCACAACTTAGAACCCATAACAATATCCGTATCCTATTAGTATTTCACGCATAATTTAGGTGTAATTAGTGAAATAGTGGTAAACATGTTATGGAATAGCTTATTATATAAGAATCACTTACAACAAGAAGTCTTAGAATTAAACCGAGCGCATGAAAGACGTATTCGGTCACTTGAAGATGTGAAGTGTTCTTCATGTTCTTGGTGTATACAAGGAGATACAGGTGTTTTTGGTTGGAAATAAGGAGATCGGATGGTGATTTCAGTCAAGTTTTATGAAGATCCAAGAATTTTTGGATGATACTTGAGAAAAAAGGTGATGAATTCAGTCTATCTTATGAGAAAAAAAAGGAGGTTTTCGGTTTGAAAGTGTGAGAATGAGGATATGTACTCGGTTTTGCTTATAAATTTGATTAAAATTGATGTGATATATGCATTGGGATGCGTAATATCACATCAGAATGTGTGCCAAAAGATAGAATTTAGGAGGTTTCAGTGAGGAACTCTATCCGAGAAAAGAGTTTTCGGCCGAGCATGTATACGGTCCGAAGGGGGTGAGGTCTCGCACGTTTGCGGTTTTGACCGCAAGCACGATTTCGGTCCGAGGAAAGGTATGGCTTGCGAAGGTTTTCGGTCCGAATGTTTTGTCTTATGTAAAGGGTTTTGGTCCTTCCATTTGGTTCATAAATTTTGAGCACTTATCCAATAAGAGGTTTAGTTGTATTAAAACATTGGATAAGCTTTAAATAGTTAATAATTCAACAAATTCGACTTTTATTTAACAAGCTTTGACTTTTGTTGACTTTGGTTGACTTTTATAGACTTGAAAATAATGGATTGTCACAGAACGAGGGGCGTACTCAACACATACGCATAACGTACTTGCTTTAGGGCTTGCATGCTAAGCGTACCTGCTTGTACGCCCATCTTACTTCCCATTCATCCAAATCTCATTTTAGCTCTTAATCCATAGTGTCTTTACTCCAAAAACTAGATCTGGCTTCCTTAAGCCGATTTATCATGTAAACTTGCTAGCTTTACATGCATGCATGGCTTAATGATGCTCTTAAAGCTAAAAATGACTTGATAGGTGACTTATGTAAGTCCCTAATCTGCCTGTGTATCAATCAGATCCGTTTGATGGTGCGGAATCCCAATCAAACGGATGATGTTAGATCAAGTAGAAGAGAAGGAGAAGAAGAATAATATGAATCTTCAATGTATTGAATAAATTGGAATGATGCTCCTTTACATGAGATTCACACACATACACATAAGCTCTCGTTTCTCTCTTCTCTCATTCATCATTATTCTCCTCACACCCCTCACCCCTATATATACATGAGAATATGGGCCGGGTAAACATGGGCCGTAAACACGGTTTATGGTCGTAAGGTGTTTACGACCGTAAACTCAACCGTAAACATGACCTTAAACTCTAAAATTATTATAGAAAAATACAATTGCCCTGAAAAGTAAAGTATAAACCATATTTTGACCCAACAATCCCCCCCTTGGTTTATAGCTTTCTTTTCTTAATTGACCCAACAAGTTCCCCTTAAAAATTAGCTGGCTCTTCTTGTTAATCTTCAATGGGAGCTTTGGCTTCAGCTTTAATCTTCGATGACTTCACAGCTTCAAGATGAACTTGATGAATCTTCAATAAATGACTTCATCTTGAGCAATTGGGCTTTTCTTCAGAATTTGACATTGAACGCACATTGGGTGAGGAGGCTTGATGTACTGATTCTTGAAAATTGGTGCTTTCAGCTTGAGAATCTTCAGAGAGAAATAATCTTCTAGATCACTTCAGCAGGTTCATCGAAAGCAGCAGATTGATTGAGGAGGATTCAATGCAATCTGTCACATAATCTTCAATTTCTGCTTCACCTTGCTTTTGGGGTTGTAGGATTGAATGTCGAAAGAATAATCTTCATTTCTTGCTCCTTCGAATGAAAATTCTTCGATGCTCACGGACGAAGCCTTTGGCTTAGAAATCTTCAGCACAAACTCCATGAGTCTTATCTATACCTGAAATCACTTTTCAAGACAAAACAAAACTAAAAGAAAACTTAGAACAAAAGTAAAATAGAAATAACATTTTTTTTTAAATTTTTTGATTTTTGTTTGTTTTTTTTATTTTTAATTCTCCTCTTTTATTTAAATTAGAAGAACACTATGAACAAACTTAACAAAAAAATAATAGCTAACTTTAAGAGTGATTTTGGGATCAAAGTTGTTGGACAACCTTATTCCACTTGTCGGTACCCTTATCTTCACATCTTCGTCTGATCGATCGCCAGTATTGTGGTCCACTTAAACACAAAACATTTGTGACAATATTTTGGACAATTTACCAATGACATGATACATGCATATATCTAATTATAACTTTATTATCATGATTGGCCCTAATTCTTAAATAAAATTTTCTTATGACCATTTAACTGACTACAACCAGGGATATTGTTGTCCACCTAAATCGAGCAGCGAGATCTACAGACAATCTGTATGTGTTCAATTTTTAAGTGTACTAAAACGTGTTTCCTGCTTCCTGATATGCCCCAGCCATCAAGAACTTCCAGAGTACTCCTTACACCGGGTGAGCAGACAACCATTCAGAGAGAGGATAGATTCACAATTCTATTACTTATTACTTCAGAGGGGTTGAGAAGTAGAAGGATGCATATGCTGTGTACCAGGTCGGATTAGAAGTCACGCAAAGGAGACAGCATATGGCTAACAGATAAGAAGTATTTCACATATATAACATGCAGAGAAATAGAGTTGCATATGTTGTGTACCAGGTCGGATTGGAAGTCACGCAAAGGAGACGACATATGACTAACAGACGAAAAGAAAGAAAATGATATTCTACAGACCTAATTTATCGGAATTTACCAGTCGCCCCATCCAACCGGATTTAAGGACAGAATCCGCACATCGAGGAAAAGTGAATCCACAGTTCTAGATACGGGTTATTTAATGTGACCGGTAGATTCTCATGTATATCTCCCTGCTCAACCTATCTGAGCGTCGTGAAATCAGGTTAAATGGATCTAACTAGGTCAAAGTTTGTCAAGTCCTTAAATTCATTAGGTTCAACTCTCCCTAGTCAAGTCCATTTAAAATCTTTCATGCCTACCAATGCATCGAACACAGAGCGTAGACGATTCAACTTAGGTACGTTACGCCGATTCATATTGCTCGTTATCACTTGGTAATTTCATTTCCCAAAACATCTCCCTCAAACACATTTCATAACCAATATATTTTTTATTTTCTCATTTTCTGATGTTTTTGGATTTTTGAAAATTTTCTAATTTTTGTTTTGTTTTTGTTTCTCCCCCTAAATTTGTGCATAGGAGAGAAACGAAAGTAAACGCGCAAATTTAAACTATCCTAAGACAAAAATTAGTCTTTAAAGCGAATCAGCTTAAGAAAAACTCAGGAGTATAGAGAAGAAAACTCAAACCGTAAGTCACCGATTGAATTTGCATCCAGAAGGTCTGAGAACAACATGCGTAAACTCAGAACAGATTTGAAAATTCATCATGTCATTAAGCACAAACCCCGTGAGTGATCACTTCTTTTATTCCCTTCCCGCAGAGGACACATTCTCCCAAACAATGTTCTGAGTGTTGTACAGTTGAGAGATGTCTCCTATCAAGTGCCAGGAACAGCCACTACCAACAAACCGAAGTCTGATGATATGCCTCCATAGCTGCTCCGACACAGAGCGGGATCAGTTGGTCTTTGGAACCCAGTCCATTTTGAAACTGGGTCGACCTTTGTCATCCTTGCACAGTACTCTCTCCCATGACATATCCTGCTTATGACAAAGAGAAGATGTA
Organism: Lactuca sativa; assembly: GCF_002870075.4. Classification (NCBI taxonomy): domain Eukaryota; kingdom Viridiplantae; phylum Streptophyta; class Magnoliopsida; order Asterales; family Asteraceae; genus Lactuca; species Lactuca sativa. Next base: position 54,091,874 of record NC_056625.2, read on the forward strand.
GAAATATTAGAGTCGTTAGTTGATTTGGGAGATTGAGCCTTCGGAACCCATTTGTAGTTGGGTTTAACCCATTTCTTTTTCGATCTGATGCGTGGCTCAGTACTTGCTTTGGAACTTGATGTCGGTCGTTGAGATGACTTTGATTTTGACTTCACGGGAGCATCTCTTGGATTGGACTTCTTGGCCGACATTCCCTTCTTGCCCTTGGGATTCAGATTCTTTGCTTTGTGGGTTTGATTCTTGGCCTTCTGCGCGTTCCAGTCCCCATGGTCTGAACGTGACCTGGAAGGGTTTCTTTTGAAGTATTTCCCACTTGGCACGTTCTGCCAGCCTTATGCGTAATAAGGAATGTATGCGCGATTTGGACAATTTCGGGCAATGTGACCAGGTGTTCCATAGTGAAAACATGTCTTTTTCTTCACTGTGAAGTTGTTTCTTCCTGACCCTGGTGGCATATCTTTGCCTTTTCTCTTATTGTTCCCACATGCACACTTGCCACAAGAACTCTGTTGTGTTGGAATTGGTGGCCTGTATTTCTCAACGGTAGGTTGATCGGAAGCAGTTGAGTTCGAAGCAACAGATTCAGAGTTCAAGGAGATGTTGGCTTGTTTAATGGTTTTCTCCTTGTTCTCATCTTCTGCTACTTTACCTGCACATGAAGCAGAAACATTAGTATTTTCAACCTGAATAAATCCTCCTGACACAAATCCAACTCATTTGCCATATCGAAGATGAGGCTCCTTGTCAGTTTCGTCCTGTGTCATAGGGATGGATGTGTAGTTATGATTATAAGGAGGAGGTACACTATCATATCCTAGATCCTTGTTTTGATTTTCTTTGAATTTTAATTGGGTTTCATATAAGGACTCGACTGTCTGACTTGACGCAGTATAATTTTTGAAACTGACATCAGTTTTTCCACACTTAATTTTTACAGCGTCAAGTTCTTCAGTTATAGCAGCAAGTTGTCTCTTAACATAATCATAATTTTCACACTTGTTGCTATACTCTTCCTGAAGTTTCCTAAACTCCTTGGTTTTTGCTTCTAACTCAGCCTTCAGGGGTTTTTGTCGTTTCCTGAGTTGATATCCTTCATATCTCAGGTCCTCAACTTCTCTTTTTAATAAATCAATTTGTTCCCGAAGAAATTTAATCGTATCTTCACTAGATAGTGTACATGAAACTTCACATGGTTGAGAACCTGAAACTTCATTGACCGAGATGTTTGCAGAGCTCATTGTATTTCCACACTTCAAAGCATCAAGTTCTTCAATTACATCAACAAGACTAAGACAATTGAGATCTTTTGTCTTCTTGATTATAGCCATGTCCATATCCCACGATTTTGGAAGAGAATTCAATAGCTTTTTGTTTATCTCAGATTAAGACAAGAAGATCCCAGCTATATTCATCTCGGTAATAAGTGTAGTAAATCGCTGCAACTGAGTTTCAAGGGTTTCTCCAGGGATATAATCGAAAATGTTGAAATTTTGTCTTAACATATCTTGACGACTCTCTTTCATGTTTTCAACTCCCTTGTAGACCTTAAAATCAATTAAAAAGCACAACTAAAAACCAAAATCAAACTTAAAAGTCAAAACCTTTGATTATAAACCTCAAAAGTCAACCTTAAAAGTCAAATTTAAAAAGTTAAACTCAAAAGTCAAACTTGAAAAGTCAAACCTAAAAGTCAAACCAAAAAACTAAATTTGAAAATTTGAAAATTAAACGAAAAAGTCAAAGTTTAAAGTCAAAGATCAAACTTGGAAGTCAAAGTCAAAATTTAAGGTCAAAAGTTAAAAAATAAAAGTTAAAAAATAAAAGTCAAAAATTAAAATATAATTTTATTTATTAATTTTAATTTAATTTAATTTTTATTTATATATTATTATTATTTATTATTATTATTATTTTATTTTGGATGAAAAAGAGATTTAGAATTAAAAGGAATTATATTTTGGGCTGAAAGTGTAAAAAATGCGAAACTTTAAGCGAACAAGACGGGTTATCTTTTAAATTTTGGAGGAATGAAACAAGAAGCTTTCTAGTTGAGATGGTAAGGCGCTGTGTTATGGAGCTTGAGGTCGCGGGTTCGATTCCCAGCACCTTCAATGTCCCGTCCGATTTTTTTTAATGCGAAGCGAGAGTCGTTCTTGCGAGGCTGCGCTTGCAAGGCCGAGTAAGTTGATGCGAGGACGCTGACCGCAAACCGAGGTGCAAGGCCGTAAACCACCGAGGCCGAGTCCGACGCCGTAAACTCCGAGCCGCAAGCTCGGACCGTGAACCTTCAGAACCCTAGCCGCCGGCCGCAAACTCCTCGCAAAAAACACCGATTTTCCGACTTTTTTGTTCTAAAACTCGATCAAAAACCATTTTTTATGAAAAACACGAAGAACAAACCCCCCTTATTTTTGCGAGATCTATCCAAAAACACAAAAGTATTTTGAAAATAAGATCAAATAATGCCCCAAATATGACAAAATTGACTGTTACAACTTGGCTCTGATACCAATTGTAAGTCCCTAATCTGTCTGTGTATCAATCAGATCCGTTTGATGGTGCAGAATCTCAATCAAATGGATGATGTCAGATCAAGTAGAAGAGAAGGAGAATAATAATATGAATCTTCAATGTATTGAATAGATTGGAATGATGCTCGTTTACATGAGATTCACACACATACACATAAGCTTTCGTTTCTCTCTTCTCTCGTTCATCATTCTTCTCCTCACACTCCTTACCCCTATATATACATGAGAATATGGGCCGGGTAAACATGGTCCGTAAACACGGTTTACAGCCGTAAGGTGTTTACGGCCGTAAACTCAACCGTAAACATGACCGTAAACTCCAAAATTAATATAGAAAAATACAATTGCCCAGAAAAGTAAAGTATAAACCATATTTTGACCCAACAACTTAATACATGCATCTAATGATAAACTGCATAAAGCTTGTGCCTTTATGCTTGAGAACCTCATAACATGCTCATATCTAAAAGGAAAAACCCCTAAAATGTCTTAACTCATCAATGTGACAACCTGATATTTCGAATCAATGTAATGAACTAAAAAGTCAAGAATTGTAACCTCTTTTGATAAAATGAAATTATTGTCAAAAATAAAATGCTAAAAAGTCATCTACTGGATTTCATTAACGATAGATATCATGTCTAGGTTTTCAGAAATATAAAGAACACTAAAATCCGAGTTATAACGAAGAAGTTATGACCAACCTAAGATTCACAGCAAAAACCGTCAATACGGTTAAACGTAAAACGAGAAATTTCAATAAAATACTTATTAGCCTTAGGTATCTAAATAAAAGTCGTAGATACCATTAACCCGTGAACATACATAAAAAGAACACCCAAATATGACTTTGTATGAGGAAGTTATGATTTTTCAAAGTTTCGGGATAGTGGTAGACAGCTAAAAACTCGAAATAGAGATCGAACGATTTTTAGCCGAAACAACCTAAACGAGAATCGAAGATCTTGTCAACATTAGTACAACACTTAAAAAGACAGACGAAAACGGACATCAGATGAAGAAGTTACGGAGTTTTAACGGACTTTTCGTGTCCCGGCCTGTTAAAAATGATATATTAAAAATAAATCAAAATTAACCAATGGAGTCTAAATGAAAGTTGTAGAGCACATTCTCACTTACACGTGGATATAAAGAACGTGAAAAACGAAGCTCGTATGCAAAAGTTGTAGTCGCATCGGCCAACAGGCTCTCCCATCAGACCTCCCATCTGAAGTGCATCATGCATGACGTCCGGTATGCCCTGCGTAACCCGGAGGTACGCTCCGCGTACCGAGGGTTTCCAGCCCCTATAAAATGGATGTGAGGGTTTCGGGCATAATTGCTCATTTTCTCTCATTCTCTTGTGTTTTTACCCCGTTTTGCGTGCAAGGAATATCCCGAAGTCTCTGTTTTCATACCCAAGTCCCGAAGGAAGTTTTACGCTCCCGAGATTCCAGAGAATCCCGAGAAATCCGCTTTCTCCTGTCGAAGTTCTGCTCGGTTTTCATGTCACCTTCTTCAATCTATCAAATGAGTTCATACCGCTATAACTACGTTTTCAAATGTTTTGTAAATGCTTTCATACACTCTTAAAGGGGGGAATACAAGTACACACATGGTTATCCTCGTGTGAAAAACATCAATCTTTTGCTACACTTTTGGTATATAAATATCAAACACTTTATTTATATTTTGAGTATAAATTTTCAATAATGTTATTTCAAATGTTGTAGTTTACATACAAAGTCGACACTATACTAGGGTTTATCGTACAAATGAATCACACATTTGGAAAAACTATAATAGGTATAGTTTACTAGATACTCATGAGATTTTACATACTATAAGTACTATATCAAGGAAATACTTTCATATACAAGAATAATTGGACTTTTCATACGTAAATCTATTTGATACTAAGTTTTGTGAGACATCCAACTTCACGTACTTTCAAGTATGCAGTTAAAGTCCTTTATTATATACTATAATCTCTTGTAGGGAGAGCGTGATACTTCTGTATAGATCTAGATGGGATTGACAATCCCGCACCTAAACTGTTAGTTACAGTTAGACTGTCAGGTCTGGGGTTACAAACGTCATAACATTCCAACGCCTGAAGAACGTTGTTACAGGCAGTTTGGGTCTATCGCATGGTGATAAAACTCACATGGAGTATTAAAAACACGTTGATATACGGGGTTATCAAATGCCGTAGTGATTTTATACATACATAAATCTACCATTCTAGGCATGAAAAACGCTATTTCTTTACAGTTTTGAAACTTTTAAACTACCACACACTTATGGAAAAATATTGGATTTCTAGAAGCAAACATTCAAAAACAGTCGGGTCTTGGTAGAAGACTACTTTTACACTAGTAGTAAATATAGGATTTTCTAAGAGTTTTCAAACATCTACAAACAATTTCATACAAATTTATACAAACATTGACATTAAATACTTATGAACTAACCAGCTTAAATGCTGATCTACTCTTTTAAATCTACTTATATTTCTCAGGGATTTAATAATACAGGTAAACTTCAGCTTTTGGAGAACTGACGCTAAGCTGTCAGTTTAAAACTCATTTTGTCATCATATCGTAATTTGTTTTGAAACAAGTATCATTCAAAAATGTAGCTTTTAAATTATATATATGATGGTTGTTTTACTTTCTTTACTATGTATTCAACTGTTACAATACTACATGAAGTCATCCCCCCTCGAACGATTCCGTCGTTCCAGTTTTGGGGTGTGACAGATTGGTATCAGAGCATTGTTTATAGTGAACTAAGTATATCGAACCACATAGGATATACAAACTATAAATGCATAGGGACTAAAATTCTCTGACAAAACGTTGTTACACCTAAACTGCGTTTCATTTAACTTAAGTTATTGGGTCGAAAAAGCACAAATACATGCATACAACGGTTTATTTTCATAGTTAGAACTATACAAGAAGTATTAAGACAAGTTGGACGCTACGACTAGGCCTCGGAATATGTAATCAGATTTGGGACGCATATAGCCTGATCAACTATATTTATCCGAGATCATACTAATGTATGTCGAGTAATGGTCATAGCGAGCAACAAGTCAAAACTTACCAAAATAACACTGGTATCAAACATACAAACTTAAATACTATAGGAGTATTTGGTAAATACAATAGTTTAACTTACATGTTTAGATTTACGTGTTTTAATTTCTAGAAAATTCTCATATCTCTATTCTCGCACAGATGCAATGGTTGGATTCTATCCACTCGGGGATCCCTACTACCCGAATCAGGGCAATGAAGGATGGGTAGAGGAGGACCCCGAAGAAGATGAGGAACCTATAGAGTTGGAGGAAAGGGAAGACTCTAGGACAGACTCAGAGCCAAAAGTAATCAACCCACCAGTCGCTCAACCTCCCGCATTTAGGAGAAACATTCAAGGGCCAACTCCCATTTGGGGAAGTCACATTCACCATTGGAGCCGACAGCAAGGATTACGTCCTCTCTACGATATGTTTCGGTACTTTTACGACATCCGGGGTGGAGGTTAAGCCGACCGAGCACTCCCTATCATGGTGGGAAAACTAGCCAACCAGTCCTATCAATTTGGGGTTCAAGCAAACCGGATTCGTAAAGTCAACGTGGAAGTACAAGTTCACACTTCTGACATCCGTCGACTGGACAGGTTGCAGGATGATGCCCAACTCCGCACCGACACCTTCCAAGCGCAACTGATTGCAACCCTCTCTGAGATAAGGGAAATGAGGGAACAACAAGCCGCCTTCGATAGGCGTCTTATGGAAACAAAGCAGTCAGACAAGGAGTCGAGCTCCAAGCGCAACCTACATCGCAAGTAGTACTTGCCCGAATCCCAATTTTTTTTATAGAATAGGAACTCGGCTAAAAGTCTTATTTTCCTTTAACTTCTGTATCGGAGACTCTTAAAAGCGTCGAAATTTTCCTAACTTCAAAATGTAACTTAACATATGTTTAATATATGTGAAGAAATTCTATTGTGTGTTAATTCATTGAATACCACTTAGATTCATAAGTTTATCTATCACTATACAAACTTTTATTATGAATCAAGCTCTAAAACCTTGGGTAGGTCAGTCAAATTCATAAATTGATGAATATAGCAAATTTATTAACACACGACTTCCAATCATTAAGGACTTATGATATTCATTCTATTTCTTTAGCAGCACGATGCTGTCCCGTATATCTACACGTCGGGTCAATAACGCAACACCTCCACCACCACCACCTCCATCAACGGATAATGCCTCCTTGATAGCTACTATAACAGCTGCAGTGACAGCAGGAATGGCACAAATGAGTAATAATGAGTCCGAAGGGGGAGTAAATATCTCTACGAATGGCCAACGCCAGGATCATTTAGGGGATTGCACCTTCAAGGACTTCACTAATAGCAAGCCCATATCTTTTAATGGATCTCTAGGGATAATCGCTCTATCGCAGTGGATAGAGAAAACATAAGCGGTTTTCGAGATCTGTGCTTATCTGGAAGGGAGCAAGGTAAAGTTTGCTACTTGTACATTCTCCGAGAGAGCTCTGAAGTGGTGGAATGGCCATGTCAAGTCACTAACTCTGGTAGTGGCTAATTCTATGGGCTGGGAGAATTTAAAGCAAATGTGAATGCAAGAGTACTGTCCAAGAGGTGATGTACAAAAGCTAGAGTAGGAACTTTGGGGCCTTACTATGGTAGGCTCGGACATCACAACCTATACCAATAGGTTTAGTGATTCGGCAACCCTTTGCCCAGGGATGGTTGCTCTAGAGAGCAAGAAGATCGAGAGGTACATCTGGGGACTGTCACCCCAAATTCAAGGAAGTGTACTAGCTTCCAAACCAGTCACTTTCGATAGCGCCAAACAGTTGGCACAAGCTCTCGTTGACCATGGAGTCTGCCAAGGCTTCGCAACTACTGTCCCGGAGCGAACCATAGGAACCAACAACAATAGCAAGAAGAAGTTTTGGAACAAGAGGAAGAGTGTCACACCCCAAAACCGGAACGGCGGAAACGTTCTGGGGTGGATGACGTCATGTCAAGTATCACAACACATGCATTATAGTAATCAAAGTACAACAAAACATTGCATTAATAGTAATAATTTTACATGGTTTACATTACAAAGTACTAAGTAATACAGGCAAATATATATAAAGTACAGCAAGGTACTAAGCCATCTTCATCAACAGCTCCGGGGGTGTACCTGTCTAATTGCTGACCTGAGAATACAAGTTATCTGAAAAGCGAGTATCAGCATTTTTACAAATGCTGGTGAGTTCATAAGTATTTAGTGACATTTATTCAAATAACTATATATAGTAGTAGTTTAAGTGTTTACAGTGCATTAGAGTTCTTTCCAGAAAATCCTATATTTTCTTTAATAAAAGCAGCCTTCTACCAAGACTGGTCAGTGTTGTGTGGTAAAAATTGGTTTTCCCTTAATTGCTATCATTATCAAAATACTGAATTTGATTATTAAAGAAAGCAAGAGACAACAGGGAAATAACATATGCCTCAGCAGTGAGGACTGCTGACTAAGGCAAAGGAATCATAGAATCCAGGAGAGTATCGAACTAACGACACACCTGGTTTAGTCTAACAAGTAGAGACTCAGACCCCAGAAGGTATCAAATGAAAGGTACAGCTGGTAAGGTCTAAAACAATGAAAAACAGACCCCAGACAGTACCAAATGAAAGATACGTCTTGTAAGGTCAAAACAGAGAAAACAGACCCCAGACAGTATCAAATGAAAGATACGTCTTGTAAGGTCAAAGTAGAGAAAATAGACGCCAGACAGTATCAAATGAAAGATACGTCTTGTAAGGTCAAAGTAGAGAAAAATAGACCCCAGACAGTATCAAATGAAAGATACGTATTGTAAGGTCAAAATAGTGTGACTCTGAAAATGAATTACCAGCATACATTGTAAATTTGCCGGTGAAATACCGTTACCTTAAGGCCAATGAATTATAAGGTAACCCGTGATACTCGTAACCGTACTGACTAGAGTACCAGACGCCCTACAAGCGTCCGAAATATGACATTTGTCACCCGTTGGCTTGGTAGGTCGGGACTGTAGCTAGCAGTCTGGGTGCGGGGTTGTCAATCTCGTATAGATCTATACACACAATGTCCGCTCTCCCTATAGGAGATTCTGGTTACCAACTAGACGACGGAGAAGGCCGTGTCCTGAAGATACATCCCAAATAGTGGGTAGAGACTTCCAAATAGTGGGTAGTTTGTAAGTGCTGAACTAGAGGTAGAGACTTCCAAATAGTGGGTAGTGTGTTTTTAATGTAAGTGTAGACTAGAGGTAGAGACTCTTAACTGAACTGACTAGAGAATTCCTGTATGTCCATACTCATATACATAGTATATAACTAATGAACCAAACGACCTTCGGACGGCCATCCGATCCCACCAGACCACATCTCAACGAAGAAAAGGAAATAGGGTGGACGAGCCTTCCTAAGTCTTTCAATCATTACTTATATGTATCTATATAAGCACAGACATACATCTATCTACGACTGAGTGTGTAATAAGTAGGAGTGATTCTTGTGAAGTAGGAGTGTCTAACAAGTGAAGTAAGAGCGTTCAACAAGTGAAGTAGGAGCGTATCAAGTATAAGTGAAGTAGAAGCGATATCAAGTATAAGTGAAGTAGGAGCAATATCAAGTCTAAGTGAAGTAGGAACGTATCACTAAGTAAGAGTGTGAATGAGTATAAGCGTCCATCAGGTATGAATGTATCACGAAGTGGAATCGTTATCAAGTATAAGTGTATCTCAAAGTGGAAACGTTATCGAGTAAAAGTATAAAACATAGACGTAAACTTTGAAAAACCTTGGTATTCCTTTGTGAAATGAGTTTGATTTAAAACTTTTAGAAATTCTTTGGAAACCTTTCATAAATTAGTTTGAAATGAAACTTTGATAAAGCAGTAAAAGTAAAAACTTGAACAAGTGAAAACCTTTTAGAAAACCAATTATAGTGTCCTACTCGGTAAAACAGTATATAGTGTGGTAAATCCTTGTGCATGCGGGTTATCAATCACGTGTGATTGATATGATAACTGACATGTTTAACTTGTATTGCCCCCCCCTATAAAACATGTAAAAACATTTAAAAGGTTCATTCAGGGGTATGAACTCATCTGGTGTAAGTAGGTCTGACGAAGGTGCCGGTTGGGCGTTCGGTGTCACGAAAGGACTCGAACACACTCAATGACCTATTTAACATATGATAACATATGTTCATATACAATTAGTATATTTAATACTAATTAAACAAGTATACGCACTCAAAGGAGCGGAAAACACTTTAGATAAGTGTTTGGGTGTCCCGGGTAGCGTCTAAAGGTGTGTATGGCTTAGGAATGGAGTTTACTCTCCGAGAGTAAACCCTTAATATGTTGTTTACGGTCCAGGGACTACTCACCATGAGTTTACGGCCGTAAACTCATGGTGAGGGATTCTAGTGTGTTTTAAGGCTCTATCTTGTTGGTGGAATTTTCCTAAGTCCAAATTCGAAAGGCATGAGTGAGTTTAAGGTCTTTAAGGGCTTCATTAGGGAGTTTATGGCCCAGGGACAACTCCTAAGGGAGTTTACGGCCGTCAACTCCTATGCCTTGAGTTAAGTGAAGTTTTAAGCCCCTAATACCCTCCTAGCATTTTATAGAAATAGTCTAAGGCCATTTGGGGAATAAAAACCATTATTTTGGCATGTTTGAAGGTGTTTACGGCCTTGACACATGTCTGGGCCGTAAACTCCTTTTACCCCTTCATTTCCTTGTGTTTAAATGATCTAAACCCTAAATGGTATGCCCCCAATTTATGTATTAAGTCCTAGGGTGTTTTAGGAGTGTTTTTGGGGGCACTTTTGCAAGTTTAAGAGGTGTTTACGGACTTGGCATATGCGTGGGCCGTAAACTCTCTTTTACCCCCTAAAATCATGTGATTTAATGTTTAAACACTCCTAGGCTAAATCCCTAATTTATTTCCAAGCCTTTAGGGACATTCTTGAGTCATTTTGGCAACCATTTAGGGGGTTTACGGCCTAAGGAGGCTCTTAGGCCGTAAACTCCTTTTTCATGTCTCAATCTTGTGATTTTTAGGCTAAAAAGACAATAATGTACGCATAGAACAAGTTAGGGTTGATAGTCTTACGTTTAGGAGTCGGAAATCGCGGTTTTTGAGTCGAAAACGAGCCTAGAGAGAGAGTATAGAGAGATAGGGTGGAAAAGGCTCCAATGGAGTTTACTCCCCTTTATATATGGGTGGGAGTTGGAGGTCAGTGGAATTCTACCCAATACTGCCGTTATACGGGGCTTTTGGTCGCACCCGATTTAGTGGTCGTAATAATAATAACTAACTTTTTCCAATTAAATGGAAGTGTGTGTTATGTGTTTTTATTTCCTTTTATCACGACTTAACGACATAATAAACATAAACAAGTGAAATGTTTATTTAATTGACGACCTCTAATTAACGAAACTTTTATAAACTGGAATAATCCGTTAACGGTAACGGGGAAATGTAACGGGACAACCTGGGTTATCACAAAGAGTAAGTTTTCATAGGAACCTGCCAAGAAGCAACAAATAGTGGTAGTCCGTGCCGCTACTACCCCCACTACTCTTGTAACCCCTACACCAGCAAAGCAATATGTTGGGAACCTACCGAAGTGCAACAAATACAATTTCCATCACAATGAAATTTTCGGGAGATGCACTGCAACAACTGCAACAAGAAAGGGCACACTGCCCGTTTCTGTAAGGCACCGGCATGACCAACCATCCAAGTCTCTGGAGTCGGTGTGGGCCAGGCGTGTTATGGGTGCATTGAGGTTGGACACTACAAGAGAGACTGCCCTAAGGCAAGGAATGTTGGCGGCATAGGAAGAGTGCTGGCAATAGGGCAGAACGAAGCAATAGTTGATCCCACGATGGTTACGGGTACGTTTTGTTGAGAGAAACAACTTGGGACACACTTGAACAAACGTTACAAAAAGTATGATTGTGGAATTAGTTAATCTCAAAGGATCTAAAAGCTCAACAATAATAAGTTAATATGTTAGATGGTTTGATAGTTAGTTGTAGAAATATAAAGAAACATAAATGACAGCCGGTGATATATCAAGTAGACACATAAGTTGATTCATAACATGGAATGCATTCAAACCAAGTTAGTAAGTGAGATCAATCTTAGTGATAGAGTCACAAGTGACTTGCTTTGAAGAGAGGAATTAAGCAGTTGTGATCGAGAGGATTTTAGGGAGTAAGAAAGATATGAGAGGACTAGGAGATAATTAAGATCTAAAGATGAGTAAGAAGTGATATGTATTGATTGATAAAAACGTAGTCTCTATTTATAGAGACTATATAGATACAGAAAGATAGGCTGCGGTAGCTTGATGACTTCAGATGTGATCGCTGGGAGCTTGACTGCGGTGAGCTATAGACTGCGGTAGCTGAAAATAAGAGGGTTACTTCATGTATCAACAATTTCCCCTAAGTTACCTCTAATTTTCTTCACTTATCAAGCTTAAGGAATTTAATCAGGATCCACCAAAATTTGCTGACATTCTCCAACCAGGTGATCCTCCTTAAAATCTCGAACTTGACTTCGGCAATTGTATGCATTGTTTTTTTCCACTGCGGATAAACAGATTTCAAGTTGTTTCTTCATGAGGCAGTTCATGGAGGACATGGAGATGAAGTACTTGACTTGACCAGTCTTTCTTTTGAAGACGAATCCAAGTTTAGGAAAGTTTGTAGCACCAAGGGTTCTTTCCTCATAGCCTTTGGTTGGCATCGGTGCGGGATCAAGAGGAGGTAGATCAAACTTTTTGGCAAGGATTGGGTGGAACTCCGCATCGATCTTAGCAAAGTCACACGCAGTTTCTTTCAGAAAATTACTTTCTCTTTCAAACGCTATTTTCATCTTCGGATGCTTTTCACACTTATTTTGGAACACCTTTGCTATCAGGAAGATTTCTTCTAGGTTCATGCAGGGGAAGTCAGCTTGGGTGCGGACATAGTCCTGATTCCTTCTTGTGAGTGTGTATTGTACAAACTCAGCCTTCATAAATTTTCGCGGTTTGAAGTTCTTGACTGCTGAAGGTTTGTCGTTGGACCAGATCTTCTGAATGGAAGACACATGCTTGGCATAAAATCTGTTAAGTCTTTCGAACTCCATTGGCAGTCTCTTGTTATCAGGAAGGTTGCAGTCGAACTGCTCAAATACAGTGAGCTATTTAGCATTTGGGGAGATAGGGAGATCCCAATATCCATCCGAAGGAGGTTCAGCATATGTAAGATAGGGTTTGTAGTGGTCATCAAGGAGTCTGCGGTGGGGATTGATCCAGGAGTTTAATAGGGATTCATCCATCACAGTGTCAAAACCGCATTCTCTCCAAATTAGCTCTGCAAGTTTAGCTACTTTCCAGTCAGCTTTCTTCTGCTTCGTTATAGGAGAGTCATTTGAGCTTGGAGAGGACATGTACTCCGCAAGATTCTTGAAGTGTGGGGGAGTTTCTGGTCTTTTAGGGGAAGGGATGATTTTGTGTTGCGGTGGTGGAGAGTGGTGTAATGGTGAGGTTTGCGGTGAAGCGACTTTCAGAGAAGCAGTGTTGGAATGATGTTCTTCTTCATATTCTTCTTCTCGATGGTCTTCTTCTTCACTTCCCCCCTCTTGAAGAGTTCAGACCCGGAGACTCCTCAAGCCATTACTTAAGGCCATCGACTTTAGCACAAACCTCCTGGAAGTGGGCTTTATGAGCTTTAGCCATTTGCTGGTTATCAGGAATGGAGGTGTTGAACAACAGTTAGTGAATCTCCTTTGTGAGATGGAGAATTTCGGGGCCATGGAAGTTGGATGATAATGAGCTTTGAAGTTTGTGGATGGTTGCATGGAGAACTGAAATAGTGGACTCATAAGCAGTGTGAGTCTCATCTATCAGTTTCTGAGGCCTAGAAGATTGATCCACAATGGCTGCCTGCAGGTTGTCCTTTATTGCGGATACCTCAGATATAAGGTGCTCCGCAGCAGCCATAAACTCCTTGTGATCCTCTTGACGATTATTGTCAAGGGACCTTATCCCCATTTTAACTTTTAGAGAGATTCTCTCAACAACCATTCTTTCCCTTGCTTCTAGTCGTTCAATTCTGTCAATTAAGGACTGTGGCACAGGATTGTCATCAGACGACGGTTGAGTAGATTTGACTGCGCCTAGGATTTGATCAACCTTGGATTGGAGATTGAGGAATTCTTTTCGGGAGACGGCCATCTTCTTCTTATTTTTCTTCTCTTTTGGCTTGGAGGTGGAGTGTTGGGAACCACTTGATTCTGCTTCTTCAATATACATCATCGGGTCATCATCCGAAGGGCTTGGTTGATTGACCTCTTGAAGATCAACATCGTCAAAACCGAAGGTAGGAGCAAAACTAACTTCGATTTCGGTACCTGCATCTTCGGAGTCTTGAGCAGTTGGAGATGGAGGAGGCTTTGATGGGGTATGATGAGATTTGTGGATTGTATCAGCCATGTTGTCCATCATGGCATGAACTTTGCAGAAGGTGGCTATGGTATTGGCATTGTTAATTGTGTCTGCCCAATACTTAGCCACATAAAGAATTTCTTGTTGTTTTTGCTGACGCTGCTTGGGTTGTCTTTAGCTTCGTTGGAGGGTTGGTACTTACTCCATGAGTTATTTAAATTAATATCGTCAATTCCTTGAAAATGCACCGAGGTGTCCCTCGGGTTCACGGATCCTTGCACATATTCTGCTCACCGTGCCTAAACCACCTGTTACTAATGTAAGCAGAGTAGGATTTCCTGAGCTTCCTCAGTCTCCTTGACCTAAAGTCAAGTCTGGCCTCGGCTCAGTTCTGGTAAAGGCTGAAGAATCGCCTTGCGGTTGGGATGCTGTTTGAAGTGTTTTGGTGACAGACAAAAGGAGGAAGTGCAACTCCTCAGAGGTAAAGAAATGAAGTCGGGAAGCCCTGGAGACTTTAGGGTGGGAGCCTGAGCCATCCTATTGGGATTGACCTAGGGGGAGTCTCCTCGTTGCGGTGAATCAGACGCACTGCTTGTGCCTGAGTGGTATAGGATGGTGGTTTCGAATGGATGTGCAACCATCCCAAGGACTACCGGAGCCTATTGAGAGGCTGAGGTATCAGTCCAGTCAGGCATATGGCTAGTGGGATCGTTTTTGCGTTTCTTGAGGATTGCAATGGGTTGATCATCCTAATCAGAGCCACATCTGGAGATATGTCTACTTGGTTTGACGATAGTGATTACTGGTGGAATTTTTCTTCTCTTGGAGGGCTTGGAAGGGTTGGAAGCATCCTTTTTAGGAGTTCCTTGTTTGTTGGTGTTGCGGGGGCCATGATGAGCAGAGACTTTATGCTTGCATCTTTGGGATAGAGAAATGTTGGAGAGAGTTGTGGAGGATGGGACTGCGGTACTAGTGGGATCAAGAACTTCGGTTTGGGTTGGAGGAGGCGGGGTAGGAATGTATGGGTCAATACCTTCCGTAGCCTCAATGTGATCTGAGACATCAGCAGTCTCAAGACCGAGGGTAGAAAGAATGTGGTTTGGTAGTCTTCTTATTGGTCCAAAAATAGTTTGATCAGATGAAGGATTGTACCTTTTAAGATCCTTGGTGATAAAGAAGTTGATGTCATTGCCCATGCTGATCCCTGCATCTGCGTGGAGGTCATACTTGCAGAGAGACAAAAACCTTGCAAAGGTAAGTTCGATAGGGTTCTCTAGTGGGCTTTCTTTTGGGATGTACTGCAGAAAATCGTTCCATAGTACTTGTCTGTAGTTGACATCATGCCCTATGAAGATGCTCCATACAAGTTCTAGGAGTTTTAGTCCCATGTTGTCTGTGCCTCCGGTTCTACCGGATAGGCTGCGGATGATGAAGCGACAGACAAATTGCCAGACCGCAGGCAATTGATTTTTCTTGAATTCCCCAATTCCCTTGATCTTCTTCTGGCATCCCATTTGGTATAGTGCAGACAATATATCTGTCATTGATGGAGTGGAAACCTTGATGGATGGATGAACAAGAAGATTTATTGCAGTAAGAAATTTTTTTTGTTCAAGATGACCAGAGAATCGTCGACAAGATTTAGATGCACTTCTTGAAGGTTTTCGAGCAGACGATAGGTTGAAAAACCACACTTGAAGAGGGTTGAGAGAGGAACAACATCAGTGAACAAATCGAATGGTCCAAACACTAGGTGATTGGACAAGAACTTGATCATCAGTTTTGTGGGCGGATTGTAGAAAGATTGTTCTTCAAACACGGCTCTAAAATTGCTTGAAGCAATGGTTGGTGTGGGATGTTTTGATGCAGAGCCTGAACCAGCATGATTCATTGATCCAGATGCCATTGAAGGTTTCTTGGATACACCAGATTTCACCATTGTTGTGATTTTAAAGAAGCTTTGAAGAAGGAAGGTAGAATGCAAGAGAATGGTTTATGGTTTAGAGAGCGTAAACTGATCTTTGTGGAGAAGAAAGGGTTTTATAGTGGCTTAAGGGAGTGGGAAATGTTTTTTCCCTAAGTGAATTTAGGTAAAAACGTTTGGGGTTTATTTTGAATTAAGAGAATTAATCTCAGCCACAGATTAAGAAAAGAGGGATTAAATCTGAATTTGGGGTTTACCACAAAAAGGTTTGCATTTAATGAAATGTCAGATTTGTGACCACGTTTGGTGAACCTGTGGTGAGGGTGAGTTCAATCTGTTGGGTAAAGGGAAGTTGTAATGGATTTGATGGTTTAGGGTAATAGGAAGAGACAGCTTTAAAAAGGATTTGATTTGGAAAATCTTTCTTTTTGTCATCATACCTAAAATAGGTCTGACATGAGGTTTATTCAAAAGAATGATGTAGATGCACATAGAATGTTTTTCTTTAATGTTTTATCTATTTAATGAAGGATCATTAAATAGCATACCATGTTTTTTTTTCAAAAGAATGAAACAGTCTGAAAATCAATTAATGTGACTGCAGATGGACACCCCATTGCGGATGGATCATATGACGTCAGATGAATGACTGCGGTAGATGAACTGAGATGAACACTTGGAGTAAAGATTAGTAATAATAAACAATTAGGACCATTCAAGTATAATTATGATATATGGTTGCGGTACATAGAATATACCAAAACCATTTATCATAAGTAACTTCAATTAGAACCGCAATGGAGACCAAGGATGGCCTGTGATACCTATCAATTCAAAAAGAACTGTGGGTCCAGATTCATCATTCCTAACATTTGTAGGAACGTGTTGAGTTTTGTAGAGTCAAGTGCCTTTGTAAATACATCAACAATCTCTTAATGAGAATGGACAAAAATTAGTTCAATGTTACCTTTCAGAATGTGGTCTTTGATGAAGTGATATCGTAGTTCAATATGTTTGGTCTTGGAGTGATGAATAGGATTATGAGAAATCGCTATGGCACTTTCAGAGTCATAATAGATTGGTATCCGCAGCATTCTGTATCTGTAGTCTAGCAGTTGTGTTTTCATCCATAAGACTTACGAGCAACAACTGGCTGCGGCCACATATTCAGCTTCTGCGGTAGACAATTAATTATACACAATTTTTTTTCCTTGAGGACCAGCTAACTAATATTCCACCCAAAAATTGACATCCACCTGAGGTGCTTTTGCGATCCAGTTTGCATCCGGCATGATCCGCATCGGTAAATGCTTGAAGACTGAAATCATTTCCTGCGGGGTACCATAATCCAAGAGTTTTGCTTCCTTTTAAGTATCGTAGGATTTTTTTGGCTTCATTCATATGAGACATTTTTGGGTCAGCCTGGTACCTTGTGCATACACCCGTTGCAAAAACTATACCTGGTCAGCTAGCAGTGAGGTGCATCAGAGAGCCAATGATACCTCTATAAGACTTGTGATCAACAGATCCACCTGAGGGATCAGCAGAAATCTTATAACCGAAGGCCATAGAGACCTTAGCTGAAGAACAATTATCCATTGAGTACTTATTCAATAGTTCTAAGGTATATTTTTCTTGATGAATGAATATCCCTTGAGGGACTTGTTTCACTTGAAGTCCTAGAAAGAAATTAATCTCTCTATTCATGCTCATTTGGAACTTGTTGGTCATGAGCTTAGCAAATTCATCCACCATTTTCTAATCAGTTGAGCCAAAAATGATATCATCCACATATATTTGTACAAGCATTAGATGGTCACCATTTGCTTTTAGAAATAATGTGAGATCAATCACTCCTCTTTTGTAACCTGATGAGACAAGAAATTCAGATAGAGTCTCATACCAAGCTCTAGGGGCTTGTTTTAGATTGTAGACTGGCTTCTCAAGCTTGTAGCAGTGGTCTGGAATTCAACGCTTTCGAAACTCGGAGGATGCTGAAGATAAACCTCTTCTTTTAATTCCCCATTAAGAAAAGCACTTTTTAAATCAATTTGATGAACCTTGATGCTTTTGTGTGCTGTGTATGCTAAGAAGATCCGGATGGCTTCCATTCGTGCTACCGGAGCATACATTTCATCATAGTCAATGCCTGCAAGTTGACTATAACCCTTGGCAACAAGCCTTGCCTTATTTCTGATGACCGCACAAGATTCATCTAACTTATTCTTTAACACCCATCTTGTGCCAACAACGGTGTGGCCTTGTGGTTTTGGAACGAGTTGCCATACCTTGTTCCTTTTGAATTCTTCCAGCTCTTCTTGCATTGCGGAGATCCAGTCTGGTTCGAGTAACGCTTCTTTGATTGATCGACGTTCGACAGCGGACATGAACATTGCATAATGGCAGTGATCGGATAAGTCCTTGGATGACCGAGTCTGGATTCCTGTGGATGGGTTGTTAGTAATTCGACCTGGTGGGTGGTCTCTCGTCCATACATGTAGACGAGGTATCAGATGATCAGCAGTTGTGGTGGAGTGACTATCTTCAATACCAGAAGACTCTGCATTTGGAGAGGGCAGTTCCCCCTGGACTTGAGAACTTCCTACTGATGTGTCTTGAACTGGGAAGGCGGGATTAGATTTATCTTGGGCAGATGACGAAGGTTCCCCCTGTAGTGTAGAAGGAAGTTCGCCTTGAACCTGCGAAGGTTCCCCCTGGATTGCGGAAGGGAGTGTGATAATCCTGAATCTGTTCTTGTGTCAAAGTTTTCCATGTTTTCATCATCCGAATCCGAAGAAACGTTTGATGGTTGAAACTCACTGTGGATTGGAGTGTCATCTTCAGGTACTGGAACCTCGATGGTTGTTGTATGGTCCGGAGTGTAGTTTTCCTCCTCAACCGACGAGGTGGAATTATTTAGCGATACTTCTTTGGACGCTGTAGGATCAGATACATCTGCATGTTGTTGCTGAGCTTCTAGAGACACGAGAACTTCGGATAGCTTGGTTGTATCAATAGAATCAAAGAGATCATCATAGTTTATTTCAACTAGATTTAATGGACCTGAAGAGGCAGGAATATCACTTTCAAGGATTGCGGTGGTTTTAGTTGACGGAGCGGAGTTGCGGATGTGATAATCATCAAACTTTACGTCAAAGCTTTCAATTATCAACCTTGTGCGTCTAATGACAACTCGATAAGCAACCTTGTTAGTGGAGTAGCCAAGGAAGATGCCTTCATTAGACTTCGGTGTGAATTTATTGAGGTGATCTCTGTTGTTTATTACGAAGCATCTACACCCAAAGATATGAAAGAATCGAACATTTGGCTTGCGGTTGTTGAGACCTTCCTATGGTGTTTTGTTGAGGTGTTTGAATAAAATACTTTGATTTTGAACAAAACAGGTTGTGGCCACTACTTCGGCCCACAAGTAGAGAGGAAGATTTCCAAAATTGAGCATAGATCTAGCAGCTTCTACTAGAGTGCGAATCCTTCGTTCTACTATGCCATTCTGTTGTGGTGTGTAAGGAGCTGAGAAGTTGTGTGAAATACCTTTGGAGACCAAGAAACTATTCAGAAGATGATTAGCAAACACGGTTCCATTGTCACTTTGGATACGTCTGAATGTTAACTTGATTTGAAGTTCTATTTCCTTGATGAAGTTGATCAACACCTGCGGTGTTTCTGACTTGAGTCGAAGAAAGAATACCTATGTGAAACAAGTGAAGTCATCCACAATAACCGGTATGTATTTTTTAGGGTGAAGACTGGATACGGTAGATGGACCGCAGAGATCAATGTGTAAAAGTTCCAGTGGTTCAGAGTTTGAGGAATCAATCACGATGAGATGCCCTGCCTTGAATTGCTTTCCACATTCACATGTAGGATAGAGGGTATCATTGTTGAACTTGAGGAATCAATCACGGTGGGATGGCTTGCCTTGAATTGCTTTCCACATTCACATGCAGGATATAGGGTATCATTGCTGAACTTGAGGATTGGAAGACATCTGACTAGTTCTCTTGTGACCAAGTTGTTAATGTATCTGAAGTTAAGTTGAGCGAGCTTGCGGTGCCATAGCCAGCTGACTTCGGATACAACTTTGGATAAGAAGCATGACTCCGGTTTTCCTATGATCAAGGATACATCCAGAGGGTACATAGTAGCTTCGGATCTGGACTTGATTAGACAAGTGCTTCTATCGCTTGTCATTACATAGAAAAACTGGTCATCAAATTCAACACGATGGCCTGCTTTACATAGGTGACCAACGCCAATGAGATTGTGTTTAAGGCCATCTACATAAGCAACCTTTTGAATAGAGACGTTTCCCGTAGTGAGGACACCGTAACCTCGGATTATCCCATTGGCATTCTTCCCAAAAGTGACATTTCCACCGTTGCAAATTGGCCTGAAATCTCGAAGGTATTCTAACCTTCCCGTCATGTGCAAGGAGCAGAGATTGCTACCTATGTGGGCAAGTGTTTAACTTGCGCCAAAGTCAAGGTAGAGTACCAAAAGCCATCAGGATTACTACAACAACCTAGAATACCCGAGTGGAAGTGGGAGCGGATAACCATGGATTTCATAACCAAATTATCCAAGACAGCAGGTGGGCTAGACACCATCTGGGTAATCGTCGATAGATTAACAAAATCCGTACACTTCCTACCAATAAAGGAAACCGACAAGATGGAGAAGCTAGCTCGAACATACATCCGAGATATTGTACGACTGCATGGTGTACCAATATCCATTATCTCCGATAGAGATAGTAGGTTCACCTCACGATTCTGGCAGTCCCTTCAAAAATCTATAGGGACGAGACTAGACATGAGTACCGCTTACCATCCACAAACTGACGGTCAAAGTGAGAGGACCATACAAACCTTGGAAGATATGCTAAGAGCTTCTGATCGATTTTGGTAAATCATGGGATACCCATTTACCACTAGTCTAATTCTCATACAACAATAGCTATCACTCCAGCATTAAAGTTTCTCCATTGGAAGCCATCTATGGTCGCAAGTGCAGATCACCACTATGTTGGGCCGAAGTGGGTGACACGCAACTAGCTAAGGGACAAGTACCCGAAAGTGCTCTCACAGGCCCGAGAATTATAAGAGAAACAACTGAGAAGATTGTACAAATTCGAGAACGATTAAAGGCTTTAAGAGACATGCAAAAGAGTTATGTGGACAAAAGATGGAAGCCCTAAGAATTTCAGGTTGGGGACCGAGTGCTATTCTGGAAAGGGTTAATACATTTTGGAAAACGTGGGAAACTAAACCCAAGGTATATCGGACCATTCGAGATCTTTGTAAGGATCGGCCCGGTAGCATACAAAATTCGACCACCGCAGGAACTCAATAACGTACATCCTACCTTTCATGTCTTAAACTTGAAGAAATGTTTGTCCGATGAGACCCTCTTCGTCCCTCTAGACGAAATCGAAATCAACAAAAGTCTCCACTTTATATAGGAACCAATTGAGATCATTGATAGGGAAATTAAAAGAATAAAACAAAGTCGCATACCCATTATGAAGGTCCGCTGGATTGAAAAGCAGGGACCAGAATATACTTGGGAGCGCGAAGATCAGATGAAACATAAGTACCCGCATCTCTTTCCCTAATCCACAAATATTTACTTTACATTTAATTCTGGGACGAAATTCTCTCTAACGGGGGGATGATGTGACAACCCGATATTTTGAATCAACGTAATGACCTAAAAAGTCAAGAATTGTAACCTCTTTTGATACAATGAAATTATTGTCAAAAATAAGATATTCAAAACTCATCTACTGGATTTTATTAATGATAGATATCGTGTCCAGGGTTTCAGAAATATAAAGAACACTAAAATCCGAGTTATAACGAAGAAGTTATGACCAACCTAAGATTCACAACAAAAACCGTCAATACGGTTAAATGTAAAACGAGAAACTTCAATAAAATACTTATTAGCCTTAGGTATCTAAATAAAAGTCGTAGATATCATTATACCGTGAACATACATAAAAAGAACGCCCAAATTTGACTTCGTATTAGGAAGTTATGATATTTCGAAGTTTCGGGATAGTGGTAGACAACTAAAAAGTCGAAATCGAGATCGAGAGATTTTTAGCCGAAACAACCTAAACGAGAATCGAAGATCTCGTCAATAGTAGTACAACGGTAAAAAGACAGACGAAAACGGACATCGGATGAAGAACTTACAGATTTTTAATAGACTTTTCGTGTCCCGGCCTGTTAAAAATGATATATTAAAAATAAATAAAAATTAGCTGACAGAGTCTAAATGAAAGTTGTAGAGTACATTCTCACCTACGCGTGGCTATAAAGAACATGAAAAACGGAGCTCGTATGCAAAAGTTACACAATTTAGAAGTTGGAAAAATCACATTACGCCACGCGTAGTGTGTTACGCCCCATGTACCAGAGGATATGAGCCTCGTCCCATCGGCCAACAGGCTCTCCCATCGGACCTGACATCCGAATTGCATCATGCATGACGTCCGGTATACCCTGCGTAACCGGGAGGTACGCCCCACGTACCGAGGGTTTCTAGCCCCTATAAAAGGGATGCGAGGGTTTCGGGCATAATTGCTCATTTTCTCTCATTCTCTTGTTTTTTACCCCGTTTTGCGTGCAAGGAATATCCCGAAGTCTCAGTTTTCATACCCAAGTCCCGAAGGAAGTATTACGCTCCCGAGATTCCAGAGAATCCCGAGAAAACCGCTTTCTCCTATCGAAGTTCTGCTCGGTTTTCGTCTCAACTTCTTCAATCTATCAAGTGAGTTCATACCCCTATAACAACATTTTCAAATGTTTTGTAAATGCTTTTATACACTCTTCAATGGGGGAATAAATATCAAATGCTATAATAAGTATAGTTTACTAGATATTCATGAGATTTTACATACTATAAGTACTATCTCAAGGAAATATGTTCATATACAAGAATAATTGGACTTTTCATACATAAATCTATTTGATACTACTGAGACATCCAACTTCACATACTTTCAAGTATGCAGTTAAAGTCCTGTATTATATGTACTATAATCTCTTGTAAGGAGAGCGTGATACTTGTGTATAGATCTATACGGGATTGACAATCCCGCACCTAAACTGTTAGCTACAGTTAGACCGGAAGGTCTGGGGTGACAAACGTTATAACATTCCAACGCCTGAAGAACGTTTTTACAGGTAGTCTGGGTCAATTGCATGGTTATAAAACTCACATGGAGTATTAAAAACAAGTTGATTTACGGGGTTATCAAATGCCTTTGTGATTTTGTACATACATAAATCTACAATTCTAGGCATGAAAACCGCTATTGCTTTACAGTTTTGAAAATTTTAAACTACCACACACTTATGAAAAAAATATTGGATTTCTAGAAGAAAACATTCAAAAACAGTCGGGTCTTGGTAGAAGATTACTTTTATACTAGTGGGAAATATGGGATTTTCTAGGAGTTTTCAAACATCTACAAACAATTTCATACAAATTTATACAAACATTGACATTAAATACTTACGAACTCACCAGCTTAAATGTTGATCTACTGCTTCAAATCTACATGTATTTCTCATGAATTTAATAAAACAGGTAAACTTCAGCTTTTGGAGAAGTGACGCTAAGGTGTCAGTTTAAAACTCATTTTGTCATCATATTGTAATTTGTTTTCAAACAAGTATCATTCAACAATGTAACTTTTAAATTGTATATATGATGGTTGTTTCACTTTCTTTTCTATGTATTTAACTGTTATGATACTACATGAAGTTATCCGCCCTCGAACGATTCCGTCATTCTGGTTTGGGGGTGTGACAATCAACCAACCTAAAAAGGGACCAAAAGCATAAAAATCAAGACATAAATAGATCTACGCATTTAAAAGCCAAGGTATTAACTTGATACCTTAAAAAGCTTGTAAAATGAGTGATCATTGTGGATCTATAAACTCCAAACAAAGAAAAGCACCTTCAATCTTCTTTACTTCCTTCAAAAAGAGAAAAATAACCTCCAAATTCTTCTCAAGAGCTCAAAGAAACAACAATGGAGGTTAAGGTTCGATATTTAGGGTTTTGGGTCAATGGACGTTGATAAAGAGGCCAACCGTAGGGGCTTAAGGACCTTATGTCACACCCCAAAACCTTGAACGGCGGAAACGTTCTGGGGCAGAGGACGTCATGTATAGTATCACAACACAGTAAATGTAAATAAGCAAACAACATCATCCATTGCATTAAATATATAATTTTAATACAAGTGTTCTGTACAGTTATAGGCACCAAAAAAAATAATGAAACACAAAATAATATGAGATGAGTCTTGAAAGCACTCAATCTTCTCAAAAGCTGGCCTCGGTACCTGTCTACTGATGACCTGAGAATACAAGTTATTTTGAAAGAGTTTATCAGCATTAAGCTGGTGAGTTCATAAGTATTTTAGTGTCGATGTTTCTTGTAAAAACGTTTGAACCTGTCTCAATGTATAAGTTGTAAAAATGTAAGTAAATGTTTGAAAGTGTTTGTAAAAGTTTGAATCACTCAGAAAATCCTATATTTTCTATAAAAGTAACCTTCTACCAAGGCTAGGCTGTTTTGTAAACTTTTCTTTTGTAAAGTGTGTGATTACCCAAATATAACTATCATTTGTTAATAATATAGTTTGTACATTAATGCTTAAGTGAGATTATCACTAAAATATGTAATGGGTAAATCATTGTAGTACTGTAGCTTTGTATATTAAGACTACTGCTGTACTAAATACTACTACCTTAAACCGGATTTATATTAAGGCATAATGTGATAAATTGTACCATGCTATCGACTGGAAATCAACGACATAATGAATGGTCGTAATAAGAAATGACGTTTGGCACCCGCAGACCTGCATGTCCGGCTGTAGCTAGCAGCAAGGTGTAGGATAGTCAATCCAGTATAGATCTATACGCAAACTCACGCTCTCCCTCCAAGAGAATTCTGGCTACAACTCGGGCCATGACAATTAAGGCATGCCCGATACAGTGGATCACAATTATTACGTATTTACGTATCTGTATTGTTTCTCGTATATCTGTATATGTATTGTCTCTCGTATATCTGTATATGTATTGTTTCTCGTATATCTGTATATGTATTGTTTCTCGTATATCTGTATATGTATTGTTTCTAGTATATCTGTATATGTATTGTTTCTAGTATATCTGTATATGTATTGTTTCTAGTATATCTATATATGTATGATCCTGCGTTACCCAGATGGTAACCAGCTAATGATGTACTGATGAATATGGATATGGAAGTACTTTTATTTCTCTACATGTATATATGATATATAAGTAATATGGAAACGACTTTCGGATGGTCACCCGAAATCCCACCAGACCACATCCAAATCGAGGAAAAGGAAATAGGGCGGATGGCATTCCTAAGCCTTTTGAACATTATTTATATATCTATACATATATGGGCATGCAATTGTATATAGTAAGCATAAACAAGTTTTCATAAAACATTTGAAGCATAACTATAATTTCAAGAGAAGATTGACTTGATGTCGATCTATAAATCATTTTAAAAGCATAAGTTGATAAAACCGTTTAAGTATAAGAAGCATTTGATTGAATCACAGTCTATAAGTAAGTTTGGATAGTAGAACAGTTTGTAAAACATTTCAATTAGTAAAGCAGTTGAAAACAGTTTGAACAGTGGTAAAAATCGTTGTTTTCCTAGTTATTAATCACATGTGATTAAACACAATCACATGTGATTGAAGTAATAACTTATAGGTATTTGACTTGTATTCCCCCCCCCCCCATAAAGTATTTAAAAAACTTAAAATCATTTCAAAGGTTGATTCAAGGGGTATGAACTCACTTGTGGTGAGTCGTTTGAATTGCAGTTTCGTCTACCGTGCTAGGTGACAAACGGAGACTGGTTTACACGCACGAGCCTAGTTATCATATAATAAACATATATATAACTAATTAGACATATAATAACTTAAATAAATAAGTTAAGGCACTTAGAAAACACTTAAACACTTTTATGAGTGTTTAGGGTTCAAATGGTTGCATCTAAGTTGCTACGGGACAAGGCAAAAGGGTTTGAAACATCAAAGGGCCTTGTATAGGAGTTCACCATCCAACAAACCCCACACCATGGAGTTTACGGCCGTAAACTCATAGGTTTATGGCCGTGAACTCCTCAAATGGTGTTTTTGGGTGTTTTGTGGTGTTATCTTGCATCTAGAACACTTCTATCCTTATTGGAATAATGCATGAAGTAGTTTTAAGGCTCTAGAACACTCCATAAGGGAGTTTACGGCCTAAGGTCCTTCACCTTAGAGTTTACGGCCGTAAACTCTAGGAAATTAATTGATTTGAAGCTCTTAAACATCAAGAATGGCATCCATGATTTTATCTAAGGCTAATGGGGACAAGAGGCACACTTTGGTGCCTTCACTTGGAGTTTACGGCCCAAGCCATGTTCCTTGGCCGTAAAATCCTTCCAAGGAGTTGTTTCTATGTGTTCTTCTCTCCATTCTAGTCCCAAAGGTGCAAGGTAAATTGTCTAGAGGCTTAAGGATAGCTTGGAATGATTTTTGTCCCACAAAATGGGGTTTACGGCCCAAGAAGGGTTCTTGGCCGTAAACTCCTACTAACTTGTGATTTTGATGAGCTTTTGGTGTTCTAAATAAGCACAAGTACTAGTAGTTAAAGTCCTTAAGCATTTGGGGAAGATTTGGGGCACTTTAAGCCCTTGAAAAGGGGTTTACGGCCCAAGGTAGTTCCTTGGCCGTAAACTCCTAGAACTTATGTTTCTTGGATGATTTCTAGGCTATAAAGTTCATACACAATGTCCTTGATAAGTCCTCTAACATGCGGATGGGTCTAGAAAGCATTAAAGTTTCATTTTGGAGTTTACTCCCCAAGAACGATCTTGGGCGGTAAACTCCCGGATCTTGTAATCTAAACATGTTTTTGTTGTTAATATGCATTAAACAAGTATTGAAACACATATAGAAAAGTAGACTCACAATCTGGGATGAAAACCCGAAGATCCATCAGAGAGAATATGGCTTTTCTCTATTTGGAATTGTGAATAATGAATTAATTTAATTCAGAAAACTATTTATAGTCCTGGAATATTTTGACAGAAAATATTTTCATTCCTGATGTTGGACTGTAGCAGTATGAAACTTGAAATGCCCAAGTTTCACAAAACCAGGAGTATCCACTCTCCTGATATCATCTAAAACATAAACCCTAATGTACACAAACTTGTTCGGAAAAGCTTGAAAATCACTGAAACTGAACTAGCTTCAATTGAATAGATGATGTTCGTACAATGGAAATTTCGGGTTGTCACACCTTATATAGGGTGCAACACCCTAAATTAGTGTTACTTAATCTCCTCGTACACCAAGCGTAACCCTCGTACGCCCAGCGTACGAGGCCTCGCATTTGTGATCATGTCTGCTTAGTACGTTCAATGTATTCCATTGTACGCCCCGCATACTACCTATGTAAGCCCCACATACAAAGGTTATCTTTAAACCCTAAATTCATCTGAAGGCAACAACTTCTCATTATAAGTCCGATTTCGATGATCCTTATATTCTAGAAAAGGTAACGAGAAACTCTGTGATTTTATCAACTCATACATGCCATAAAATGTCCCAACAAAAAGTCCAATTTTCATTAAATCCCTAGCTGGAACTTTACCAAAATATCCCTTGGCTCCAAAACACTATCCGACCTCCCAAATCATCTAAATTATGTCACCCACACCCAAATGGGAAACGATTCAGGATATGACATTACATTATTTGTACTATAACCGTTAATTTGGATGGAGCGATGAACATTTGTAAATATCTACATGGGGTAACCTCCCCCACATGTGATTGATAGGTATAACCCCCTCTGAAAAGAAGAAACGGTCGAAATTGTTCATCTTTCAAATGCCCTTTCACAATGTGGATGAAGCGTTAATGGCGTTCTCAGCACGGTACATTGTAGTGTTAGACACAAGCTTATACGTCATTAGCTTGGTTAAATTCTCACAATAGCTCTGGAGTACACTCTAAAAGTACCCAATTAAAATTTAATTAGTGCTTGAATGAAAGTGGAACATGCGTATAGAATAGAACTAGTGTTTATACGTAGCTGAACACATATATGAGTTGAAAGAGGACTATCTGTTGCACGAACTCTAAGAACCTTCTAAGGTGTAAGTAAATCATTTAAGTGAAATAAATACTTAATAATATTACGACAATAACGTTTTTGTGATAAACGTACATAACACAAGTTACCAAAATAAAAATACACTCTCTTCTATGGTGTTACAAATATTAATATACTTAATTCAGGTACAATTACATACTATACACACACTTGTACTGGGATATAAGTAAGGACATAGATATGTAATGTAATATTTTTATATAAAACACTTATATATTTTGTTTATTTCTCTACGTTTTGAGCTAGAAAAAAGTAATATATTTATATAAGTTTAAAACACTTTCATATTATTTTGTTTTGTACTTTTTTTGTCATAAAAATAGTATTTTATATAAGTTTGAAACATTTGTATATTGATTTCTTTTTTATACTTTTTGGTCGTAGAAAAGTAATATTTTACAGAAATATGAAACACTTGTATATTTGTTTTATTTTATATACTTTTGGATTTGAATAAGTAATATTTGATATATGTCTCGAACACTTACACACACGTACACACACACACACACACACACACATATATATATATATATATATATATATATATATATATATATATATATATGTATGTATATAGTAACTTCTGGATCACAGATAAACTTCTTTAAAGCTTTTATGCATATTCTTATTTTAAATGGGAGGGCCATACGCCAGGCTTAACCATGTGTAATGCGGGGTGTAGCACAGTTAAACATGGTCGTGACATTTCTTGGGTACGTTAGGCGTATTCATAGCTGATGCAAACATGGAATTTGGGGGCTTAGACCCTATAAAACCTGATTGTCTTTATTGAGGTTGACCTTGTCTTCAGCCTTTACCCTCTAAAGTAGTCACATGGAAACCCTACTCCCATTAGTGAGATTCTTCAGCCATTTAAGTGATTTGGTGTGTTTTTGGTGAATATTGAAGAAGAAAGAACTCACTGGAAAAGTGATGATTGGCTTGGATCTTGTAGATCCAGACTCTATTATCTTGATCATCTTTCTGGAGGTATAATGTCTCAATCTTTATGATTCATTTCATAGATCTTGTTAAACTTTGGGTTTTAGCACATTTTGGTTGCAAGGGTTGAATCTTTTGAGTAAAAACTACTCTTGAAGCTTAGGGTAGCATTTCTTGATGCTTCTAAGTTCCAGAAGCTGAGCGCATGTTCCCTCTCGGTGGAGACCCAATATGTTGGGTGTACTCGCCTGATGCCCATTTGGGTTATTTTAGGGCTTAGGCTAGCTTGTGCCTCAGACCATGGCTAGTTGGGACTAGAATAGGAAGGGTAAAAAGGACGTTTTACCCTTTGTAAAAGGGATTATGAATTAGACCTTATTTGTGGGTTATTACCCTAAATAGTGGTTAGGGTTGGTTTGATTTGTGTTTGGTGTGAGGAACCGCCATAGCAACAACTTGTGTGTGGACGATTGGTTATCATCAAATTGAGGTGAGTCTCTTCACTGTACTTGTGGTTCGAAGGAACCAATATCAGACCATTAGATAATGTTGTTGGATGCTAGTTATTTCTATAATCCTTGATTCTTTTGTATATTGGGTGGGGGCCCGTTATGCAAGCTAGGGAAAGGCCCATTATGCGAGATGAGCGAGGCCTGTTATGCTCAGTGGCGGGGACCGTTATGCGAGTTAGGGCGAGGCCCATTATACTCAGTAGGCGGGGCCCGATATACGAGTAAGGGCGAGGCCCATTACACTAACTAGGTGGGGCTCGTTGCTTGTATGGTATGTGGTATTTTAGGGAAAATCACTAAGCTTTGTGCTTATGTTTTAAGTTTATTTTTCAGGTACTTCCGGTTCGACGGAACATATCATCTGAAAAATGAATGGCTCTCATGAAAAAGAAGCGGATAAAGTAACAAAGGAATATATCATCTAAAAGGGGGTATGGAGCACATGAAAGTGGAATGGAGCATACTGGTGCATGGATGCACCATTAATGATCATTAAGCGTCATCATACGCTTATATGTTCCTTTTTGAAGGAAGAAGCGCCACAATGGTTCTAGAAGCGCCATTATGGAGGATGATCGAAGAGCCACTTTGAAGGAGAAAGTGCCACTAGTTAAGCAAATGTGCCAGTTTGGAATGAATGTGCCACCTTTGAAGCCTGACATGCAATTCATAAGGAGAAAATACCATCCCTGGAGAAGAATCGTCATTCCATGCATAAGAAGCACCATTCTCATGTTGATGAACCATCTTGTTGCAAGGATGCTCAACCGGTGTTCCTTGATGAGTTGTATGCTATAAAGTCCTCTATGATTCTCATGATTGATAAAGGAAGCCATGAAGTTGAAAATGATGGGTTTTATACAAACAATCCTATGTGTGCATGCAACCCTAATTTGGATCTATGTTTTCACTGTTAGATACACAACATTATGAACACATGGATAAAACCTTAATGTAGCATGCTATTTTCAAAAATCACATAGAAGGTTAGATCATATACCTCTTGTTGTTATATTGCAATACCAACTTAAATCTTCAAACCCTTAGTCTTGAAAGCAATCACCACAAGTGTAGTGCCTCTAATGGCTCACAAACACCACAAGAAATTGGAGAGGCTATAGAGAGAGAAGGGAGGAGGTAGAAATCGTCCTTGGGAGCTCTTAGAAGCATGTGTACGAATTCTTCAGGCCTAGGGGTCTTTATATAGGGTTGGGATTAGGGTTTCAGTCCTTATCCTCATCCAGTTACTTGCCCACCAAGCAACCACAAGATAAGCCTTGAAAAACCCTTATCTCTTGGACCTTGGACGATTTCAAGGATATCCTTATCCTTGAATTCGTCCATCCTTTAACAAGGATAACCATTTCCCTATTTTACAACTATCACATAATTACAATTCAGCCCCTCTAGTTTAATTAATCACACTTGATCACAAAATTAATTCCTAATTAATTATTGACCAATATTAATTAAACAAATATGATTTCTCCTTTAATATACTATTCTTATAACATATTAATAAATCATAATAACCTCTTTCTCTATTTATTTCTCCAGTCAAGTTGCTTTGGTGAAGGCAACCCAAAAGGACCATACACAACGGGGTCAAGTATTTACCAAATATGGTTATGGGCTTAGACACTAATCCAACAGTCTCCCACTTGGATTAGTCTAGTAACCACAAATGTAACGTACAATTCGATTAGCAATCATAGCTCTCAAAGACGCTTGTCGAACTCTGATCTCATCAGTATCCTGTCCTTTAGATAAGGGATCTTATAGTCCTCTGTTTAGATATTGTGCATACAATCTCATGTCACTAATTGTCCAACAGTTGGTTTCTCGATCTCAGATTCATTTGACATAGAGCTTAATTGAACACATCAATTCAGTCCTGACCGGGCCTGACACATAAGTCAAATCAAATCATCGAGCGGCCGTGATATTGCTTTTACCTTCTTAGGATAAAAGTAACAGATAAACTTCGACTTAGATGCATTTACTTATCCACTAATCAACTATACACAACAATGCGTTTTATAACATCAATTTACTGATGCGGTTTCGCATTATCAATGCACAACCAACTAGTAAATAATAAACCATATATCTAGGTTTTAATACCATATGATATTATCGTCTTGCGATCACTTTTGTCACATTCCATAAAATGATTACAACAAGCGCAGGTTTATTCCAATGCTCAAAACTTGTTCATAAGCACTCATGAATGTTGCAACAAACCTTTGCTATGTCTAATACCTTTTAGACACTCTACATACCAATTCATGACAATCTTCATTCATACCTACTTCCAACATATGAACGATTGTGGAACATTCGAATAATTCGATTATTCTTAATAACTCAATTATTCAGGAAGTCAAAACATGCAAATGTCAATTACATTTATCTATTATATGTTACTAAAACTATCTAATCTAAACTAATATCATCCTTCAGCCCAATGTTCCTAGCGTGCTGCAAGTGCTTAACCCTACTCAGTCCCTTCGTAAGCGCATATACTGGGTTATCTTCTGATGATATCCTCTTAACCACGAGGTGTCCTTCTACTCGATGTCTAATAAAGTGATACTTTTTGTCGATATGCCGAGATCTACCATGATCCCCCTGTTCCTTGGTCAAGGCAATCGCTCCTTCATTATCACAAAAAATTTCCATAGGCTCCTTTATGGCAGGCACAACTCCAAGGTCACCGATGAAATTCTTCAACCATATCGCTTCTTTTAACGCTTCGCTCGCTGCAATGTACTCTGATTCGCATGTTGAATCAGCTACAGTTTCCTGATTGGAACTTTCCCAAGTCACTGATCCTCCATTTAGGGTAAAGACCCAGCCCGACTGCGAACGGTAGTTGTCCCTGTCGGTCTGAAAGCTGGCGTCACTATACCCTCGCACCTTCAAGTCATCACTCCCTCCGAGGACTAAGAACCATTCCTTGGTCCTCCGAATGTACTTAAGTATATTCTTGACCGCAATCTAATGAGCTTTGCCCGAGTTCCCTTGATATCTATTGACCATGCTCAAGGAAAAGGCCATATCAGGGCGAGTACAAGTCATAGCATACATGATCGAGCCAACTGCGGAAGCGTAAAGTACTCAGCTCATCTCTACTATCTCGGCTTCGGTACTCGGACTTTGAGTCTTACTTAACTTGGCATTACTCTGTCTCAGTAGTTCTCCCTTCTTCGAGTTTTCCATACTAAAACGTTTTTGTACCTTATCCAAGTAAGTATTCTAACTAAGTACTATTAGTCACTTACTTCGTTCTCTCACTATCCTTATTCCCAAAATATAGGAAGCCTCTCCGAGGTCCTTCATAGCGAAGCACTTCCCGAGCCAGGACTTAACCTCCTGTAGAGTCGGGATGTCGTTTCCTATGAGCAATATGTCATCGACATACAAAACATGGAAGCTAACTATACTCCCACTGGCCTTAACATATACACATGATTCATCTTCGCTTCGTACAAATCCAAACTCTTTGACTTTCTCATCAAAGCAAAGATTCCATCTGCGAGATGCTTGCTTATGTCCATAAATGCACTTTTCAAGCTTGCACACTCTATTGGGATGCTTCGGATCGACAAAGCCCTCTGGCTGAGCCATGTAAACAACCTCAACCAACTTCCCATTAAGGAAAGTGGTCTTGACATCCATTTGCCATATCTCATAATCATGAAGTACAGCAATGGCTAGCATCACCCTAATAGATTTTATCTTAGCAACTGGTGAGAAGGTCTCATCATAGTCAACTCCGGGAGTTTGAGTAAAGCCCTTCGGCACCAGTCGTGCCTTATACGTGTGCACATTCCCATCCACGACGGTCTTCTTCTTGAAGATCCATTTGCACCCAACCGTCTTACGTCCGGGCACATTGTAAACCAAATTCCAAACTTGGTTGTCATACATGGACTGAATCTTGCTGTCCATCGCCTCCTTCCATCTTACAGACTCTGGGCCTGCCATGGCTTCCTTATAGCTGTTAGGTTCATCTATATTTACTAGTGTACTATCACCAATATACGTGTCCCCTTCAGTAGTAATATGAAAACCATACAACTGGGGTTGAACTCTAACTCTTTCGGAACGTCTAAGAGGTAAGGATTGGTCAATTGGTTCAACCGGAGTTTCCTCCTCAGTTTGAGCGCCAACGGTAGAGGTTCCTTCATCGCTCGATTCTTGAATCTCTTCAAGATCGATGTGCCTCCCACTATCTCCTTGGCTTATGAGTTCTCGCTCTCGGAAAACCCCTCTCCTCGCAAAAAAGACAACATTGTCACTCGGTCTATAGATGAGATATCCAAAGGATCTCTGCGGGTAGCCGATGAAAATACATCGCTCACTACGAGGTTCGAGCTTGTCGTGAGTCTCTCGTCTTACGAAGACCTCACAGACCCAAACCTTGATATGTGACAACGAGGGATCCTTCCCTGTCCACATCTCGTGAGGTGTTTTTGCAACCTTCTTTGTAGGGACTCGGTTAAGGATATGGGCGGCAGTCTCTAAGGCATACCCGCAGAATGAGATAGGTAGTGAAGCACGAGTCATCATAGAACGGACCATGTCTAACATCGTTCGATTATGCCTTTCTGCCACACCATTCAACTGCGCTGTCCTAGGTGGCGTCAATTGCGAAACTATTCCGCATTCCTTGAGATAGTCATGGAATTCAAGACTTTGGTACTCTCCTCCTCGATCGGATCGAAGCATCTTGATTTTCCTGCCCAATTGATTCTCCACTTCATGCTTGAACTCTTTGAACTTTTCAAA
The DNA here is from genome assembly GCF_002870075.4 of Lactuca sativa. Taxonomy (NCBI): domain Eukaryota; kingdom Viridiplantae; phylum Streptophyta; class Magnoliopsida; order Asterales; family Asteraceae; genus Lactuca; species Lactuca sativa. The sequence goes on from NC_056625.2 coordinate 54,126,386, forward strand.
CGTTTCTGACTTGTGCTTGATTAAGTAAATATACCCATATCTACTGTAATCATCGGTGAAAGTCACGTAGAAGCGGTTCCCATCCTTAGTGGTGGATCTAAAGGGCTCACACACGTCGGTGTGTATGAGATCCAATAAACCCTCAACCCTCTCACAAGTGCCAGTGAAGGGTGACTTGGTCATCTTTCCAAGTAAACAAGACTCGCACGTGTCATCTTCCCTAAGGTCGAGTGACTCCAACACTCCATCCTTTTAGAGTTGGGCTATGCGCTTCTTGTTGACATGTCCTAGACGACAATGCCACAAAGATGCTTTATCCATACTATTGGAAGAATCCATACACAAAACATCATTTCCTAGGTTATCTACAACCATAACAGTTTCATAAATTCCATTACAAGGCATTGCTTCAAAATATAAAACACCATTTAGATAAGCATAAATTGAACCATTCTCATTATTAAACGAATATCTAAATCCTTGTCTAAACAAACCATGAAAAGAAATGATGTTTCTTGCCATATCTGGCGAGTAGCAACAATTATTTAAATCTAAATTCAATCTGTTACTTAGCACTAAAGAATACACTCCAATCTTGGTAACAACCGACGTTCTTTTGTTCCCCATGATTGGATTTATTCTTCCAAGCTCCACATCCCTATTTCTTCCTAGTCCCTGCAAATCAGAACAAATGTGGTAACCACATCCTGTATCAAGAACCCAAGAAATAGCATGAGATGAATCATTAGATTTAATTGTGTATATACCTGCATAAGATGGCTTGATCTTTCCATCCTTGATGGCTTGCAGATATTCCGGGTAGCTTCTCTTCCAATGCCCTATTTTGTGGCAATGATGGCACTCTGCCTCCTTTGGGTTAGGGTTGGGCTTAGCAGGATCAAACTTGGTCCCACTAGAAGATGAACCATCTTGGGACTTTCCCTTGTGGTGGCTCTTTGACGGAGCCTTCCTCTTCTTGCCTCTTCCCTTCCCTATAGCCAAACAGGAGCAGCGGATGGATTAGGAGTTGGTGGAACAAACATGGCCTTAAGGTTGCTCTCAGTAGTCCTTAGGAGCCCTTGGAGCTTGCTTAGGTTGACCTCTTCCTTGTTCATATGGTAGGTCATCCTAAATTGGTTGTAGCATGAGGGCAAGGAGTGAAGAACAATGTCGATAGCCAAATCTTCCCCAAAGTTGACATTCAACTTGCGAAGACGATCAACATACCTTTGTATCTTTTGCAAGTGCACGGTTAGAGACTCTCCACTTCCATTTTAGCAATGATCATATTCGTAATGATCTCATTACGCTCTTGCCTCGCGCTTTGGTGATATCTCTCCATCAAGTCTTTATGCATTTCATAGGGATACATGTCCTCATAGGACTTTTGGAATTCAGACTTCCTTGTGGCTATCATGATGCAATGAACTTTCGTTGCATCACGCTCATGGGTCTCAAAGACAGCCATCTCTACGGGAGTAGCAGTTTTCGGATTGATCTTCTCGAGCTTCTCATCGAGAACATACTCTTTGTCCTCGTAACGCGCGATAGTGCGAATGTATCTTATCCATTCGCTAAAGTTCGATCCATCGAAAATCACTTTTTGACAAAGGCTCATTAGCGTGAATGAGCTAGCAGCAGCGTTGTTTATGTTAGACATCTACAAATAGAAAGGACAAAGTTTGATTAGAATTGAATCCCTAATTAAACACAAAAAATGAAAAATTAGGGCTAGGACCCAACAACATTATTTACATATTAGAAAAGGGATTCCGTAATCCAACACGCAAATAATTTGGAGGTAAGTGAATGACGATTCACTAATTCTTCACCATGAAAAACATAAGCTTAAGTTTTAAATGTATTTAGAATTCCTAGATTTTGTATTGAGATTCATTGAATCTTTCAATGGTGTGTTTAAATCTTGATATGCCCCTCTCGTTTGTGACTGGAATGCCGATGATCACAAAGTGGGTGTGAATAACCATGCAAATCTACATGGTGCCTTCATTGTTACAATCACCTATTCGATCTGCCAGTAAACCACACACACTCCATCGAACTATGACAAACAATGAATCAGCCTTTACCACCTTTGCTCAGAACTAATTAGTGTGCCGGTAAACCACACACGCTCCACTAACTTCTTAGCAAGGGTGCAAAGTGTAATTTCTTGGGGTTGCACCAATTTCACTTTTGCCTAAAGTAACTAGGATTGGGAATTTAAAAAAAAATGTTTAGTTACTTTACATAGATTCATTATACTTATTAATGAGGAGAGGATTGCCCTATCCTACCCATTCGGCTAACGACCCTCCACCAGTCAAGCAAGCGGTGGGTGTAAGTGTACACCCATTAAGCACCATTTTACAGGGAACAACCTTATACCCACCTTATAGACCGGCTTCGTGAATGAGGCCTACTAACGGTAAGACTAGCATTTTAATTATACATATATATTTATTAAGCTTGTAATAATATAATATTATAGGGTATATTTTAAACATTTCAAAAATAATTGGGTTTAATCCTCAATTTAAAATTTTCGAAATTTAATACCATTTAAATTAAAATTTTAAATATTAAAACTCTTGATTTAATAATTATCACAAATTAAACTATTAATTTAAATTATTAAATCATAAGGGATTATCTAAATCATGAGGATAATTACTATTTTAACAATTAACTTATCCTAATCCCTTTTATCCCTCTAAATTTCGAAAATAATGGGAGGGGATAATTCAAAATCTTTAATTACCATATTTAACTATTAAAAGATAATTACAAGATATTGGATTATCCAAATCCCTAAAATTTAGGATCTTATCTTGGGGAAGGAGGCAAATCTTGAAATCTAAGGGTTTGCAAACCCTAGATTTTGAAATCTTGGATTAAAAGGAAAGGATTCAAAAACCCTTTCAAGATTTTCGCAAATTAGGGTTAGGAAACCCTAATATCGAAATCTATGGCCTCCTAGGTTTTATTGGCTATATACCCTAATTTCTCAAGTTCATACAATTGAATAATACTAATTGAAAACTAGTTAACCAAAGGCTCTGATACCACTGATGCATTTTATACAAACAATCCTATGTGTGCATGCAACCCTAATTTGGATCTATGTTTTCACTATTAGATACACAACATTATGAACACATGGATAAAACCCTAAAGTAGCATGCTATTTTCAAAAATCACATAGAAGGTTAGATCGTATACCTCTTGTTGTTATATTGCAATAACAACTTAAATCTTCAAACCCTTAGTCTTGAAAGCAAGCACCACAAGTGTAGTGCCTCTAATGGCTCACAAACACCACAAGAAATTCGAGAGGCTATAGAGAGAGAAGGGAGGAGGTAGAAATCGTCCTTGGGAGCTCTTAGAAGCAAGTGTACGAATTCTTAAGGCCTAGGGGTCTTTATATAGGGTTGGGATTAGGGTTTCAGTCCTTATCCTTATCCAGTTACTTGCCCACCAAGCAACCACAAGATAAGCCTTGAAAAACCCTTATCTCTTAGACCTTGGACGATTTCAAGGATATCCTTATCCTTGAATTTGTCCATCCTTTAACAAGGATAACCATTGCCCTATTTTGCAACTATCACATAATTACAATTCAGCCCCTCTAGTTTAATTAATCACACTTGATCACAAAATTAATTCCTAATTAATTATTGACCAATATTAATTAAACAAATATGATTTCTCCTTTAATATATTATTCTTATAACATATTAATAAATCATTATAACCTCTTTCTCTATTTATCTCCAGTCAAGTTGTTTTGGTGAAGGCAACCCAAAAGGACCATGCACAACCGGGTCAAGTATTTACCAAATATTGTTACGGGCTTAGACACTCATCCAACAGAAAATGCTCAAGGGATACACCTTGATGTGCCATCATGATGCATGAAGCACCACTAGTGTTCATAACGCACCACCTGTGCATCATGATGCACCACTATATTTCATGATGCTCCATCGTTTGTGTTATTGATTCTAATTGGTTGTATGACATGGACGAATGTTCCAGAAGATGTTGCATCATAGATTGTGATTGGTTGACACCTTAAATGGGCTTATGGGCCAATGGGCTTGACCTATTTCACAATTAAGGTTGACCCCTCAAGTATAAATTGGGATGTATGCTAAGTCATTTAAGGTGTCTTGTGGTTTTTATCCTTAATTAGTAGGACGAATCTTTTCTGGTTGTACTTGTAATCTTTGTTTGAGAACTCTATGAATAAAGAATGCTTCCATCCTTCGTATGGATGTAGGTGACTTTGACCAAACCACGTAAATACTGTGTCTTTGTGTGCTTATGGTTTCATGTGTTATCTGCATTACCTCCTAATAAGTGTCATCATAACTTGGTAAGTGCAACCATATTTGTTGTGAGTCTTGAAATGGATTACCTGGTTGTCTTAACAAGTCGTATCATATTTGCGGTTTGTCACTTGTTTATTGAAGACGTCTTATCAAAAATTTGATTTGGGGAAGTTCAATGGTTTTATTGATTTCACTTTGTAGGAGGTGAAGATGAACGCACTTTTGATTCAACAATGATGTGCAATAGCACTTTAAGGAGAAGAAAAACTACCAAAGGAACCGGTAGCGTAAATGAAAATGGATATTATAGCAAGATCGCATAAGGCTATTATGTTTAGTTTGAAAGACGAAGTACCAAGAAAGGTCTTGGGTCAAATGAGTGCATCTAGGCATTACGAGAAATCGTGTGATAAGTATAAGAACAATTCTATGAAGAACATGCTATATCAGAAGTATAAAATCCTTAAATTCCAGGCTAAATTTTTCATTTTTGATATACTATAAACTCCCATTGTCAAAAAGTTACACCCAGATCAAACCATTTGTTCAAAAACTATTATTCAGAAATCAGAGTTAAAAAGAAGAAAATAGGGAATCTCGAATCATAAATTTGTTAATGTGTTTGTATAGTTACGTCCTTGCAATTCGATAAGTACCTACAAAATATTTAATCCAAAATTGTAAGCACGAAGCCTATGGAGTCACCCAAAATATCATATCCAACGCAACATAATAATGAACTATGGGTTATCAACAACCCCATAACTCTCGGCAGTCCTGAATATCACATACAACAAAAAAAAATTATGGGTTATCAGCAACCCTGGGGCTACCAGCAGTCCCATGGACTGAAAACAGTCTCGGAGTTATCATCAAATCAACAAACATATAACAACAATCAACAAATAAGTCCTAGCTGGTTGGCATATATACATTATCACACAAGCATGTATAGTGAGAATATGACCTCATAAATAGCAGCTAAACATAACGACTATCACTCAATGCAGAACGACACTACGTGACACTTATGAACAATAAGTACACTCTCACTCTACACCCTAAAACCGTTAGATTAACCAACAATATACTCACGCCAAAAGTCAATGGTCAAGGTCAAAATCCATAGACGACGTCACCATTATCTGATACTCACGGAGTGACTAGTCCATGGTCATGTCATGGCTAACGAACTCAGTCCTGATCCAAAACTCCAATTACAACAACTCATCCGCAATCAAAACCACTGCCAGATCATGATGTTCATGCCACCACATTGTAATAGAATTTGTTCAAGACAAACGATGGGTCTCATCATGCCATCGTGATCTCCATGTGGGCATGTCATGACTACTTCATTTAGGAAACTTTATGTACTCAGTCCTTAATCATTTAAGCCTTCCATTCTAATTTTCCATTGGGGCCTTCTTACTCCAAAAACATTCTAAAAATTGATGCTTTATTGACGCACAGGTGCAATGCATGTGTTGAACTCATTTTTAGTCAAAATAATAATAAATGGAACCACAATCTTATGCTTAGATTCAAAACATTGCCAAACTTCATATCCATCATGCATAACCTTCAATGGACCAGAAGGATCCATAAAGTTGCCAACTTTATGGATTCCTACCACGCAAACTTCCCCAAGAGTGGCTAAAAAGGGACAAAAAGCATAGATATGGCATCCTAGCACATAAAGATTGGAAATTAGTCACTCACAATGGTATAAAAGATGCTTAAAAGAAGTCTCAAAGTCTGACAGGGTGCTCTCTATACCAAAAGGGCCTTCTTCTTCCTTCCAAATGCCCCAAATCACCAAAGGTAAGCTCATAAGTGGAGAAGATGGTATTACAGTTTGCTTTAAGGTTAACAAGGGTGATGGAGACTAGAAATGATGCCCTAACTCTATGGTTAGATGTTTATGTATGGGGGAAATCTTAAAAGGTTACGAGCTTGGGTTGGAGCTTGAAAAGATGATAAATTTGGTTGCTCTGATACCACTGGAAAAGATGAGAAATTTAGTTGCTCTGATACCAATAAACCTTAGACATGAAGAGTCAAGGTGTTGAAAATATTAAAACAAAGTTTTAGAATCGACAAGTGGCAAGTAATGAAAAATAAAGAGTTGTGAATCAACCAAGTTAATGATAAAAACATTTTTTTATGTTCAAGATCAACTATTCAAAAGTGACTCATATTCATACAGATTCAATTACAAGTGTTTGAATGATAAACATACTAAAACACTCAAATGGCTATCTGAAATCTAGTCTAAATAGTAAATGTGCAGAATAAGGAGGGAATCAGCAGAAAGATTAGAATTGAGCCACTTTATAATGGATCCCCAGGGGCCTATTTATAGGCAGTGTTCTAAAAGGCATGCCATGGCGCGTGCCAAGGCGCGCCATGGCGTGAGGCGTGGCTCCGCCGTTACGAAAAGCCTCATAACGTTGCTGTTAGGCGTGGCGCGTGGCAAGGCGTGATATGGCGCGCCATGGCGCGTTATGGCGTGTTATGGCGCGTGTTTTTTCGTTTGAGACACGTTATTTTGCTCTTTGTTATGTCTTTTCTAATCGGAGATACATGTATTGTGGTTTTCGTTAAATTTTTGTTACTAGTTATTGATCTAACACTTATAAAAAGTAGTTATATTTAATATAAATTTATATTTATGTGGTAATATAATTTTAAATTAATACAAAATCGCCGCCTTACATCACGCCTTGAAAAACGCCATGGCTCGCCATGGCTCGTTAAGCTTGAGGCTTGACCATGCCGCCACGCCACGCCTCACGCCATTTAGAACCTTGTTTATAGGGTTTAGAAAAACCCATGACATGGCTTGACCAATCAGGTGTTGAGACGTCATCATGACTTAGTCGTCAATTGACACCTTTACCCTACTTAACGGAGAATTGATGGAATATCTCAATTCCGTTAGTATTCTGTTAGGGTTTCATCCATGTTTTGAGTCTTCATATTTCTTGAGCCTTCTTGATCAACATTTAAAATGTGATGAGCAACATGAACATTATGTTTCTCCATTTCCTTTTAAGATGTCATCAACTTCCAAAAGTGTCATTGATCAAGTTGAGTTGTTTATTGAATGTTTGAATGTATCTTGAACTTGAAGATGTACAACCATCTGTTCATGATGGACCATGAAAGAAATGCATCTGCCATTGAGTATTTAGACGTGCCATCATTGTTCATGATGTGTCATGAGCAATCTTGTTGAGCCATTAATGTGATCATGTTGATCCATTGACTTGAGATAAGTCACCAAGTATTCATGTTGATCCATCAACATCTTGTTGAGCCATATAGTTGTGGATGAGCCAACAATGTTTCTGATGATCCATCAATATTGCAAATGAACAATCAATGTCTTGATGCCCCACATATGATCTAGATGTGCCATCTGAGATTAGGATGGTCAAACTTGCTTTCTTTAAAAGCTCCATGTAAGCAACAAGTGCTCCATGTTCAATATGTGCTCCATGTGTACAACAAGTGCTCCATTGGTACAACAAGTGCTACATGTTAACTTCAAGTGCCCCATGTCAACTGCAAATTCTCCATGTTCAGGAAGTACTTCAAGTTAACTTCAAGTGCTCAAATGTCAACTTCAAGTGCTCCAACATCTAATTCTTCAAACACTTGTTGAATCTTTAGGGTCTTTCTAACCTGAAACATTTTGATAATGTTTGTTAGAAAATGTAAATGAACACTCAACTTATTTCAAGTGACAATCACATAAAAATATTTTCAATAGAGTTATCATCACGTCGTGACCATACTCTTTTCACGTCGTGACAACCATACGAAAACACGTTTACATATTTGGTATGTCACATCATGACATCCTCCTTCTCTCTTTGTGACTTATCGTTTTCCTCAATGCTCCCCACTTAAATTAGATTTGGTCCTTGAAATCCAAATAAGTTAGAGTTTTAACTGAACTAACTCAATCCATATGTTGCTTCTAACCACTTCAAATAACCACCACATCTATATCGAACTTAAGAGACTGTCCAGAACCCATCTGATGCCAACAAAGAACCCGGTCACTTGCAACATTTAACTACGACAACGACCCAACTCAATGAGAAAACCTCTTAAACGGGAATTCTTAAAACTAGGTCTACTAGCCATCGCGATGAATGTACAACAAAAAATCGGAAGCCTAACCATCTAAGCTCTTGGCGCATACAAAATTGTTGACAATCATCCACACGTCATACATACCCCAAGTACCTAACCAAGAACACCACTAAAAGGTGTTAATAACACTCAAAACATTCTGATCAATTCTCCAACACTTCTAAAATTCAGAAATCACCTAAAAGTACTCAATTGTACACTTGGCTTCCTGACAAAGGTATGACTAACCAACTGCTCCCACGAGCGAAACCATCAATAGAACAATTCTCAAGTAATACTCAAGCTCCCAACCAGCTCAGGTGCAAAATAATCTATTGGAACACCCAATAGACTTATTACCACTCGCATCACCGTCCACCTAGTTCTCTAACCAACGTACTACTGCTCCTATGTCAATCAAAACATATATGGGTTATCAGCAACCATGGGACTATCTGCATTCCTGAGGACTATCAACAGTCCTAGAGTTTTTAGTAACTCATTAAATACTCATAACAACTATCGACTAGTAAGATTCAGCTAGTCTAACATGCACACTACTATGACATAGGTAAAATTATAAGACAGTTTACAAGAAACCTCATCATAAAGCAAAAACGAATCCAATACCACCATGACTTTTCCAACAAGTTAACACCGTAGAACTGTGTGACCTAAGCTGCCGGTCACTGAGCCATTAGTGACAACACTATACTACGCAAACACCCGTCTATGCCTCACTATTAGCAGACAAACACACGAGTCTCCGCTACACAACTAAAATCCTTAACCACAAAAGTGAAATCCATGAGTAGTGTTGTTCAGTATTTGGATAAAATCGAATTGTCTAACTGGACAATTTGGTTCAAATATTTGCATTTTTGGATTGGTTTTCAACAAAATTGAATTATAATTTTGGATTTCAGATTGGTTTTGGTTTATAAAATAAGAAGTGAATAGTCCAAAAACCGAATAAATGTTTATTATTTATTTATTTATAATATATCTCAATAGTGATTTATTAATTTTGTTATTTATTTTATCAAATAGGTTCAAAACGTTTCACTCGATAATAAAAATATTAAAATGCATTTTCTCTCAAAATATTTAAATATAATATATCTTGTTAGTAGTTGTTTATAAATTTCAAATCACAACTAAATAATTTGTTTTCGTTTCTTGTGTAAAGTTGGATAATATTATAATTAAATGTAATTTTAAAATGTTTTGGTTTTTGAAAACTGAATTATAAAAACCGATCCAACCGAATTGTAATCTGATCGGATCGGATCAGTTGAATTTAGTTTGCACTATTCAGATCCATGTTTTGAAAACCAAAATCAATTTGGATTCACTTGATTGGATCAGATCAAATCGATCCATCCAAACGTTCACCCTATCCATGAGGGTTCTGTTGTGATATCATCCAACCACTGGGATGAGAAGGTCACGGTTCCTCACCGTGTTTTTATCACTGAACCATAAACATGAAAATTACCGACCAACATCCAATGGTCCCAAATACACATTCCCATCATCC